>NC_134427.1:5000-308030 GCF_030867145.1 Opisthocomus hoazin | reverse complement strand
CATTTCCTCAAAACAGCAATCACAGGCTGCAGACAGCAGACAAAACCTTCGGACAGGAGACTGGTCATGCCCGAGTGATGTCCTCAGTACAACCAGTTCAGTGCAGTATGGCAGAAGGAGTGTTAACATGGGTGTGATACCCTGCCGACGAATTCCAGTGTCACTAGGTAATAATTTGTAATAACTCAGAGTAACAATTTCCATATGTAGGACCCAAAAACAAGAACTACACGTCAGGAGATGCCTTCTCCAGCTTCTTAGATGAGAGCAGGTTTTCCATCTCCTCTAAAGTAAGATCTATCCTGTTTTCTGTCCTGGTCTCCATCACCGCGCCAAAATAAAATCACCCGAAGACAGATATGTCAGTAAGCAGAGCTGGAATTTTTGCTAGAGGTTTGGGGTGGAGAGGTGTTGGCATGGACTGAACTCTCAACACCATGATCATACTTTACTGATTAAGGAGCCTGGACAGATGCTCCTTTCACTTCCACTTTAGACGAAAACCTTGACTGTCTTGGCGAGGATGGTGTGTTTGGTGTTCAGGCTTTTTCAGGACTGTCCAGAATGTGGAAATTCGTAAACAGAGTGAAACCAGGGGGTGGACACAAACTAAAAAAGTGGGACTGAGGGCTTACTAAGAACTTCCGTCCAAAGAGTTCTCTGTGCTTCCCTGCACGGAGGAATGGGATTTTCCCTTACCCATGCCTCAGAGAGCTCCTTTTTCCGTCTGGGCAGAAAAAGCCAGGAAGGTAAGAGTTAATGCCAACGAGGTCATTTAGCTGAATGGTGTCCTTTTTTTCTCATCCACCTCCCACCCTCTCACACCCCTCACCCCCCCCCCCCCCCCCTCCCCAGTCTTGCACACACAGACATGCTGAAGCAAGAGGAAAGGAATTCCCTGTGCAGCCGGACAGCAGGACATGGGCCAGGACCTCCGGTGACACCACAAGTCGGTGCGCCCTTCTCCCGCCACGGCCCTGTGCCAGCACCGGCTTCAACCCTCCCCAGCCGCACCGAGAGCCAGGTCACTGGCACCGTGGACAACTGTTTTTCTGTTCCTTGGTCCGCAGGATCATCCTGGCTGTAGCCGGCACAAACCCTCTGGATCCCAGCCAGCCCACAGGGTTTTTTCCCCCCCTCTCTCTGCCAAAGCAAATTGACTTCTGACACCTTCCCTCATGTTTTCATCCTTTAAAGGGTGGAAAGCTGAAAGCCTAGCTTCTCTATATTCCCTTCCATGCCTTCTCTGTACTCTCCTGCCTGGATGTTAAATAAGCTCTTTCAGGGAGGACCGGGCACCTGGGTCACTTGCAGGTAGCTGCTGGCAGGCAGGGCAGCAAGCAGCGCGCACAGGCATGCGCGTGTGTCTGTGCTGAGGACCACAGCCGAGCGCGTCGGGGTGCATCTCTGCAACCCAAGGAAAGCAGCGCTGCCCTGGGAGTGCGGCCCTGGTTTCCCTTGCAGCCACCCCTGGCACTTCAGCTCCCTGGGCCTCAGCCACTCTGCTCTGTGAAGAGTGCACAACAGTTCTCGCCTCCTTGAATGTTTGGTGAGAAGAACTGTTTGGGGCCTAGATGTTCCAAATAGTGCATAAAACTGACAACAAGCAACATTTTGATAATTACTTAGCATTTATTCCCGCAAGAACACACCCCACCTCTCCTGTAGCAAAACAGATCTTGGAAAGTCATTCTAGAACGACCCATTAATCCCATTGAACTGGCACAGGACCAAAATATTTCTCCTCTCTGCCTTTAAGCCTTCCTGATGCTTTTTTCATGTTGCTTCCTTGTCATCTCAAAAAAACTTGGAAATTCTTAGAAACATGAATCTATCTCAAGACTGAAACTGTCCAAAAATTCACAGTGCGGGAGTACTCAGGCCTCCTGGTTTGATCCTGGCAAGTCTTTGCAGTGTCAATTCAGTAATTCTTTCAGTAGCTGGGGAAAAAAAACCCAACAGGACTCCTTTTACCCACCGGTAAAAGGCATTGAGCTGGGAGGAACAGACTGGTTAAGCGTGCAGTGACTGCACACCCCAGCTCAGCTCCGGGAGGAAGAGCGGTTCTGCACTGGGTTGAATTCCCAGGCAAGGACTGTGGGGCCAAAGTCTGTAGCAACAAGCTGTCACCAAAGGCACTGATGTTGCTGCCCTAGGACTTCCAAAGGTATCGTGTGATCAGGATGAGTCAAAGGCCTGCATCACAAATGTCATTCAAATGATTGACTTCATTCTGACTTGCTGCACTTATGTATTTTGATTCAATAGTGCTATTTTCCACTAGAATATTGTCACATTCCAGCCTTTTGACGTGTACATAAAAATATAATTTTAGCCTTCTCAACTCATTAACCCTCCAGAATGTAAGCTGGATGAATTTACAGAGTTAAGAGGTCTAAAGGATGCTTTTTATCCCAGCCATCACTTACATCTCTCTCCTGGAAGAGACTGCTGGACAGCTGTGGAATTACTCTTTCATGGGCTGCCATGCCAGCAGGTTTCCAGCTGGAATCAATGACAAAGCTTGGAAATAAATCTCTGACTGCTTAGAGCAAGAGGATCAGGAAATGCAACCCAGTTCCGAGCTAGAAAAACAACAGAAACAACCACCACCAGGCACCACACCACGTACCTCTCGCATCTGTGCACTTCCCGCAGGCTCCCTTACTGCTCATGGGGTTGCACGTTTTGTTCTGCAGGTACAGAACAGAAATTGTCCATCCCAGGGCTATGTCAGAAATAATTCAAAAGATAATAAGACTGTTGGCTGTTGAGCAAGGAATGATCACGGCTTTTAGCACATGGAAGGGCTGAGAGGTACAGGAGAGTCCTTGCAATAAGGAATCACCAGGGTCATTTAGTGACCCAGAAGGACATGTATGTGTCTTGCAGGCTGTCTTGCAGGCTACACTTGATTAGAAAATTTGTCGTAGGCTTGTACATAGCTTGCAAACCAGCAGCCCTATTACCACTTGCACAATGTTCCACTATGTTGTTGTTACTGATTGAAATTCAGGCGTGATGAATTTGTGATGAGTGTGCCAGCTGGTGATGGCTCAGTCAGGAGGGCCACATGATGAAGCCGCACGTGCAAGGGCAGAATATATCTGGCCAGCTGACGTTGGAAAACATTTGGTGGCGGAGTTGGGCTTCAGAGACCATGCTTAGGTGATCATATACGTGAGATGTTACAGGCATTGCAGCACACGTGTTATGAGTCATTAGGCACTAGCTCTTAAAATGCTTCCTGGAAAGAACTCCTGCAGTAACCCAATCAATACTGGCAGCAATCTGATGTTGTAAAACATCTGGACCCTGTGAAAGGCAGAGACCATCAATGGTGTCACTCCAAAAGCGCACTGGACCATTGCAGCTGTATTCTGAGAATAATTCACCAGCAGTGTGAACTTTCCCAGCTGGAAAAAATCCACTGGCTATTGGGTGATATGAAAGATGCCTATTAAGCACTTGTCGCTGCTAATACTAAACAAGTTCATTTCCAGGACAACTTTTTCAACAGCTTGAATGGCAAATGAGTAGTAAGAAAGGCTTTTGCCAAAATATTTAGACTTTGAACATTTTTAACAATTAATTTTTGGCAGCACTGTCTTCTTTTAACTTTATTTCTTTAGCTTCTAAATCAATAGCATTGAATCTCACTGTGTCCTTTCACGGGGCACAGAACTCAAAAGGAAAAAAATATATCCCAAGATCTTAGCCCTGTGGCAGATACAGGCATGGTTATTAATCTCAGTCAGATTTGATCCATAGGCCTCATTTTCAGTCTTCAACACATGAGAAGACGTGTCCTGACATATCCTTCCACTGTAATTGCTTCATGAGTGCCAGGAAGAGCCTTAGCATCTTCAGAGCTTATACAGTAATACATTACAAGTAACAAATTCCCTTGGTTAAACTGGAACGATAAACCAGATCATTTCAAATAAATCTCACACTACCTGTACCACAAGTACAGGCCAAGTAGGACTCTCTAGAAAGTGCTGCCTTTATATTTGCTTGGTGAACAGAACTTCATGATCTTTGTCTGCCCCTGAATTTGAATATGGAAAACTGCCACTCACTGTCTAAACAAGCTTACTAGCTGCCAGCCATTTCAAAGTGGTTTGCTTATCTGTGGTGGTGTGTCCACACCTTGTCCAGGTCTGAGGACCATATAGCTTTTTCTTAGGTAACTGATTGCCAGTATCAGCACTCCCACCCAACTCCTGTACCACATTAGTTTATGTGGACCTGTGTCACATGGTAACAGCAAGAACTAGATGGTAGGAGGAAGGTGACTTAAGTCTGCATATGCTATCTTTCCACCAGTGTTTGAGTGGCATCCAGTTCTCATGCCTGGACTTTTTGTGGCAGCCCAGCTATGATGGGCATCAATACAGACCTTGACTGACAAAGCCACGTGGGCAATAACTGTGGAATCAATTGCACTTGCTAAGATGCATCAGTTTCACCATGCCAGCAATACACTTTAGTATAGCCTGTACAGTATCTACTCTTGGAGCACTTAGGCAGTAACGAAGATCCGGCTTCTCATGGAGATTAAATGCTCTGAAAATGTAATACAACGTAAAACATGGCCAAAAACTATAAATTGAATATTCTCTCTCCATGGGTCTTACTCCCAGGGAACCTTCAATAAGACCCAGACGAAAGAAACCAGCGGAGAATCATTTCATGCAGAGACACGTAACAGACATCCCACAGAGTCTGTCTTTTTTGAGTAGTGAAGGGGATCTAGTCCATTGTTTCTCAGAGATCTCAAATGTATTCTTAGCTCTGTTCGTAGTAAAACAAAGCTTTTGCTATAAACCCAAATATGTTATTTTTTTCTTAAGCTTTGGAAAAGTTTCAGCCAGCCTTTTCTGGAGTTTTGTCATTTTAAGGTAGTGAAGCTTCTACAGGTTTCAAAAATATAAGGATGTGGGTTGAACAGGGAGATCTTAATACTGTTTTCATTTCAGAAAAGGATATAATCTAGTTCATCCTTTATTTGACATAATAGAAAACATAGCAGATTGTAACTGAAAGAGCAACAAGAATAATCTTGCCCCATGGATCATGGATGTCATTGTCCTCTTAAAAAAAGGATGTATTTATAACAACACTTCACAATCTCAGACAAGATCCTGTGCTGACAAGTTGATACCTTCTCCTACTTCCTCCACATTAGCAGAAACCTAATCCGCTTTATACACTCCAGCCAAGATAATGTTCTTTATCATATACAGTTTGCAGCAATTTTTCCAAAAATAAGAAGAAAAGGATTGTGCATGAACTGAATGAACTCTGCCTCTTCTACTCCTCATATTTGTCTTGAATGAGATTATTAGGGACTATCTCTTGCTTTGTGCCAATATAAAATTTAACACTGTGGTATTATAACAATCCAATTAGTAATAAACTGGTTAATAATAAAGGTGATGTCAAAACCACATGGGATCACCTGACAATTTGGTTAGCTAACACCGGCACAAAGGACCAAGTCTAGTGTCCAGTGGAAGGCAGCTGTGAACTTATATGCAGTCCAATCAACTTGATGTTAACCAACAAATCCATTGGCTTTGCCATAACTGCAACCAAGATGCATATTAGTAGATCTAATGCACAGATGACTAGAAAAGCACTCTGTGACAGACTACTGCGATAGAAGTCCCTTGCCAAGATCTGTCCTTCCTTTGTTTCTGGTACAACTTGCTTTATTACCAAAGTGGTAACTAATAAGACATTCCTTAGCTGCACACTGCTGTGGTGAGGACATGTCATCCCGGTTTGTAACAAGTTCAGAGCCTAGAGATAGATGTGCCACAGACCATCAGAATGCACCATCTGGCCTTGGAAACTGGGAATCAAAGAGCTTATACATATGCAGGGACCTCCATGCGTTCCTGGGACCACATAGCCAGAAGACAGAGTAACTCAAACATATATGGAGAGGAATTTTTCCCCTCCTCCCTTTGCATGTGCTTCAGTCAGGATGTTTGTACAAGAAGAAAGTCAGCTGAACAATAAAACCCATATGTCAGATATTGAAGGGAAGTCTGGAGTCGAATACACCAAAAGAAAAGATTAAAACCAGTTCATCCTTATGATAAGATTACCCACTCAAATATGCACATCATAACATCCTTGTTAGGGGACCAGACCGATAATAGTAGCAGACTTTGAACTTTTCACCCAAAATGGCAAAGCACTTTACAATAAAACCTAAATATATCTTCATGTGAGATGGGAGAGGCTGTAAAGAGATAACTTTGCATATTTTGAGCATGAAAAACACACTATTCCATTACAACACAAAACAGAAAGCTCTAATTCACCTGGAAATGGTGCTTTTGATGAATTTTAATGGAATTATACCCCGTCAGACTCCAAGGCCAGTAGACTTGCATGTCTTAGAGTCATAGAATCATTTAGGTTGGAAAAGATCTGTAAGATCATCAGGTCCAACCATAAAGTCTTCACAGTTAAAAAGAGAGATCCTGTGACCTTTTGTAGTCACATTTTTAATACTAAAGATGATATTAAAAAAATGGACTCAAGCGTCCCCACTTAAATAAGCATTTCATTATTTATTCAAAGTGGAACAGCTCTCAGCAAAGCTGAGAGGTCCTCCTAGATAAGGGACAAACCAATAGCCCGAGAGAGGGCTTTTGAAGACTGAGGTGAACCCCAAGGCCAGAGGGAGCTTTATCTGGAGATGAAGCTACTCCATGGCCAACTCCAGACCTTCACAAAGATGTGATTGTGAAGAACTGGACAAAAAAGCTCATGAAAGTCAAAAGCTCTGCCATGAGTTCTGGAAGTTTTGCTGCTGTTATTATGGATGGAAATGTTGCAAGAGCAAGTTCTGTAAACACTTTCTGTGTTCAGGGCTACATTTATTCACCCCTCAAATAATGGAGCGGGAAGCAAAATGTGGACGAAGTCTGGCCAGCCATTATTTGAAATGAGGTCTGGGCACCAGGAGTTTTTACATCTGAGTACTTGAAAATTCTCATCAAATTTTCATCAGATTCATTAGCTTTGGCTGGACAAATGTTGGCTTCTCTGTCTGTCTGTGTGGGAAAAGTTCTTGGTAACAGGGTTTCTTTTAACATGTAATGCAAAAGTAATTAAGGTCCTAATTAATTAAACTTTGAATGATGTTCTGGCAATGACAGTCACTGGCAAAGACAGTCAGCAGTCCTAACTGGACTAGGGTTGTCAAGCATTTCCAGAAGACATCACTGAGCATCTCTTAAAATTCACGACCACTGCTCCTGCTCCTCTTGCCCTCCCCACCGCCCACCAGCCCCTTTTCATCTTTCATTGCTGTAGGCAGCTCAAAGAGATGTTAATGCCCCAGAAGTGATCCTGATGCCAAGTTTCTCTACTAAAACTATCTCCAGGCAACAGTCAGGTTTGCCACATGCATATTGTCCTCATCACTCTCAGGCAATGGCAGCATACCAAAGACTGGGGCTGGTTTCATTCCATGCCTTTTGCTCCTGCTGCTACTGTCCCCAAGTTCAGGAAGCGCTGTAAACAATGACAGGAAGATGAAGGGATGGGAGGTGCATCTTTCTTTGCCTCATCTGGCAGTTAATCCTTTGCCAAATGTATCAAGCCAAATGAGGAGGGGAAGAGGCTGGTAAGACAGACATGTGGTACCTTCAGATTCTGCGGCTTCCCTGCTGCATTTATTTTTCTTTCGTATTTCTATAGCAGGATTGAGGGAGTGACTATAACCCTGGATGAGGAGTTAGCAGCAAGGGCTGTTACATCTATAGCCTTGGCACTGACCACCAGAGGTTTTTGGCTTCCATCCTACCCTTTGCCTGTATTTTCATAGTCTCTTTAAACTGGCATAAGCAGGATTCGCCGCCAGAAGAAGCGGTCCTGACACAGGGTTTGCATGGTGCTCCCAGCATCACTGATCCTTCAATGGCAAGACGCACCTTTGTAATAAAATACACAAACACTAAATCAAGGAGCACTAAGTGTTAAGTGCTTTTTAACACATTCACTTGGGCTCTGTATGGAGTTGGCACTGCAGTGGCAAGGTTTGGGGCCATTGGGGATGGGATGGAGTAAGGGAAAATGTGGATCTGCTGTGAGAGGGTTGAGGAGATCTGCTATAAATAGTGGCCCCCAATTTGTGTTTGGCTGCTCATGGGTGGACAGAGGTGGAGAGCCAAAAGTGTTCCTAGCTGATGACTGGCACAGGAGCTCTTCATGGGGAGCACTGAGCAAAGAGCTCAGAGACACTGCTGGAAATCTCTTCTAGTCCAATACAGTCCTGTAGGTCGCACCTTATCATAATACAGAAATGCTCTGTGCTTCCAAATTTGCTTTTCTAAGAAAGAGATGGCAGTGTCCAGCTTATGATCTTATTTCTGGGATTTCTGTCATCTAGGCCCACCAAAGTTTTACTTTTGGGGGTCAGTTGCTTGGCTTGCACAAGCTGGTGCTATTTCTTTGACTGCAGTGAAGCTGTTCCCCCTGTGACCTCTGTAACATAAGCTGGTGGTCTCACATGGTCTCCCCCACCACTGGTCCTCTCCAGCCCTTTTGCCATCACCCTCAACATGGAGATTAAGTGCTTTATCACCCATGAAGATGCTGCCATGTTGTTCTGTTCCCCTCCACGCTCATGTGTTTTTGCAGATAAGGTAGATGTAACAGGAAAGTGTGCGCTTGAAAGCTCACTGTTGAAGATGCCTGTGCCAGATTTGTCCTGGCAAAGAAGAGAGGGGCTTTGTGAACGTTTTCATTACCCTTGAGAAGCAAAGGACATCTCACCACCACATCTCCCCAGCCTGAGCGTGCCTCTTCCTCTGGGTGCACAGGCAGGAAGCAGTAGTCTACAAGTGGGAGCAGTTCTGGGGAAAGACATGGGTCTCCTGAGCTGTCTGTGTGGCTGCTCTCAGCAGGACCACTTCCACTCCAAATGTGTTATGCAGTGAATAAACGGGAGGTGGGTGTGGTTGCAGGGGCGGTATGGACAATCAAAGGAAATGCCTCTGCTCTGCATATGCTCTGGAGAGGGAGGGTGTCTGTGTGTCAGGCAAGAGGGAATGTTGTGCGAGACAGGGTACAAAGGGGAGACGTCTGCATGAAAACCAGAAGAGAAGAAAGTATCTCAGAGAGAGTGGGTGGGTGGGTGGCGGCAAGGGAGTGGGAACAGGACAAAAGATGCTATGTATGGCTGTAAAGAGAGTCTGCTTGAAAAGGACTGGGAGCAGAGGGTGTGTGTGAGAGGCTTGCAAAAGGGAGATGAGAGGCACAATGTCTGTGGGTGGCACATAGATGAATGAAGCGCCTGCACCATGCTGCCAGACAGGACACCCCATCCTGGATGCTCTGACCACCTTTTAAAATCCCATAGACTACACCATTATCTTACCCTGTTAACACTCTATAGCCAGTGTCCTTTTCCAAAGCAGAAAATTGTGGTATTACATGCTGTGGAGGGTGCCAAGGTTCAGCAAGAGCCGTCCCTCTCTTCAAACAAATAAACAGTGCATCTTTTCCAAGCTCCCTTGAGTGAACAGAGAGACTTCAGAGTCGCTGTAGTGCTGGTGGTTTAAGGATCATTATGGAACAACCTCTCCAGAAATGTTTCTCCTGATTTTTGAGTCAATGAGCCATCTTCTTCTTACTAAATGTATTCACATGTATCAGTGTTACCACAGGGAAAACAAAAGCTTCCTGCTTCATTGCAGTAGCCTTCCAACCACACTCTTCCATATGACTTTGACACTGCAGTTCAAGGCTTTGTTTCTTCTGGTTTAAAAAAAAACAAACAACACAATTGGCTTGGGTTGGAGATTGCCTCGGCCCTAATGGCTTGGACCAGGATGCAGCAGACCCCCAACACCCTGGGGTGCTGACATTTGACGTTTAAGATTGGACCCCTCTCTAACCCAGGTTCCTGAACAACAGTTCACATGTGCCAAGTAGATTGATAAATAAAATTATCTTATTTGAAGCCAAAATAGAGAAAAAAAATCAAGCTTGTTCGTCAATATTAGGCAGAGAGTGAAAACATAGAAATAGTGACCTAGTAGGAGGCTGTACTCAAAATTCCAGAGGATCATGGTAATCTGATATTTGTACTGAATTCATAAGTTTGGAGTCCTTCCGAAAAATCAGACCAGAGCAACACACACTTTGTCTTAGCCCCTGCATGCAATCTCCATGCCTGGCTGTTATGCCTAGCTCTGGTTTGCAAAGGGTTTCTGTTTATTGCCTTGGTGGATTCTAATTGCCCTGCGTCAGCTTCAAGTAGGAGGGAAAATGTTAAAAAAACACAAAGGGAGTCTTCAAAGGTCCTGAACATTATGCCTAGGTGGTAATCTCACGGCAGCAATGACCTCAGAGTTGTGTCTGGCTTGGTTCAAATTCACAGAATTGCCTCTTGCCAAAGATATTTTAAGTGGGCCAAAAACGTCTGTAAACACACCCGTCCAAAAACTTACGCTGCATACAGTTGCAAACACACATCGTGTATCTCACGTAAACTCCCGCATGATCCTCATAGAAAATGTGGGGTCTGCAGTCATAGTCAACCTGTCATTGCTGTTCATCACACAGCTCAGGTGCCTCAACACACAGCTCAAATGTGAATGAGCTCAGAGTGGACGAGCTCATCAGCTCGTAACCTGCGCTGTGCAGTACAGCTGTCTCCCGTGTAGTTCATGGCCCTGGATCCCAGATGGGGGTCTATTCCCAGTTTAATTTCTCTTATTTCCAGATAAAATCAGCTCTGGGTAACCCACCTGGACTTCATTTCCAACAAGAAGGAAGGTGTTCCTGGGGGTCCAAGCTGACTATAGATTCTGAGGTCCACAGGCCTCACCCAGCTCATCTGCTCCCACCTATCCTCAGACAGTATAGCAAAGAGAAATATATGCTGAAAGCTACATGTCTGTGAAGGTGACTTCTGTTAGTTGAGTGGAAAGCAAACCAAACTTGAAATTAAAAACCTAGTCCTCTTCAGATCCAGCGGTGCTGCAACAGCCAGTCTCAGTATTTAATATTCATGTTGCAGTAAAGATTGCTGACTCCATTCACTGTTTTGTCCCTGTTGTACCAAGCATGGCAGACACAGGGACTAGTAACAGCTATGTTTGCAGATTACCAAGGTCACATTTACATACTTCTAAGCATGAATGTGAATGCAAATGTTCGATTTGTGCACCCCCAAATTGTGAGGAATGCAGATATCCAGAAATACATTGCCCACCTGACTCCTGCGTTTATAGCTCAGCAAGTTTGAAATGGCTGCACGCTTAAGACAAACAACCCTACAGAAGCCCAAACTGTCATCTAGTATAGGACAAATGCTGAGGCTCAGAAAATGCAGTACTCAACAGAACCTCAGTCTCTGGATGAACAACAGGAGTCAATCCTGTAGATTCAGTGTGAAGTATTGGCACAGTGTCACAACCATAGAATCATTTAGGCTGTTAGGGATGTCTGGAGGTCATCTAGTCCAGTCTGCCCCTCAAAGTAAATGCAGTTAGGTCAGGTTGCTGGGCGCCTTGTTCCATTAATCTGAATATCTCCAAGGATGGAGACTCCACAACCTCTTTGAGTAACCTTGTCTGCGTTTGACTTACCCCCCCAGTGAAAAAATATATTCTTTAATCAGAGTTTCTTTTTTAGCAGCTCGAATCTGTTGCCTGGTGTTCTACCCACTCTGCATCTCTGAGAACAGCCTGGCTGCCTTCTCTATACCCTCTCCTTAGATATCATAATACTGAGGCAGTTCTGCCCAGCAGGTGACAAAATATGGAACTGAAATTGCAACAATATGAAAACAGCAAAAAGAGAAGCTGGAAGGCAGGTAATCAGCGCCTCAGAAGAATCTGACCCTAGAAGCTGACAAAGAGTGGAAGGAAAAGCATGGAAATCCTATTTTTCCTCTGAACGTTGTGCTCCTCACAGCCATATTTGACGGCAGTTGCTCAGAACCACTCCCAGTGATGACTGCAAGGAAAGCACAGGTTGATCCCACAGGCAGCCCTCAGTGCTGTGCCTGCCTGACATTCTTGGTGCTCAACATGTGCAATAAATCATTTTCACAAACTGCTGTGCATTCCTCTCCAAACACAGGATGCGCTGATTGCCTCTTCTTTTCCAAAGGCTAAATCATGTATGCAGGGCCAAGGCTGGAAGCTGGCAAGAAGAACAGCCCCGTCTGCGTGGGCAGAGTGCTACCATCACAAAAGCGCTTACTCTCAAAAGCACATATTTTCCCATAAATGGCCAGTCACTAAGAATCAGTCACCATGAACTGATACGGGCATAGGGAGGAGCTCTAATGTCCGTTAACGATGAGGGAGCAGCTCTGTGACATGTTTGGACGGCAGGACAAAATTGTAGGTGGCTTCCGAGCCACTGAAATTCACACAGACAGTGCTTAGGGCACCGCAGGCGGCACACGGGGCCTGACACTTCCACCTGCCCTGCACCCCTCGAAGGACACAGAGCTGTGGGCCGGCGGGTGGTGGCGGGGAGGGCAGCAGTGGAGGCCCCGGGCAGGGCTGCTGGTGGCCATTATGGCCAGGTCGTGCCTTGCAGTCGCCAGAAGCGTGCTCTTACCCAGGGAGATCAGCGGTAGGTTAACCACCCTCCCCAGGGTGCATCACACTCGCCGTGGGGTGAGCACAGCCCGGGAAGGTGTCGGGGAGTCATTCACAGGCGGTCAGCTCGGAGACCCTTTTTAGCATGTGCAGGCTTGCGGCAACCCCTGGATGTCCGGACCAAGCGGCGCACACCTCTGGCTCCAGCCTCTCTTGGGCACGGCAGCGTGTCACGGTACCCCCCAAATTAAACAACTCACCTTTAAGTGGACAGAACGTACCACTATACTCTTAACAACCGTAGGAACTCCTTTCTAAACTAGTTTTAAAAATGCATAGCTTTAATTACCTGTTTATTTTTCAAAAGCTGTGGTGCATAGGGAGTGTTGAAAAGGCTCCCTGAGCCTTCTAACATTCAGCATATTTTTCTCTCAGTGACACATATTTCAGTGTGCTGTTATGGCAAATATCAGCCACCGCCAAGGTAAGGTTGCACAACAACAGCCACTGTCATCCCAGGTTTGCTTAGGACACTTCCACGGAGTGTTTGACCTCACATTTCTCATGCTTCCTCTCTTTTAAGAGAAGTTGTTTTGTTTTGAAACTGGGAACAAAATCCCAGTAGGTATTTTCAAGTTCAAGGAAAGCGGAACAAAACAAACCTAACCCCCACCAGTGTGCAGTCTTTCCCTCTGTAAAAACACTGAGGCTGTACTTTTTTCAACACGTCTCCAGTAAGGAGAGATGAAAGGCAGTGCTCGGGACCAGGTCTGGAAACAGGACTCCATTCAAGGCCACTAAATCTTTGGCTGCGATGCGTGTTACATTACATGGAGACAGGAGGAGGGTGGAAGTGAAATTATTACCAGTGCTTGCAAATTCCCTGAGTGTGCTTTGGGCATCTGTAAGAGTTTTGTAATGGACCTTAACAAAGCTTACTCCCTGCAGTGGTCCAAGTGATTGCTGCTTCAGTGTTTCTGCTGGCACCGTTCGCATGAAGAAGACTTCAACATCAGCTTCACCAAGCAGAATCCTCTCCCAGCATCTAGGGAACTCCTGCATTTCAGCTGCACTCAACAAGAAACAGTGTGTGAGAACAGAGTGCTGGAGAGCTGCTCGCTCCAGTCAGGAATCAAGCCCTGAGTTTTCATCTTTTATTCCGCCCCAGATAAAGCAGTCATGATGTAAATAGACATATTCCTGCCCTTTCAAAACAGCTTTGCGTCAAGCTATTTCCAGACAGGCAGTAACAAGAACAGTCATGGGAAGAGAGCCTTCCTCATGCACCACAATTAAAGGTCTAAGGACTTGTTATCCAGTTCTTTCCCTTTCCAGTCTCTTCCAAGTCAAAACTGCTGTGCAAAACTCCTTAGAAAATACAGCTTTTCTAATCTGGTGGCGTTCTCCTGAGTCTGCACGACTTTATGAAATAAAAGCAAGGCAAAGCCTAATTAATCACGTTGCTTAAAATCATGGCCCAGATCTCACTGGGTTTACTCATGTGATTAATGTTTCATTGAAATAGAGGAACAGGGAGAAAACGATGAGTTATCTCATGGCTTTCAGCAGGTTGTGGATTTTTCGCATGGGTATTTCCAGCTAGTCTTACAGCTAAATGAAGGTTTAACCACACTGAAACTGGCTAGTCTAGTGTACAGGGATATGCAAATGATGAAATTCCAAAAGCAAAACCACCTTGGCCAAATAGCACGAACGAGCTGTTTTCTGATCCTGTCCACTTGATTAACAGCATGGCAAGACACACTGCGTGTTTATATTGCAAACAGAAGCACAACTCCAAGTAAGCGGTGGTTCTAAACGATCTTTATATTGTCTGATGCGTTCACGCTAGGTAGGAGTAGGGGCGGGGTACCTGTGGGAGAACGTTACATATATTGTAGACACATTGTTCTCTAGCAGCAAAACTGTGTGACACCCCAGTCTAGTGAATACTAGCCAAGCACTGAAGGAACCTGTTGCTAATTGGGAAAAAACCCTTGTACAAAGCAGCAAGTCAGTCACGAGAGGTAAGGCCCGTCAGGCTGAGGGTACAAAAGGGCAGTGAGTGGAAACTGCATAGGAAATGCATACCTAAATTGGTGGTGAAGAGGACTGTGGCGAGAAAGGCTGTTATAAAATTGACTTTTTGCCCTGAGGAAGGAAAGAAAAAGGAGTATCTATCTGCCACTTGGAAACATATTCCTTTTAGTAGCCTTCATGCTCTTCAGACATGCCACATCATTGTACAGACATCCTTATGGTATTTTCAACACTGAATGAAGGTACAGCAGACAAAGGAACCAGGCAAACAGGATGCCAGCGAGCCCTGCTAAAGGAAACACGATGCAAATCAGAGAGAGGAGTACACAATGCTTATAGGATGTATTCTTTCTATAGCAGGGGTCAGCTCAGCCTTTGGCTTGAGAACAATCCAGCCTGGGCAACCACGTTAAATGACATTGTGTAGGGAGGATGTGATGGGCTAGCCTTCACACATCAAAGGTTATCATCAAAATTCACGGCACAGGAACACGGACTTTTGTACAGATCTGATCCGTGCCCCAGCTAACCCAATTTCCTGCTCTCAGCCACAGCCCATGACTTAATGCTTTAAGGGAAGAAGGAACTTCCCTGAAGCCCGCTGACAGTGCAGTGCTAGACACGTAAAAGTTTCTTAGCTGATCCCTGCACTTCTTCAGCAAACATCTAAGTAGGACCACTAGACATCAGTGCATTACAAATGTAGGTAGCAAGGTCAGCAGCATGGCAAATGCAGTCGAGAGTCATGTAATATTTCCACAGCACCGCAGTATGGAAAGCAAACCCAGGACCACAGTGAAGTTATTTGTCGATCCTGTGCATTGGCAGACTCTTTCAAATAGTTTCTCTGCACTATCAGATAACAACTCCATAAAAATTAAAACAAAATATTCCTGTCTGTTGAGAAATTTGCAGTACTGGCTTGTCTCTGTCACTCATGTCAGACAGAGACCTCATCACTGCCGCTCATGCAACAGGGTCAAGGAGATCTGACAGCAGCAAAGTTTTCAGCCATGTCCCATAAACAAGGGAAGTATTTCAAGCTCTTCCTTGCCTGCACAGGAGGATGAGGATTGGGCTACACTATGTTTTGAAACAAATCCATAACTATCAAAGGAAACAGCTGCATTGGAGCGGAATCCCTTGGCTGATTCTTTATTTTCTAATGTAGATGGGGCCAGAGGTGTGGAATTGGGTTCGTCTGAGATGCCTCCTATGTGATAATGTGAAGTTTGCATCTTTCCAAAGCACAATGATTTGGGATAACAGTTGCCAAGGAATTTATCTTGATTGTCCTTTTGAAAACAAATTCCCAACTGTTGAAGTTTGATTTTGGGGGACGGGTGTTGGGTCCATTTTTTTAAGGATTTTTAAAAAACTTAGTCTAAGTGCTACAGTTGGAACAAGTGAGTTGTGAGCTTTTTTGCAAGTGATCTTCGCTGCTGGAAAAGGCTGTTTCAGTGAAGCACTGACATTCAGCAACCCTTTGAAAGACACCAGGGACCTAAAGACCATCGATGCTGTCAGATTTCCAAGACTGAATTCCTCCCTATAATATGCAGGCTTGCAGCCAATTTGGCTGGCTCAGAGCAGTTGTATCTTCAAAAAATGCTCGATGTGTATTCACATTTCAAAACGGAAAAAAAACCCCAACATCACAGAGTGATTCAGAAAGATAGGCAGACGATGGAGTGGAGCAACGAAGTCACAAGCAAAGACAACCCAAGCAGAGATGACCTTCCCAAATTCCATATCACTAATTCTGCTCCTTGGAGAGAGTGCCTCAGCATTTGTACCTTAGCATGATACAACTATTTCCTTTCTCCATATCCGATCCTCTGCATGGCTGTTGTGATACCATAAAACAAATTAGTTTGAGAAAACAGCAGGCTATTTCTGAGCCCTTTCTTATGAACATTAACTGCTCTTCAGAAAATGATCATTCATGGATGTTTCTTGTGCAGGAGGCAAAGCAAAGGGGAGAGGATCCTCTGTCTAAGTTTGCTCAAGAACTTAGCAGAAATGTTGTCTTCGTTATTGACGCAATATTCTGCGTCATAAAACACATATATCCTGAAACCATATGCCATGCAATGGAGATAAAGAAACATAGCTGAACTCCATCAAGCTACTAATGGGAGTGTAACAAGCTTAGAGGCTCTAAAGCATCTTTAAATTAATATCATGAGCATTGTTAAATTCAGCATTCACAGGAACTTGCCCCTGCAAAGGAAACTTTATCTGCTCACCAGATAAAGAAAGAGGTACTAGCACTGTGGAAAGAAAAGGTCAAGAAATTTTCTCTGGAGAGCTCCTTTGGAAAAGGCTGTGCCATTTTACTTGCAGTATTGTTGCTATAAAAAGACAGCAGGCAGAGCCATATCAGGATTGCGAATCCACTTCACCAGCCACGGAAAAATATGAATGAAAAGCACTAACATGCACCAGTGTTCTTTGCAATCTTAAATTTTTCTGGCCCATTTGTACCTTTTCACTTACAGGAAATGCCTCCTGAGGTGTTTCCCAGGAGAACGAGAGCTGATGGGGAGGGACTGCATGGTTTGCAATACTCCATAAATGTATGCTGGGGAGAGGCTAGCTTCTTTATTTTGTCTTTCTAAAGACAAACCACATACACATTTCTTAGAGAAGTGGGGATTCTCTATTATTTCGTTCTCTGAAAGTGTTTCTTGCGTATCTTATGCTCAAAATATTTGTAAGGGTTGTTCAGAGACAGAGGAGATGTCATTACTGAAACATTGCAACTTTTCAAACCTTGCATGCATAGAGAAAACAAACATCAGACCACACTGTACCAGGTGGCCAATAAAGGATTCCTCATATTTCTTCATAGTTTTTAAAAATCACTTGACTTTCCAAGACAGTCTGTGTGACTGAGATGTGGTGTGCTTTTTTTTTTTTAAACACCTCAGTGTATTTAACAGTTTAAGTACTTATTTGCAGGACCGAACCTATAATGTGAGAGATCAAAATATCTTAGCAGAGATTAGAGTACTTTTTCCCCATGTAATGTATCCTTTTCAGCGCCTCTCCAGGGAGGATTTTATAGCCCAGATATTTCTCGAAGTGACGGAACTGTGAAAGTATCTGCCCTTGGTACATGTTTATCTTGGAATAGTCTCTCAAGTGGCTTCTCTCTCAGCACAGATAGACTTCACCACAGAGACAAAATTTCCCTGCCATGCAGATAGAAAACTTTCTATAGGAAACTTCCTATAAAACAACCACAACAAAAAAAGAAGGGGAGGGGCTGGGATACACTTGGCCCCTGTTACTTTTCATGTCTTCTCAGTGATGAATGGTCCCAGATACTTCAGCCTGTGAGACAGCCACCCAGGCAGATCCCACTTGAGGCAGCGCCAGTAATGGAGAACAGCAAGGAGTTTGGGATAGTCTCTGAGGGCATTTACATACTTCTCAACTCTGTTTATGATGGCTTATTGTTCCCATGACAGGAGTTTTTAAAATCTTGGAGTGAGAACTTATCAGAGTGCCTACTGGCTTTAGCTGCCCAGTTACTTTTAACTTTCAGTGGGACTTAAGCCCCTACGTAGGGGGCTCTTTCAAAAAATTTCACCCCTGTACCTTATAGTAACACTAACTTCATGATAAAATCTATTAGCACAATTGCCATTAACTGGCTTCCTTGCAGAAAGATCAAGGAAGAGGTCAAACAAATATAGTAAGGATGGTAAGCAAGCCTTTCCCAACAGGAGATAGCAGCTCTCCTCCTAGGGTCAAGCATTAAAGAGGGATGATACAGGAGAAGCCCACGTATTCAACCTGCACTGCGGGTGCACCGCAAGTTCTGCTTGCAAGCTCATCTGTCTCCTACCTTCCACAACATAGGAAGAGTTGCTTAAAATTAAAAAAACAAAAAAAAGGAGAGAGATTAAGATAAAAAACTCATAGTAAATAAGTGACAAAATGTTCAAAGCAGATATTTACTAAGAGGGATACAAAGGGGAACAACAGAGGCTTTGGCGAGGCACACAAAAAAAGCTGAAAGATCTAGAAAAAAATGGTGATAAATGATGGCTTCCTGCAAATGTTAATCTCATACTAACTAGAAAGGAAAAAGCAATAGGCTGATGTGGAAATCTTTCCAAAACAAGACGCTGCACTGCTTTTCTCTTTTCTAGAGTTTTTTCTCTTTTACTAATACTCCTTTTTGAGACCCACTGTGTTTCTTTTGCATCAGCTCTATCAGAGTGTTGTGAACATGGCACACGCATTTTCTTCACGTAACAGGGAGGGCAAACGGGTACCAAGTTCTCCATTAAAGGCACAGAAGAGTGGAAAGTTGGGTGACTGCCACAGTAGGTTACTTGTGATCCCATGAAATGTGCTGCAATCATGGGCTTTGTCAATACAGGGGGAGTTGTAGGAATAATTTCAGAGAGGAATGTACCTTGTCAGTGCATGCTTTAATTGCTTTCCATAGTAATTTCTGTCCAACAATCACGGTAGAATTACGGAATTAATATGCAGAACTTCTACCTGGCCAAGAACCCAAGGACACTGAATGTCAGGAGCGTCTGGTTAATCTGGCAGTATTTATGTCCATTTCTGTAGGCCATCAGGACTGCCAGCACAGAGACAAGCCCCTCCCGGAGATGCCATCGTCACAGACCCTGCCAGAACAAGCAGATTGCCCCCAAATGTGAACCATCCAGCTCTTTCCACTGGGGAAAAAAAGTAGTTGCATTGGAAAACTTCTCACCACTATTTTTGTGTTTGTATTGCAACAGATTGTAGTCAGAATCTGGAGTAGGTTGAGGTCTCTCCCCCAAACAGCTGCAGTTTAGTTGGAGAAAAGATGCAGAACAAGTGGAAAGTTTGAAATGAAGGTGATGAGAAAGCTGGAAGGAGGAAGGGTGAGGATCAGGCAAAGATCACGACGTGTAGAGGAAATGGCTACAAATGATGGTCCCGAATACTCTGATGTGTACCACTCAGCTGCAGCCAGAACCTTCCTCCCAAAGTAGTGGATGGACTGCTAAACTGGAGGAGATGTTTTGGGGCGCTCTATGGAGACGGATGTAAGGAATGACACGGATAGGCACAGGTGGAGCGGGAAGCTGACGGCTTCTCGGAGAAGCTGGAGATCTCTGCGGGCACGTGCATTGCTGGTCGCTGGGGCGGGAGGTCTGGGGGTGGCGGTGCGGGAAGGAAGGGGTGCGGGACGGCGTACGGTACCGTGTAAGGTTGCTTTCGCGCCTGCCCGCTGAGGTGCCCCGACACGCAGCAGCGACTGCTTTCAGAACAAGAGCACCACGGTGTCCGGCCCCGTCAGCTCCCGGCTCTTCCACCGAGTTTGCCCAGAAAACCACCTTCCAGCGCGATTTTCTGGGTAGCTCCTTCCCCGCACTGGGTCCCCGGCTGCTCCCGGGCGATGCCCGGCGCGGCTCCGCACCGCCGGGGAGCAAACCCGCCGCGGCCCGTCCCTGCCGGCTTCGCTGCGCTTCGCCCTGCCGGCTCGCACCACCCCGCGCTGGAGCCCCGCACCGAGATCGGCATTTCCACGGAGCAGGCCCTGCCCTTCCCTCCAGCACGAGTCGTTTCCCGCGTCCTTGTTCCCCCGCAACGCTCGAGCGCTCCCGGGAGCGCGCCGAGAGCCGCCTCCAGCCCGCGGGAGCTTCTCGGGAGCGAGCACAGACCTGGCGCTGAGGGCTGCCGCTGGGCCGCTACCGAGCGGGCTGCTCCCCGCGGCACGCAGGCGCCGGAACGCTGGGGCCCGGCACTCGCCCCGGCCCCCGCCCCCACCAGCCCCGGCCCAGCAGCAGCGGGACGCGGGGCGGGGCCCGGCCCGCCCCGTCCGACCGGGCCGAGCGGAGCCGCCGCTGCCGCCCCGCGCCGGGAGGGGGCGCCGCCGCCCGGCCCGGCCCGGCCCGCGCCCAGCCAATGGCCGGCGGCGCCCGCTCTGGGCGGTACCGCCCCGCTCGCAGCGCCCCGCCCCGCCCGCCCGGGCCGGGCCGCCGGCCGCCAGCCCCGCGCCGCGCCGAGCCCGCTCGCCGGGCGCCTCTGCCGCCGCGCCGGGACCGAGCGCGCCGCCCCCGCCAGCCATGCGCGGCGCCGCGCCTCGGCCGCGGGCATGACAGCGCGGGCGCGCCCCGAGCTGCGCCGCGGGCTCCGCGCGGAGCCAGGCAAGTACCGCGGCCGCGGCGCGGGTCGGGGCCGTCCGTGCTGCCGCCGGGGCCGCGGGTCGGGGGCAGCGTCGCTCGGCTGTGGGCGCCGGGAGCGGGCGGGTCTGCGGAGCGGGGCCGGGAGCAGGCGGTGCCGGCCGGGGAGCGGGCGGAGGTGCCTGGCGGCCTCAGCGCGGGGGCCCGCGGGGTGGGGGGGGAGGCAGGTGGAGGCGGGAGGGTTCGCGGTGTGTCCGCGGGGGTGCTGGGCCGGGGACCCACTGGGTCAGGAGTGGACAGCCCGGACCCCTCTGCCTTGGGGGGTCCCGGGAGCGGCTCCGCTCGGGGCTCGTCCGGCGGCTTCTGTGCATCCCGGTGTCGTTCCAGGAGAGCTGTCAGGCGCGCGTCACTTTGCGTCCGTGTCGCGACGGTGGCGGGCAGAGCAGCCCTGCTGTCGCCGCCCGGTGTGTTCAGAGCCCGCGGGAGAAGCTGCGGTCCCCGCCGGGGCGAGCGAGGCCCGCGGCAGTCGCTCCGGCAGAGCAGGGACCGTGCTGGTGGCCGGGAGACGCTCGGTCTGGGCTGAGTGACAGCTGCCCGCGGTGGTTTCTTTGAGTGCAACAGAGCAAACAATAGAATATCATGTTAGCATGGGGTTAGCCTGAAAGAGTGGAAAACAAGAGCAAAAACTGTAAGCGTTATTCAAAATGCCCATTGAAAGTTATCAAACAAATCATCCAAAACAAACAGCAGCTGAGTGGAACTATTTTCTTTGCAGGGAGTTTCCACTGGAATAAATAGCAAGTTCTGTTTAAAAAATAATAAAAAAATCTGCAGCTAGTTGTAGTACTTACAGTGCTTGCCGGGCTCCGGAGGGTGTCCACAACGAGAGAGATCCTTAGGATCGAGTGAAGTTTTATTGCAGTTTTGCTGCAGGTTCTTTAGAGACACTTGCAGTTTTTACCACTGGGCCCTACCTAAGACAGAGATGTCTGTTTTTCCCTTTACCTTCCTATCTTCTTCTACATTTAGAGCATTCCTTAATGTTCTTTTTCCTAACCAGACCTCTGCTGACGCCTTTGTGCAACCCAAACAAAATGTTGCTGTGGTGTGCCATCTGTGCATTACCTGCAGAGGCAGAGAATGAGGGCCTTTAACAGTGTGCTTGTTGCCTCAGCATCGCAGCCGGTTGCTGGCTTGCACAGCCAGAGCAGCAGGGCCGTGTACACGTGCTGGTGCAGGAGCATGGAGCTCCTGTGTGGGTTGTATTCTCTGGGACGCAGGGAGTACCACCAGGTACAGCACCTCGGTCTTCGCAGTGGTTTCTTCAAGGACCTGGTTGTCAGTTTGCCCAGCATGACTTTTTAAGCTACTCAAGCCACTGGCACTTGATGGGATGTGTATAAACAGCAGTGTTCCTGGTTGCGGGACAGCTGCCCAGCGGCTTGCTGAGACCTGGCACAGCTCATGCCCAGCTGCAGGGAAGTTTCTGGGTGCATTTCCTGGGCCCCTGGGCTGCTGCTCCCCAGGGCACACCTGAAGAGAAGTAAAGCTTAGTTTGTGAGCCAGAGGGAAAGTGGTCAAGAGGCCGTAAGATATGCAATAGACCTTTTAAACCTTCCCCCTAAGGTCTGCAACTAAACAGTTTTCTGAAAGAAAACTGTACAGGCAGTTAGCTTCGTTGGGAAGCCAATTTATTGAACGCCCTCTAGTGATATTTTAAAAATTAACACAGTTTCCTTTCAAGAGGAAAACAAATATTAAAGTTTATTGGTTTAAAAAGATTTACATTTTTCTGAGACTCAGCTGCTTCAGGGAATCCCTGTCAAACACAATACCACACTCTGGATGGGTGCATAACCTAATTTTGGATAGGCGTCTCTAGCCATGGAGACACAATGATAGTCTCTGCCTTCCCTGCAGACTCTCAGTGGTGCTCAGTGAAGGTCTTTCCATCAACAGCACTGGACACAGTTCCTTTCTTTTGACCTGTCTTTAAGTGCTGCTGCACTTTAGGTTTCGGCTGAACCCATATGTAGATCGTTTCATGTGGCTCTGGTCTAGGTGAGCTGGGCACTCGCAGAAGGGACTATTTATGCTTCTTGGTGCTTCACCTTTGTTGATGGTAATTCAGTTAGGCTGGCCCCAGAAATGGGAAGCGTGTGGTCTTGTCTTCGCAGAGGAGCTAGCTCCAGGGTCTAGAGCTCTTTTAGATTGTACCCAGGGAATGTGACTCAAATCTCTGTGTCATCAGACCGGTTTTACTGCATAGGTATGGGAGATGCTGAAGAATGTACCGTTGATAAGGTTTCTCTTAATTAGCCTGAAGACGTAGTGGATGTTCATTCTTCATGACTGGCCATGAGGGATCTCGGATCCTCTCCTGCTTGTAATATGGAAGATTCTGATTTGCAGCTCTGATGCAGAGATCCTGCTTGTGGATCCTTTCCCAGTCCCTGGTAGACAGCATGACACCAGCACATTGCACTGCCGCAGGTTCACCACCCCTCTGCTGTTGCACCCTTTCTCATGCCAGCACCCTCACAAACACCCCCAGACTCCTGTATTTGCTCTGTTCACCTTCATCCACATGTTACTCCCTCCTCCACCCTTGCCAGCACCGCGGCAGATACAGGCATCTCCAAAAACACTTGCAGCAGCACTCAGCTGCTCCCGCTGTTACTCGCCTTCATCCCGCTTACAGCTGTGTACGGTCACGCGTGTGTCGGGCTGCACCTGTCTCAGACATTCACCGCAGCAGCCCCTGGAGCACCAGCAGCATGTTGCCTGCTCGGCAGACAGCCTGTGTCCTCGGGCTGGAAGCTGGCATGCAGAGGTCACTCGGAGGTGGTACTAAAGGATGGTACACCTCTGATCTGCAGAGCTGGTTTCTCAACTGAGACGGCAGATCCGCCTTGCCAAGTCCCCACCTCTTCTTGTGCTTCTCGTTACGGACCTGTCATCTCCTCAGGATATTCTCCTCAACCTGTCTGTGACAGTGTCATCAATATGAGTACTTATGCCTAGTAAAGCGAATAGCAAGTCTGCTTAACAGCAGACAGAGGTTGGGACTGTGGCAGTCACTGTGATTTAAAAAACAAAACAAAACAAAAAAAAACCCCAAACAAAACCCAATAAACCCCACTTCTGTTCATCTTCCACTTCATGGCATTTTCTCTGAGGGATCGTGGAGCTGTGGGAAAAAGGACTGGCACAGGGATGGGTGCGCAGGGGATCAACCCTTCTTTTCCTGTCTCCACAGTGCTGCCCTCCTCATGTTCCCCTGAGAGCAAATGGCAGGACGGATAAGGACGTGAAAGTTTCCGAAACCTGGCACCCATAGTTAGCCCCTCTGAAAACAGGTAGGGTGGAGTCCAGCTTGTGGCGTGTGAAAGAGAAACTGAAGCAAAACAGGATGTTTTTGTGATTTAAAACTTTATTTTTCATAATTCCTATTGAAAGGCTTGTTTTGGTTTGGTTTTGAAGTCGACAGCCACATTTATTGGGAAATTTATCAGCCAAAGAGCTTTGTACATGTATGTATGTGTATGCAGATGCATATGTGCACGTGTGCTTGCATAGGGAGAGCACATGAAGAGGCTACTGTTAAGCCTCAGGACAATTTTCTGCCTGAAAGCTAATAAAACCAGTAGAGACTAACAGCAAAGTGATGGGAAATACAAATTCCATCTATGTAGCTCTTCTGGAAATCTTGCTGGACAATTGTTTTCTGCTCTGGACACCTCAAAATTGGGAAGATTCTGTCAAATTGTAAAATGTTTATCAAGAAGCCACAAAAATGCTCATTACTGGAGGTATTAGTTCACACATAAATGTGTGTTAAACCGAAGTAATGGGAAGTGAGGCATAAGGGGCAGATTAGGAAGCCTTTGGGGTTGTCAGTTTTCATATTAGTTCCTGTAGAAGTTAGGGCGAAAGTAAAAAAGAAATGCGGGGAGAATCAAAGGCGGGGAATAATATATGAATTAGAACAATTGTCTTTGAATAGAATGTTACTGGGCATTTTCCACTGCCTGCCCATTCAGGCTGCACCAGACATAGAGGCATAGACAGTGACATCTCCGAAAAGCCCCACGGCTGCTCGCTGTCGCTGCGGCTGGCATGGGCTGGGTGCTCCCAGGAGAAAGGTCAACCTCCGTGTCGCTGGGCCTCCTTGCTGCCCCTCTGTCCTACAGAGCAAAACCACCTCCTTGACCCCAGCCTGTGCCCTTGCATGAGATATGAAGAGTCATTATGCTATCTAGCCTTTGTCTGATTCCTTGGAGATGCTGTACTCGCACTTACAAATCCTAGCCTCTGCAAAGCACTGGCGTTTTGTCATTGACTTCAGTGGAACAAGACATTTTCTGCCTTAATTGTCTCTTCTCCTTGGCTCGTCTATGAGTTTCTGCTAGAGCTAGCAGCAGTTGCTCCCATGGAGTAATTATTACAACCTTGTGTAAGGAACTTAATGTGATTAGTTTGATTCCACTCCTTGTCTTTTTCCACCTCTCCTGCCATCAAAGAACTGGGACATGTTCTTTAAGGCCACATGACTTGCATTGGTTCGTAGCAAGAGCTTTTTACTATAACAATGTGCATATTTCTCTGTTAGCCTCGCCTGGCAAACTATCATCTGGCCTCCAGGTTATTTGATCTCTGAGCTCTTCATCCTCCATGATTAGCTCATTCCCTTCCTTAGTCTGCTGGCTTCTCTTCAGGCTGTGTTTTCAGGCTCCTCCTTCGCACCCTCTTTTTTACGTGGGCTCAGCTCACATGACGCTGCTCCCACCTGCCTTTCCATTCTTGACCTTTGCCCAGCTGATCAGCAATGTCTCTCCCTTGACCTCTGTCACCCGTAATGTCTTCCTGCAATTCCAGAAACTGGCAAAAAAAGTGCAATTTTTCAAGGCAGAGTCTACTTTTATCTGCCCAGTTTGTGTAACTTTAGACTTGCATCTCCACTGAAATTCAGGATGTTTGGATCCTTATTTGAGGCTTGGATGCCTATTTTTCATTTCCATCAACTGCAAAATTCTGTGGGATTAAATCCTACAATTCAGCACAAACGTGTCATGAGTTTTGAGGAGGAATTTGACAGCGAATGTTACTAATATGTGTACTACCCCTCCTGATGCTGACAGGCAGATGAGCAAGCAACAAAAAGAGGAAAATGCCTTTCATGGTGTGTGTGCTAGCAGAGGTGCTATTGATTAACCCGTTTTTCAGCCAGCTCTGAGAATGCCATTGAACAAATCCAAGTCTGTATAATGCTAACAGGATGCTTATAAGACATAAAGGGATTAATGTTCAACTCTAATGAAACCCAGGTGCACGGAGCTGCCTATTTTCAAGGTCTTTTGCATGGCCAAGCTGCAAAGAAAATTATTTAATCATTGTAAATAGATGAGAAACACCAGACTTGCAACATGCAATGGGTACTTCAACTCGCAGGCACCAAAGGCTGCTGGCAGTTACCTGGTAGAGAGTTTGGGGTCACCCACTGACCCTCTGCCTGCAGCAAGATCATTCTTAAGGTGGGAACTTGGGACCCTTCTTGGGGAGCACAGTTTATGCACACATTTGCATTAGGGCTGGGGGAAGCTGGCTCAGAAACAAGGCTGCGTCTGTCCCTAAGAGAAAGCCAAGGCAGGTATATAGGTGGTGAGTGTCTGCTGGGGCTGTGTTGGTGGGCCACTAGGAATGTGGCAGCCTGCACTGGAGGAGTGTCCAGGGAGAGGTGAGGGTTCTTACTGCAGCATTCAAGTGGAGATGTGCTGTCTGCTTAATGGACCTGAGAACTTACTGCTTCATAAACTGTTTGTAGTTCACACTTTCTCTTCCTTGTGCAGTTTATATCTTCCTATATCACACACTGAGCGTGGGTACTGGGTGTTTCATGCACTGGTAATTGATCTGGGCCCTAGCAGGGGCTGGACGAGCATACTCAAGCTTAGAGGCCCTGCTTTGGAAAGGCTGAAGTGATTCTGTAGTTGGGCAGACTCAGCTGTCTGTGAGTTTTTAATTTTTAATATGGCAGGAGGAGTTTTGAACGAAGAGAGGGGGAGAGAAGGGGGTTGTTTTAAATACACGAAGGAATGCGTTACATTCTTCTCTTCCTCAGGTTTGGCCGCTATGCAAGTTTTTCATTTTACCAAAGCGCAATTCAGTGAATTATTTATTTGCATTTTTAAAGAAAGAGCATGATTCTTAATTTACTTTGGCCCCAGTGATGGATTTTTATACTGTTAAATCCAGCAAGTTCCCTTCCAATGTTACATATACTGCCAACTTTACAACAAAAACTTCTACCCCAAAGTACCAGCCAGAATTAAATAGTTTAAAGAGCTTTATAAAAGTGTGCCCTCACTGATTTCCCAGGAGTCATATCAGTAGTCACTCCGTAATTGTTTGATGCTATGCTCAGAATCAGAGCGTGCCGCAGCTTGATGCTAGAGACCATACATGCATATAGAGCTGTACAGATGTTTTCTTTAGACCTATAGAGGCAAGAATTCCTCATGAGAGGTTCCTGGGGTAGCTTTCAGCATTGGTTCAAAGGAAAGAAAGGGATGAGGAAAGAGTCTCGCTCTAAAATTCTGTGAAAACTGATAGGGGATATCTGTTGCAGTAGGTTTTCACCATTGTAATGAGCATTGCTGGAAAAATCCCAAGAGGTGACAGCTGTTTGGTCTAATCTGTTGGCAGCAAATATTTCAAATTTACTCAGCCCTGGACATCAGAATTGCAACCGAACTGTCAGGACCTCCAAGAAGGGTTGGAGAAGTTTTACAAAAGAAGGTTTTGCTTTTCCCACTGCTTTTGGCCTCCTGCCTTTCTACTAGAAGGGGGAAGTACTTCCTCTAGCAGCTGTTGGTTCCTCTCCAGGCCGGAAGCATGAGTTACAGAAGTATTTCTAAATTGACATCAATATTTATTGATCTCTTCAGTTTCCATCAATTAGCAATTTACTATGCTGTGCTGGCTACAGAGAAGAGACTTGCATTTGTGTTACTCAGTTTTTCAAATTGATATCAATGCAAAAAAGACCTTGTCCGAGTGCACCTTTCAGATGTTCAGAGCCTGAATGATCATCCTCTGGCAGTAAGGGTTTTTCTTGCAGTGCTTTTTCTGTTGTTGTCCCATAAAACACAGACACAACCCCTCCTGCTAAACCTTCAGATGTGCAGAGAAAAGACCACCCATGGATGTTTTCAGCAGCAGTTGCCCATAATTTTCACAGATGATGCCACCAACACTGTATCAGTGGGCTGAGGCTTGGAAACAGCAGACATTTTTTTTATTGTCATGTTCATCAGTCTTCACCTCTCTGCCCAGTACTGGGTGCCGCGGTGAGGAAACACGCAGCTCTGGTTGGGTACCCAAGTGTTTGTAGAGGCACAGCTGATGAACAGGAGTTGTGGCCTTGTCCTCCTGCATAGAGCTTTTGGGCCCCTTTTTAGGTACCTGTCCTGCAGTCTGAGGGATAGTTGAGAGTTTCATTTTGTTTTAGGACCCTGGGCAGTGTTGTATCATGGGACCAAACACTTGTGCTTGTCCCCAGGCGCGGATACTCCTGGTGGAGGACAGTGCCGTGTGGGCAAGGCTGTGTTCAGCAGCCAGAAACACAGACCCAAGCCTTGACAAATTCCAAGTGTCCTGATTTGGGGTCCAGCCCACTGTCACTTAAGAACATGGACCATTATTACATCAGCTGTTCAGAAAGACCCACTGCTGTCGGGAAGACCTCTGGAGCTCCATGAGACAGCAGTCCCCTCCATGCTGTGTAGGACATCCTCTCGCACTGCCGTCTGCTGTCGATGTTGTTCCAGACTCCTGAGGAAGGTAGGCCCTGCAGGCACAAGGGAGGAGGGAAAAAAAAGTGGCATGGAACAGATTAGTGTGAGTCAAACTAATCCCCAGCCACCTCTGAGTGGAAAACCCGCTTGGCCTTTGGCAGCCGAGAATTGTTTCTCCCAGTCCCCCTTATATGGAACATTTTAAAATAAACCAGCAGGGCTCCATTTCTTGGAAGGAAGAGGAAATGTTTCAAAGTATGTCCTCACAAACTGATGTACTGCCATCAGGCTCTGCATATTTTATGAAATGTTTGAGTTTGGTTGGAGCCACATTTTAGCAGTAAGGGGGAGGGAAGCAATTAGTGAAACAACACGGGAAGACAAACTTGTGTAAAACGGCTCAGATAAATATTTACACCCACATTTCTTAGCTCTGAGTTTGCATCAAACCCTGCTCTGTCTCTCTGAAGGGACTCGCATCCACAAATAAAATCTTGGGCTGTGGCCACCCAACATTATTTTACACTTCCTCCTCTGATTAATTAGGCTAATTATGGGTCTTAAGAAATTCAGAGGGTTAAAGTGGTGGCAGGAGAGTTAAAGATTCTCCCTAGCATTTGCAAGTAAATGTTAATACTTTACCACGTGCCTGTGCTGGCAAAATTCACCCTGGAGAGATCGTAAAACGGCTACACTTTTTTTCCTCTCATCTGGACACTGAATTTTCACCCTATGCGAAGTGAAGTAGTGCTAGCTATTAAAATATAAATGGACAGACACAGATGTCCTTACCTAACATGAAGCAATGTGGAAAAACAAGGCTGGGTGGATTGGAACAGGGTTGCATTAGCCAGAAAATGGAATGGACTGCCAGAGTCTCAGGGTGGCAGGAGGCACAGGGCAGTTAGTGTAGTGTTAATTGGGCTGCAAGAGCAGTTAATACTGCCAGTTGTTAGGTTGGGCGAGTCATCTGTGTTGTGGAAAAGCTTCTTGTAGCCCCACTGGTAACAAAGGGACCTGTTTCTTTGGGCAGGTAGATGGTGGCAGATGTTTAGATATCAGGAATTCCTGATAGTGTTCCATGAGATTTGATCTGCTCTGTTTCTGTCTTCTCACAGATGTTGTTGGTCTGTGCCTTTGGATAAGCTCTCTGGGCAAGGACTGTGTCTGTCTTGTTTTCACAATGAAAATGTTGCAATAGTGACTCCAAGGGAATATACCTTGTGATTTGAGGAGAAAGGATACTTAGCTTAGGCCTCTCCCAGAAGGAAGACCTAGCTTCTAAACCTAGCTCTGCCACTACTTTTCTGCATTGGTGTTGGCATGTTACTTAAATCTTCATTCTGAGCCTCAGTTTCTCCAGTTTCCAAGTGGTCACTTCGAAGCTGGAGTAGCGATGTATGGGATAAGAGTAAGGAAGGGCCTAGTTGAATAAAGACTGTAATGTGTCTTAGGGCCCATCAGCTAGAAAGTGTCATGGTGAAGCACAATAGTTATATAGAGGGAAAAACAGAAAGTCACTTTGCTAAGGCCACCACTGTCTTGGAAACAGGCTGTTTCAGTCCTCTGGCAGCACAGGCAGCTAATCATGGTCCCGACAGAGCTCCCTCACTTGGCCACCTGCTCGTGGGCACATACAGCAGTGGACATTCCTCTAGACATGTAGGGTTAGCTTCTCTTCCCTTACCTGCCCTGAAATGTCTTTAGAGCAGCCGCGAAGGCCTCGTGTGCTGTGGGGATGCTTGCGTGGCAGCTGTCTGGGAGCTGGGAACGGGATGGTGTTGCGGCACAGTGTGGAGCTGCTCCTACAGCTGCCGAAAACAGGACTGTCCCTGGGATGAGAAACCTGTCGGCACAGCTGGTGGGTGAGCACCGTGAGCTGGATGCTGTAGCCTGCTTCGTATGCTCCTGACTATTCTGCGTAGCAGGAAAAGGCTCATCTGGTGTCTGGAGGTGGAATATCTGACAGAGGTGTGAAGTTTGCCTGCAGAGCCCGACTCTGCTCCAAGACAGAGAGCATGGAGCAGCCGTGGCTATGGAGAACACCCTCAGAGGTGCAGCAGGCCAGGCACCAAAATGGGGAAAAACGACACTTTTTGGTCTAGCTTCCTTTCGGAATGAGCCACTTGCTGTCACCGTAAGGACTGAGAGGTGGTTTTACCCTGCCACCACCAGTAACGTCTGGGCTTGTTGGTGGATTGTACCCAGATGTGACGGGGAGGGAGCTATCGGAGGCTGGGGACATTCCTGTAGGTTCTGTAAAGGCAGACAGCTATGGCACCTCTCAGCCCCACTTCAGGAAGGGCGATCCTGACACCCTCCTTGATAGCAGATAATCCACAGGTAACAGAGCTCACAGCCCAGCCTGGGAAAGGCATAATTCCAGGGTAAAAATAGCGCAAAACCGCTGTGCTGCAGCAGTGTCTGAGCTGGCCTCAGACCATCCCCGCTGGGGGAAGAGCAGGCTGAGAAGTAGAGGGACGGAATGGCTTTTGGGGGAGAGGAGCAGATGGCCCCCAGGGAGGAGGCTCTGTCCGCTTTTGGGGGTACGCTTGCGGCCCCTCAGAGGGACTCTCTTTACCACTCTGGGCAGCTCCAGCCCTGCTGCCCCCGTTTCTGTTCAATATGAGACAAGGGGACCTGGAGCAGAATGGCTGTGAGCGGCTGACAGCAGCCCAGCTGCCCACCGAATGCTGCAGGAGCTTCACCAGGAGGGAGGGAACCGGCATGCAACTGGCAGCTTGTGCCTCTCGGACCTGGGGTGATGGGGAGAGGTCAGCCAGTCCTCGGCAGCGAGCGGTGTTTGCCCTGCTGTTCGGTCCCAGATCAGTGCTGCAAGGGGGAGCTTCAAAAGCTGGATCCAGCTCCTCGGGCAGCCCAAGTCCAGATGCAAGCTGAGGGGGAAGGCTTAGGTCTGCTGCCTTGCAGACCAAGGCAGAGACTCCAGCTGGCCAGGTAACGGCCCATTTAACACAGTTCCACCTCAAACAGTTAACTAGCAGTGAAATTGTTACAGGAAATATTCCAAATTTCACAGGAAAAGCAACACGTTCAGCCCTCCACCCAGAGATTTCATGTGCCTTCTGGCAAAGCCAGCCCCAGCAGTGCTTACACTCATAGTCTTCCTATGCACTCTGACTTGGGGGAAACTAAGTGCAAGACAGATGTGGAAGACCCCTTAGGACACCTGTTCTCCCTTCCTCTAATCAGTTCTTTCAAGAAGGTTTTCATCTCCTGGTCGTCTCACTCTGTCTACATCTGCAGGCTCACTCCCTCAGTTACACGCCTGACAGCACGTGCCACAGGTACTACTAATGTGTCTGCTCACATCCTTCCTGTTTTCTAAAGTCAATAGACACTGCACTTTCTAGAGATTAAATTTTCAGGCATAGCATGATTTCTGGATGTCTTCTAAAGACATCTAATGCTTGAAGAGCTCTGTTAGTTAGCAGATGTTTCAAACTAGTGCTCCACCAGGTTGATCAGTCTGACTCTAGTATCAGAGACACAAGGCTGTTATATTAAAATAATTAATTGTATACATATTTCATGCTACAATCCTTGTTGCTATACAAGCAGTATATAAAATTTCCTCGAGAGTTCAGTGACCTTGACTTGGCTTTTTCCCTGCATTACATGAGTATAAAGCTACTGGTTATAGTGGATCAGCATTGATTTACCCTAGCTGGGGATCTGGCTGTCTTTGCTGGTCTCTGCTCAGTCCTAGTGGTGCTCAGCAAAATTAGTGACAGCCCCCTGTCCTCTAATGTCCCCTCCCCTCCATGCGTGCCCCTGGAGCCTTCCTTGCTGCAAGCATCAGAGCCGGGGGGTGTTCGCAGCCCACTACTCAGGGCCAGGTTCTCCTGGGACTGTTGGTGGGGTTACCTTGGTTCTGGGTGTCCAGGGCAGCAGAAGGCAGGGGAGGTCTCAGGCTGGAGGTCCCATGCGAAGCAGCTGCTCCTCTCAGAAGCTGGTTCAGACAGAGCAAGTTTTTTGGAGGGCCCACTCCATTTTGGAGCCTTCTCCCTGTTGGGTCATGTTGGCCTGTCGGCCTGGCAGTGAGCTGGAAGGAAGATGGTTAACAATGCCTAATCATGATCACCATCACGACAACAGATCTATGTATAGCATCTTCCCCTGGCTGGGAACTAGGCAAAGATGGGGAAACCAGCACGGGAACCAAGTCACAGCCCAGGCTTTTATCTTGGTCCTAGAACTCCAAACACTCCCCTTCTAAGGGACACTTGGAGGAGAACTGGGGAGGTTTTTATCTTATTCTGGATGGCAAGCTGGGCAGGGAATCAAGGTTGAAAAGAAAACAAGTCCTCTGTCAAGGAGCTGGTGGCATGATGTTGAAAGGGGTGTAGCTTTTCAAGCCAGTGTCGCTCAAGATCAGGCTGGCAGAGTGACAGAGCACATCTTGATGAGATGCAGGGCAGGTATGCACGGCTGAGGCTGCCTCCCAGTAAGGTGACACTGAGTGCCCTGCGATCAATTTCCTCATTTGGGGGAGAGTGGGAATGGCTGCACAACAGCAGCTTTTGGAGCCCCTGCTAAAACTGCTCCTGGTTGTGGGGTCACGTTAAGTTTGTACAGTTTCTGGAGCGGCAGATGAAGTCTGGAAACAGGGGGAGAAGGAGACAGCAGCCATGCAAGTGCACTTTTCCCTAAGCTCATTTTAAGTGCAAATCAGCATAAAATGGCAAGCCCAGTTGTTTTCAGTTTGTGTAGCCTAATGCCCAATTCCCTTTCATGCAGTGAAGAATTTCCCCTTCTCTGTCTCTGCAACTGCAGTCTTACACAGGCACTTTGTAAGAGCATCCTGCGCTTACATAAATAGGAGACGTAACAGAGCAGGAGGCAGAAGTGTCTCACAGTATCTTATTAGGATAATTTTGTAGGAATGCCGCTGCTAACGTAAACTCATTATTGGATGGAAGAGCAGCAGCAGTTGTTTTCACATGGATGGATCTAAGCCCAAGCATCAGTTAATTGTTTTTGTGCTCCTAACTGGATTCCTAAGTATGTTTTTTTAATGTTGCCCGAGAGCTAAATGCCCATGTGCTACATTTATGCAGTAGCTTTTGCTCTGTTCCGGTAGACCACTGAAAAATGTGCCTTTACTGGGTTCGGTTGATTAGTAGCAGCGATCAGCTATCTACTTAGACACAACATACCGATACTGTGATGAGAGTATTTGTAGGAAGAGAGTGTTTCACAAAATCCATCCAAGAATGAGAATAATATTGATATTATTGGCTCTGAACAATCTGTGATGCTCCAAATAATCAAAGACATTGTGGCCCATGTTCTACTCTCTCTGACTGTGCCTTTAGCAACATAAGCCTCTCTAACTGATCTGAATGTCAGCATGGAATTGACTCAGAGTCCACATCTATAAGTTTGTTTGTTTTTGAAGAGTATGTGACATCCATTCAGCATCTTCACAGCTAGCAAGTGAACTGTTTGTCTGACTTGGGATGAATGCCACTGACAGCCAAATGTTCAGCATGGCAGAATGGCAACTAAGAGCATTGGGAGAAGCAAATTTCCCTTGGAAGTGTGAGCTGCGTGCCTGCAGCAATACTAGTGACATGTTGATAGGGTCGCTCCATTCAGTAGCATGCAAAGAACTCACGGTGAAATGTCAGTCTGCTGAGAATAGGGGTAGACCTAAATTAACCCTCTCCCTATATTTGATCTTACTGCTTTTAACCCCCCTTGGTACAGGGAAGCCAGTCCAGTGTCAGGCTTGAAGTTGATGTCATTTCCGTATGGTGTTTTGTAATAAAATGCAGCTTCAAACCTCTTTAAATCCTGCTTGCGATGGCAACAGAGTCGCTGCAGGGGCTTGTTAAACAACCACATAGGAGGGAATGGAAGGGGAAATGCTCAAGCTAAATGCAGAGCTCATTGGGGCAGCTGGACTTCTCCTTCACAACGTATTAGACACTGATGGATGAATGTCCCAGATCTGGAGTCATGTCTTAATTTTTAGATGATGTCTGTCCCTACCTAGCAAGAGACAACATGAATAAAATCTGTGCACAGTTCTCCCTTATCAAAAGAGAAGAGAGGGGATGGCTGTCATCCCTGTCTCAGCAGACAACATGTGGGGTGGAGACAGGCTAACTGACTGGTCTTCCTTGCGGTGTGTTCAGTCCTCATGAAGGTCATTTCCACTACAGACTGCAGGGCGGTATGTATGAACCAGGCTAGTTTTAAACATGCTAGCTAACCCCATTTCTTGGCAGAGGCTCTGCAGAGCTTTGTCCTACTATTTCTGCACTGCTACTTGTTTTCAGAAGAGCTTTTCAGTCTCTGTTTCAGTGATGACATACCTAATGGCCAAAGCAGAGCTACCCAGGAGCCTTCTTGTAGTACATTTTTTTCCTGAAAAATGCAGATCAATTGAAAACAAACATTTTATTGAAACAGACTGCTTTGGAAGAGCCTTCCACTCAAATGAAGGGAGGGCTCTGAAGGAACTCTTCCTGCCACACAGGATCTTAGAGCTTCCTGCCAGGCAAGTTTCCGTTGGAAAATGTCCTTGATTCATGACAGCTTACCCGCCCAGCCCCACAGTCTGCAGCTTTGCAGCAGCCCTATCATACGGATTAGGCCAGGTATTTGAAGTCCTGTAGATCTGTCACATCTTACTGTGCAGGTGATCCTGCATCCAGGCACCCCTGGCCTTGCAGGTGGCCAAGCCAACCAGCTCCTTGGCTATGTCTACCTCCCACATTTGGCCTGGAAGCATCAGGGTCTCTGGTCCATGCCATCATAACCTAGTCTTTCGTAGCATCAGCACCTCATGAGTGACAGAGATGTGTTTCCCTGCTGCTTTGCACTGACAGAGATCACAGAATCATAGAATCATAGAATGGTTTGGGTTGGAAGGCACCTTAAAGATCATCTCGTTCCAACTCCCCTGCCATGGGCAGGGACACCTTTAACTAGACCAGGTTTCTCAAAGTCCCGTCCAACCTGCATAGGATGAGTCTGACCAGGGAGCTTCCCACGCCTGTTAGCAGAGTGCACAAGTCGTGTCAACGTGCAGCAGGTGCTAGGGTCAAAGAAAGCATGTGGTGTTTTTGAAGTCACAGTGTATCAATGTTTCTGAAAGAAATATTTCAATTTATGTTTTGCAGAAAAAATGCACTACTAAAAATTTTTTTGTTGGCATTTCTGAATGTGAACTAAACCAAATAGCAGCATTCCAGTGCCGCAGACATTGCAAGCTTTGACCAGCTACTGACAGAAGGAAAATCCACCCTGTACTAAGCGGGTGTCGTTATTTTTCAGCTCCATCCCACCTTAACCATCTGAAGAATAACATTCAAGCACAGAGTTCAGTGGGGGGAAAAAAAACCGCACGCATGCTGGCCAGCTGAGCCGATAGTGTAGGCCATACATGGGTTTGGAATGAGGCGTATTAGACTCACAACGTCCCTAGTGCCAAGAAATACACAGCTAAAATTGGCAGCTCAGAGACGAGTAATGCACAAACACGGTCCAGGGTGTTGCAAGTGTTCAAGCACGTTCAGAGTACCTTGGGTAAATGAGCATCTGTTTCCATGGCATCAAAACAGGACAGAGATTACGCTGTGTCCCTTTGGCGGTTCTCTGATTCCAGTGCCTGGTTAATGTGAACAGAGCTGGCTTCCAGCAAAAGCACTCCCTCCCTGTCTGTAACGTGGAGGGACACAGCGAAGTTCCCCTCTTCATCCAAAAGCAGTGCTCATGGGAAAAGGATGCGTGATGCTGCTGGCACCCTGGCCAGCCCGGGCTGTGGACCACCGACTGCTCCCTCCAAGCGCTGCAGCTCTGCTCGAGCACAGTTGTTGGGCAGGAGGGTGAGGGGGCTGTGGCCGCTCCAGAGAGCTCCTGCATGAGACAGAGGCCCTGTGGTGTCTCTTCTGTGTGGTGAGATGGGAGGGTTTTTTTGCAAGAAAACCATAAAGCTGTAGACCTTACAAACATGCAGGATTTAGAGCACATTTTACATGGCACTGGAAGAACAGTCAAGGTGTTAGGAGACTCTGTCCTTGTCCAGCAGCATCTTAAGGAAACATCATTTACATGGGCTAGCCTATACAAACCAAAATTGTTTAAAGTGTGGTACAGAGCTAGGTCCTCCCAAGCGGGGAAGGAGGACATGAGCAACTGTTTTACCTTGCATGGCTACTGAAACCAAAGGCAGAACAATTTATTATTGCTCTATTAAATATGCAAATCAAGTATGTTAACCATGAAATTATGCCAATTAGTTGTGTCCCATTCCCTCAGTAAGATGCCACTGGTGTGATCCTGTGGCCATCATCTCAATGATGTGCTGCCAAGGGTACTTGACTGGCTAGGGTCAAAGAGATTTCAGCTGAGGACTTGGAAAGAAGTTTTCTGGTTTACCTAGAGTCTATTTGGAATCAGGCAACTGGACCTCTGGGCAACTGATGTATTAGCATCGTGTATCTTATTTAATAAGTATTTTATTTGGCGATGGCAAGTACGGGGAACACCTTGTGTCCTACAGTCACAGCATTTCACTGGAAACCCGAAGTTCTGTCTCTGTGAGGCTTCCAGGGGTAGCCCAGTGCCTGCTGGAAGTGGTGCTAGTGGACGGGTCATCCTCAGACTCCTCTGGAGAAGTGCAGCGGGTGGGCGAAGAGGAGGCTTCTTGGAAGGTATTGCTGCCACCATTCAGATGCAGTCTGAAACCATTCCTAATGGTCAGGAGAAGAAATCCACCAGAACTTCACTTTCTGATATCTCCCCTGAAATTTATTCTGAGTAAAATGTCATCCTACACTACACTCACATCATGTATGTCATTGGTACTCCTTAGCATGTTGTACCATGGAGGAGACTAGTTCTGGGGCGGCCAAAATGGTTGCTTTACTTACAGTAAGGTTATTATGTGCCATAGGATTCTTCGGCGCAGAAGATACTACCATGTGCAAGGTTTTATTGCAGTGCCATTCAAGATGTTGCTAAAGTGCCCCTGGCACGGAGATGCATCCGATCACCCAGCGTCCCTGCTGTATGCATTCGAGTGACCTTTGCAGCTGACAGCCTGCCCGGGTTTTCCACCAGGCAACTGCACCCTTCCTTTCTTCCTACCTACTGCATGACTGGTGCTTTGCTCTACTAAGTTTTGTAGGAACCTTTCATCCTATTAAGGCACCTCTGAAAGCCAGATGTTCAATTTTAGTAAGGACTCTCCTATTTTAAAAACAAACATTTTTGAGCTGATGTTACTTTTATTTCATTCTCTCCGTGAAACTTCCAAAGACAGATCTTTGCTTGGCAAGGTCATGTCAGGGAATGAGGGAGAAATTTCTGTCCATCTGTCACTGTCTACACACATACATATACAGAAAGAATCTAGTTAGAGACCACTACTGATGTTGCAAAACTGAATATTCTTATGTTAGGAAATTATTAAACTGCACTTAAGAGTCCCACTCCAACTTTGAGCTACATGATCATATACTCTTTTTCATCAGGTTGTTTGTGCTTTGGAGGGCTCTGCTGGACCTGATCAGGCAATGAATCAGGAGTCTGTGCTGTAGAAAGCTCTTGCCTGTAGAATTTCTTGGTCTTTTGTCACAGAAGTCAAAAGGTCTGTTGTAAATGAAATGGGACGTGAGGAGGAGTGTGCCTTCCCTGGCAGCTGGACTCCACGCCGGCAACTGCCACAGATTTCCTTTCTGAAGCGTGGTAAATCTCTTCCAGCAACTTTTAAAGTGGTCACATAAATCACATAAATCACATTCCTCACATAAATCCCTGGAGACAGCCTTATAGCCGTGTTGAGTCCCTGTAGCTCCAGTGAGAGCGAGCAGGAACAGTGATTCAAGCCAGCCCCCTCAGCCAACCTTTCTGTCTGCTCAGAAACATCATATCCAATGTGTTGAACACCAGGCACCCACATTCGCTGTAATCGCTTTGTTCTTGGCTTGCTCCATCAGTGAAATGAGGAAAATACCTTCCTCTAACACCGTAAGAATGTCATGTTAATGTGGTTATAAGGTACTGAGCTGTAATAGTGTTGCATACTCAGAGATGGAACTAATGAGCTCACATGCAACAAATATTTCTGCATTCAGCACAGAGTTTGAGCAGTATATGGTTAATAAAAGGAATACGCTTTCTCCATAGGAACTCTCCTCAACCAGCAATTCTGGTTTCTTTTATTCTTAGGATACTCCAAATTTTGATGCGTTCAGAAGTCAAAAGATCAATAATGGTCAGCATACTCTTAACTTCCTGGTACATACAGCTCTAATACAGGCAAATACTGAAATTAGAAATGAGCCTTGGGAAAGGTTTTCTCGTGCTTACTAAGCAAAAGCCATTGATGTGAGGAATTTTCTCCCAGGCTAAAATCTGTTATCTTTCTCCAGCACAGAATTCATTTAGCAAATAAAAGGACACCTGTGACCTTCATGTGTATATATTGACTTGGATGGTTATAATGTCTAACTCACAAGTCTCACCATTACAGTCACCTCATTTCTGTGTCATACAAGACTTGGTGGCTGCAGCTGTTAAAAAAAGATATGAATGTCTTGTGGTTACACTACATGAAGAGGGGCCTGATAACAGTCTAGTTGTTGAATCTGTAAGTCAAGGAAAACGAAGATAGAGAAAAATCTACTAAGGAACCTCATCTTCCTTCAGCCCATAAGATATGGCTCCCTACCATATTATATGCTGTTCATAGCTTCTTTGTCCAGTCCAGTGTTAAATCGTATTTCTGTACCTTTCCTTAACAAACTAGTCCATGGCATGAGCGTTAGGAAGTTTTTCCTGACCTTCACCCTGTGCGTGTTTTCTCTCCTTATTTACATGTCATTACTTTGAATTTTGGCTGTGAAAACTGGAAGCATTTCAAGGTAGGAAAGTTTTAAGTGTCCCCCATGTGAGAGCTGACAAGTGTTTCAATAACAAGGGAAGGGAGGGAGTTGTCTGAAAGTGTGGATCATGGCTCTCAGTGCTGAGGTTTCATGAGTGTTAACTAGATAAAAAGAGAACTTGCAGAGTGCAATGAGCATATCTGCTTCCAAGATGGCCAGGCTAACTGGAACGTCTTTTTGTCTTGCAGAAGATGAAGCCCATAGTCCAGAGAAGACGATCTACCCCTTCTGCCCTTACTAAAGCTCTCGGCAAGTCAAAGTACCATTCCAGGTAGAGGAAATACCTTTCTGACTCCTTTTTCCACCTTTCTGCCTCTACAGACTGAAATCAAACTGGTTTTCAAATACATTTAACAGTGTCGAGGACAATTTGTTTGTGGACAGATATGGAAGAGTTTCTTTTTTACTGGAATGGCATCATACTCAGCAGTAAAAGCTGAGGACGGGGGGACATTCATGTTATGGTGTTTGTCTTCCCAAGTAACCACTATGTGTGCCGAAGCCCTGCTTCCCAGGCAGAGGCTGGATATCTGCCTGCCAATTGGAAGTAGTGCGTGGATACCTCTTTTTTTCCCATCTCATTTTTTCCCCCTGTCCCATTGGGAAGAAGTGAGGGAATGGCTGGGTCGGAGTCTGAAAACCAGCTCAGGTCAAACCACCACACGAGGCTAGTTGGTTATTTTCAATGCAGATAATATTAGGTCTAAATATTTGATGTCTGTTATATCCAAGTATAAATACATGTGGACAGTATTGCAAAGTGCAGAGACACCCAAGTAAAATCAGGTATGAGAAACAGTGTGTAAGTTTCTGTAGGGTGGTTTCCCTGTTGGCCTGGCTGGGACAAACGAGCTCTGACACTTGTGTTGTTCAGCTCGGAGGAGTATTCACAGTACTGGCAGTGCAGACATCACCAACGAGGTCCAGAGAGCAGAGCTGAGACTGACTGGTAGAGTGCCCTTCCTCCATCCCTTGCAGAGCCATTCCCTGCCATCAGGGCATGAAATGCTCTATACAGTCCATCCAAGCTGGATTGAGTAGCAGAGCTTCCAGCTCTTCCTGATAGCTGTCCTGGCTTTTCTCTCACATGCTCTGACCCCCATCTGCTGATTGACTTAGCAGACTTGAAGGCATGGGCCTGCTCAGAGCTTGCATGGGGCATATTGTGACTCTGTGCTGTGTCACACTTGGTCTGTAGGTAAGGACAGGACTTGCTTTCCTGAGTTGTCAGCATGGAATTTTTCCCAAAATTTGCTTTCAGCTGGAAGCCGACACTGCCTCCCTTTTGCCCGGTAGCATAGTCAGTGCAGGGAGGCCAGTGTGCTCCTGCCAGGAGGGAGCAATGAGTCCCAGCTCACAGACACAAAGTCCAGGGGACTTTTTCCTGACATGCAGTGACCAGGTCACTCATCACCACACGCACGCTGTCTTAACACTGGGAGGCCATACCTCCTGAAGGAATAAGAGATTCTCCTTAAATATATATATTTCTGTGTGTGCAAATGTGTACATATATATGCGTGTGTGTATTTTTTTAATATATATGTGCTTTATATGTGTGTAAATGTCCCCTATGCTTGCAAACAGCAGAAAAAGCTCTATCCTCCCCCTCTTCTCGGACTGCAGGTGAGACGGGCTTCCTTGTGTGGTTCTAGCTGAACAGCGAGTGTTCGGCCGACAGATGCATTGCTGTTGAGTCCACCCTCTCACCCGCCACAGGCAGTCATATGAGAAGCAGAAACAGAGATGCCCTAAGAAACGAAAGAGACTATACCGTAGGAAGGACAGGCCAAAGCAGCTGTGGGAGAGAAGCTGCCCAGTGCAGAACCCCCCCTGTGGGGACTCCTCTCCCAGCGGTGGGTGAGGAGCCTGGCTGCGAGGTGTCAGAGGACGAGGGGCAGAGAGGCCCGTGTGGGCCTGCCCGTGTTCTGCAGAGGCCCACTGGCTTGGGTGGGAGCACGGTTGTCCCCGTCCCCTCAGCTCTGACTGCGGCAAAGAGCTGTGATTTAGTTTGATTAACGGGAAGGTGGCTGTGAGCTGTCCCCGGCCCAGCAGGTCTGGACAGAGCTGCTGCAGGCAGGGCGAGGCCCGGCAGCAGCACTGCACTGGCCGTGGGTCCTGTCACGGGAGAAGACGGGGTGGGTGGGGGACAGACGAGGTGCACCAGCAAGGCACTGTGGGCTGCAGGACGTGGGCTGGTGTGGCATTCGCCACCTCACGTGTTGGGACTGCAGCGCCGTTGTCCTTGAGGAGCATCCTGCTGCTGTTCCACTCCAGCATGCCCCTGCCCGGCCACCCCTGGGGACTCGCTGCCGGGGACTGCACCAGCCCCTGCTCCGTCTGCTGGACCAGCGGCGTGAGGGCTGGCCCTGGCATTCGGCTGCGACAGACGTGGCGGGGCTGGGAGCTGTGTCTTGAGGGTGCAGGGAGGCTGGGAGGTCTGCCATGCCCCTGCCAGCAGTGCACAGGGCAGCATCGGCTCGGGGTGTTCGATGGGAGAGCCACCGGATCCGGCCCTCCTCCAGGACAGTCACGTCCCTGTCGGATGACAACAGCTTTCCCTGACTACCAGCTTGGGTGGTGTAAAGCCCTCCTGCAGGTATGAAGCACCAGGAGTGTCAGCAGATAGAGTCAGGTACAATCATGCCAGACACACAGATCTTCTGCTGAAATATCAAGTGCTAGCCGTCAGCTGAGCTTCTTGGTCCTTTAGTGGGAGCAGAGCCCTCTTCGACATCATCACCTCTTCCTCCTGCAGCACCGTGTAACTACTAGACACAGATAAGGGGATGCCACACACCTTTCTGCCTTGCTCTGATAGCAGTCTTACAAATAACATTCAATATCCCTTTTATATCACACCATAGGTGACTGATGCATAGTACGTCCTGCTTTTCTGAAATGAGTGTGTGGGGTTAGTCTCATAGGATCATTTAAAATAAAGGGCAGCACTGATTTTCATTTGGTTGTCTTCAAGTTATGTGGCTTCTTTGTCATTCCCCCTACCCCCTTCTAAACTGCACTAAAAAAAGTAAAGAAGAGAAACAGATTCTTGACTTTATTTGGTTGGAGAATATCCTCATGAGGGAGGGAAGCTTTAAACGTTTCTCATGATGGATTGCTGTGGAGGGAGCTGGTACGATGCCATCTTTGCTTAGGCCACCAGAGTATTGGTGAGATTTTTTTGCTGCCCTGCTGTTGTGCTTACAGAGTTGTGCAATGCCTCCAGCTTTAGGAAATCCACTGCTGAGATTGTGCAATGGTGTAGCTCTCACTGCTCAATTGATGCACATGGGGAGCTTTTAATATCAAGTTTAAAGGTGATTTAGCTTCTCACTTGTAAAGGCAACAGGTGCATAGGCCAAGAGTTCACTTCTTGATGGCTATGGAGTGATGAGGAGGGAAGAGGGAATTTCTGCTTGCAGGAGTATGGCTGTTCCTGTGACTGGGGGATGATTTTTAAAAAGCAGCTAATGGCTAGCTTTAACCTCACTCCTGTGAAACCAAAGGAGCCCAATTATGAGGCAGGTGGAAATTGATTTAAGACTAACAATGTCAAAAATACTACCCCTTAAAGCTCGTGTGTTTTTTCATTTGTTTGTGTAGAAACTGCCCTCAGACTAGAGTAGGATTGCTGAGAGGTGGTGGGGAGGTAAGTATCTCTTCCACGTGCCTCCTGGTCTGCAGGCTAGATACACATTTTTGTCTGTGTGTAGACACAGGAGGATTTCTGGTCTTTTTCTGTCTGCATAAATCTAAGGCCATGTCTCAGAGGTTAGCTAATTCAGTTAAGGTCAGGCACACAAACACAGCCTCTGAACAAGGCTCAGCAAAGAACTACTGGTTGTTAATTCAGCACAATCCCACCTGCAGAGCAAGGGTAGACCCAGGGAATGACCGTGGGACATGTGCTGCCAGCACAGCCGACCGGAGGCAGGAGCAGTGCTGAGAAGGTGCTCTGGGAGGGTGCTGAGAGGCAGGTGGGGAGATCAACACTCATCAGAGCTCTTGCAGCTGGGGAGAGCATAGGGAAAGGATCTGGTTAGATCCCAGCCATGGCTTGTTGACTGCAGTCAAGGTGCAAAAAACATGGGGGTTTTTTGGAAATGGTCAGCACCTATATCAATCTCAGTAGAAACAAGGTGCTAGATTGTAGCCAGGCAAGCCAGAATCAGATGGCTGGAATTAGATGAGTACATGCAGTTCGTTTTCTTTGTGCTGCAGCCCTTGCATTGACAAGCAGTTCAGTATGGCTGGAAAACATGGGCAGAAACGACAGCATCTCCCCATGCCAGGTGGAGTAGTGCCATGAGCCATGGGCTTTCCGTGTTCTTTTCAAGTCATAGCTCACATGTATGCGCAGGAAATAAGTATTTTACCTGAGTGAGAAATTACTCAAAAATGAATATTTCAGCAGCTTAACCTGCCCAGATTTGGTGTGGGTATTCAGGCAATTTACCATCTGTCTGAGGCTGGTAAAATTAATTGGGCAGAGACAGGCAAATGCAGTTCATCATTGAGAGAGCAATAGGGGCAGCAGTGGGAGAAGCACGGGGCTATCGGGCTGTTTCAGAACAGTTGCCTGTGTCCAATCACAAACCCTCGTGAGAAAAGCTTCTGACAGTCTTACAATTTTTCTTCCTCCTCCAGAGAAACTACCCTTTCCTCTTCCCATTCAGACAATGGGCTGCCAAGTGGGTTGTTCAGCAGCCCAGGTTCCACTTTCATCCTGGATGAACGAGTACAGCTAACCGTTGGCCTGCAGACCCAGGAAAGACATTTGATCTTGTTCAGTGATGTGCTGGTCATCGCCAAGTCCAAGTAAGAGGAATTCACACTTGCTCCTTCTCCCCAGTATGTGCTGTTGAAGCTAGGTTCTGAGCTATCTGTGGAGCAGGCATCAAAACAACTCTTCTTTACGAATGTGGATCTAAAATGTGGCATCTCCCCTTTCCACCTCCAGAAATTCTTCTTGGTATTAATGTTTCACTCCATTTTCCTGAAGGAAAAGGTTGTCTAATTGGTTTTGCCCTTTCCCTTATGTGACTTCTTGAAGAAATAGCATGAGAGCTAGAGGCAGTAAGGACATAAAACTGACTGCTGGTCTGGCTACTTCTGCCACACATGAATTAAGAGCTTAGGTGACTTCAGTTATTAGCATAGACAGTAATTAGCGTAAATCACTACCTACCTGCATGTGGCTCTCATGAATGACGTTGCCCTGAGCTGCAGCTGTGCCACCACAGCCACCAACCCCAAAATCCACTTGCAAAACTTTCTTGTAGTGCCTCCTCATGCCCAGATGTTTAGTTCTGGGGGGCTTGTTGCTGTCATTGCCTCTGCGTGACTGGAAGGTGGCATGACCAAACTCTGGAGGTCTAGGTGTTAGGATCTGGCCTAAGAAATCCATAATTTGAATTGCAGATCCTCCTCCAGCCTGAAGCTGAAAAAGCAGGTGCATCTGAGTGAAGTGTGGACTGGCACCTGTCTCAGCGAAGTGACGGAGAAAAAGATGGGTCCTGAAAATTCGTTTGTCATTGGCTGGCCTACCACCAACTACGTTGTCACCTTCAGGTATCTCATCAAACACTAGACCTCTCTCTGCAGCCTGGCAGCCACCCAGGTCTCCCATGTGTCAAGTGAAACAATGACTGAGGCTATAGGGCCCTGAACTCTACTACAACCCTTCTCCCCATTGAGTAGAGGACTTCCACTCACATTAGGCAGTGTGGTAAAAGCTTAGATGTTGGGTGACAGTCATCTTTTTTGAAAGATATCTGGTCCCTGAGAGCCTTTTAGAGGGCCAGCCCTTGCAAGTGTTCTTATAGCAGGGACTAACGCTGCTGCAGAGCATCCTGGAACATCACAACCAAATCTGCCATAGCAAACCAGCCTATGCCATCATATAACCTACAAACATGTTGTTCCAGCACCTGCCAGCAGCCATTTCTGTAGGATATTAGCCCTAGTTTGAGAATTTTTCATTATGAAGGACAGGCTAGTTATGTCAACAAACAACGCCAGGCTTTGTGCCAGGATTAAATCCTTTATCCACTTCTAGTCTGGTATGGCCAGCTCCTGGGCAAACCTTCCTTCTGCAGTTGTCTGCCAGGGTGTCCCAAGCCCACAGCAACAGACTGTAAAAATTGAAAGGCTCTTCAAGATGGGTCTGCACTAGCTGCACAGTCTAGAGCTTGTTTAGCCCTTTCTAACCCCCAAAATAGAAATGCAGGGGAGCATGGAGCAGGGTAGAGAGTAGCCCATTCGTGTCCAAATGCCATCTCAAAGGCTGTCCCAATGTTGTGCCTGAGCTAACAAGGCTCACCACAAAGCAGGTGAACTTTTTATTACCTGGAGCTCTGCCTAACCTGGCTAGATTGTGTCTAGAGCTGGTATATCCACAGGGAGCTCAGGTCACTGCTGGCTCAGGCATCTCTGCTTCATACTCTGTTTTGCAAAGCAGAGAGATGAGAGTCATAGAATCACAGAATCATAGGTTGGAAAAGACCTCTAAGATCATCAAGTCCAGCCAGCACCCCAACACCACCATGCCTACTAAATCATATCCTGAAGTGCCACATCTACACATTTTTTGAACATCTCCAGGGATGGTGACTCAACCACTTCCCTGGGCAGCCTGTTCCAATGTCTGACCACTAGTCTTCAAGGGTCGCCCTGTCCTTAGGGGTTCTTCTGGCACAGCTAGGAAGGGCTGATCTGGCCTGATGCTTTTTCCTCTGTGGGGCAGCTGCCTTGGGGGAAAAAGAAATGGGAACCATACCATGGTTTGATACATGCTGTGCCGTCATTTCCAAGGGTCAGGATGGTCTCTCCCAGGTGATGCTTTCCTGATCAGGATTCGTGTTCTGATGTGCAAGCTGACATTTGTGTCTTAGTTCAAACTCAATAGCAGTTCCATTTCCTCCACGTCACTGGGACCTGGGTAACCCATTTTGGCAACAGAAGCTTCTAGGAACGGCAGACATTGGGAAGGAAATAATAGGAGAAAGAAAGTAGCAATTAAAGGTCACTGCAAAAATAATAAGGGCCCACAAGATGAGTTAACTCCAACATCACAGAAAGATATTTGTCTCCTGTCTGAACACTCACCAGCCTGGGCAGGAAATGTAGTCCAGTTTGTTGCTGGGATTTTTTTTGTTATTATTATTTTTATTATTTGTTAAAATAGGACAGAAGCAGGAAAGGACTGTGCTTTTGTTCCAGGGCTTTGCAGGAAAGAACTTTGACTTACAGCTATGTATAAATGAAACTGGGTAGAGTTTCCAAAGGCTCTTGCCCACTCAGCACTTATTTGATGATCTGCCTCCCTTTTTGTCTTCAGCTCAGCTGACGTGAAGGAACGATGGCTGTCAGCATTACTGTGGTAAGTGACCCTCCTTTCATCCTCCTACTGGGTGGTTCCTCTACAGTCCTCAGAGAAATTTGTAATGCTAGGTGTCAGATTGCCCTCTGATTTTCAGCACTGTAAGTGTCTAGCTACTGTTTGAGAAATCTGCCTTTGAAACCTGAATGTAGAAGCTCCTGGGTGAAAGCAAAATTGGTGTCAACAGTGCAGAAAAGATGAAATCCACTAGAAGATAACATTGTTTGAACACCTTTTTTCCTCTGAAGTTGGAGTTTGACTTTGCTAATCACTATGGAAATGTCACAAGTGTTACTGATTCTTCCAATGTTCTTTGATTTGAACTAGAGCTTGTATTTTGTGGCATCTAGAGGCTATGGTTGTTTCTTTTTCATGTTATGTTTTTATATGTTGTTTCCACTAACATCCAGGCAGAAGTGTTTATATAGGTACAGAGAGGGGAAGAAGTCTCTTGATTTGTGGAGAGCAGTAATGATCCTAAGGATGCTGGAAGGTGTTATGGTAGACACATCTGTCTGTGTTAAAGTACTGCCATGTGGGCTTTTGCTAGTCTCAGGCCTCAAGAAAGATAAAGAAGCCAGTAAGAGCATGTGACCACACTATGAACATTACATGTTATTGTTACTGTCATAATTAATCTGTATTTATTACAGTGCCAAGGAGCAGGTCCCTTGGACCTCTTGGATCCAAATCTCTGTGTCATTCTAAAGTTTGATTGAGAAATTATATTCGCTCCCCTTTTCTTTGACTTTCAGGCATATCAATGAGGTAAAACAGAATGAATATCTGAAGACTCTGACCCTTCAGATCTTTGTGCTGGATGCTGACAACTGTTCTTCTGTAAGTAAAGCTAAGAACCTGCTCATCAGACCAGTGCTACATGGAGGTCTGTGGAATGGGGTGGGAAGGCAGGGCTGTGGTTCTGCTGCTGCTATTCCTATTTAAAATTCAAGTGCCATGTGAAAAGGTTTTAGAGGGTGTGCATCTGGACAACTGCATCCTTCCCACAGGAAGCCCACTCAGAGTTTTGGTTTGGGAAATCAGAAGGTAGCCAGACCCTTACCAAGGAGCAGTTACTTTTCCTTCTGCTTTACTTCATAATTAGTGATGGTTTGTGGTTGAGTGCCCAGTCATTCCTGTTTCAGTACAATAAGTTGATGATATTGGTCGTGAAAGAGTCACTGGTGGTGTGTTCTCCTGATTTAATTTACTGGAATGTGTCCCAGTCTCTTCATGTTAATAGCATACGTTTCTAGGCTTCGTGCCAAGCTTGGTGGTTCATATTTACCTCCTGGGGACTCTTCACTCGGAGAGAAACCCCAGACTCATGGTTTATTGGTGTTGGGCCACATTCACCCTTTGGAGTGACAGTGGCACTAACAGTCAAATACTGATCTGATCAAATACAGCATCTGAACACCAGCCCCTTCCTGTGATTTCTACTGGATGAAATCTTTGGATGGTATAATAAAGCTGGGATGAAAGAAGCAGCGGAGAACGGTTTTCACAATGTATAGCCGCCACCCTTAACAATGATTCCCGTGTAGTTCAAATTAGTACAACTCTTCTAACCACGAACATTTAGTTAAGATGATAGACAGATGAGTGACATTTTCCCCGGATTTTCAAGCCACAAGAAAATGTAAGCAAACTTCATGCCTTCATTTTAGCTTCCTATATTTTCTCTGTTTTCCTTTCTAGACTACCACGGTCAGTGTGTCCAATGTGGAAACTACAGAGAGTGTGATGAAGAAGACCCTTCTACAGCTTGGGCTTCCTGTAAGTGGCAGTTACATAGTCTGCCAGATCTAAGGAAGCTGGCAACGTCTGGTTTACAGGACAGTGCAGATGGGGAGAAGTCTAGATTTGCTGTAGCTAACCAGTAAGGCATTCATACTCTCCGGACTACAAGATGAAGCAATCTCTTTGTGTGGGTGCCAAGTACTAGAAACACAGACTTGCTTACATGCCTAAATTAAATTCAAACCTTGTCTAATAAAGTCCTTTGGCTTTCAGAGGACTTCAATGCTTGCAATCCAGCATTAGGATTGAGCCAGGCTTGTCAAAGGATTATTGATATAGCCATGAAATACTGAGCAAATCAGTGATGAGTCTTGCCCATTGCTGTGGTCTAGCCTTTCCCATTACAGTGCTTAACAGGTAACTTCACAGTGTTCCAGTTGTTTAATACCAAGGAAGGTTATGGAACATGTTGCTAAAATAGGCTGGGAAACCATCATGTGGGTTTACATCCTGCTGGCTCTAGACTTTTCTTTTCTGAACCTTTGCCCTTCCACTCTGTATTGGACAGACTGATCCAGAGCACCATGCCTCACAGCTGTGCGGCTGTCCTGGAGATAGACGTGCATGCCTGGCTCTTTGGCCTGTTCAGCCGCTTGTTTCTGTCTGTTGCTTTCTGAGTGGAGTGCAACCTTGTGGACCCTCATCCTGGCCCCCTTCACCATGTATTTTTCTCTTCTCTGTTCCTCAACTCCCAGGGCAGGACAAGTGAACACCACCTCTGGGTGATCTCAGGAAAAGATGACCCTGCTTACCCTCTCATTGGTAAGAGCGCTCCCTTTTTCCTTAATCCTAGCACCACAGAAACAAGTGATAAATGATACTGATGTGTGTGGCAGAGAAACATCTCAAACATTGCACTCTTCACTTAAAAAAGCAATGGTACGGAGACTGTTGCTGATGTGACCTCAAGCTCATGTGAGATGTCACTTGGCTTTTATGGTCTCAGGATCCATGTTTAATCAACGCATGGTGACATCTTTGAAGATCTTCACACTTGCCTCCTTTTTCCAAGCAAATCTGTGCATTTCTGGATGGGAGCCCATGACACTTTTCAGCAGGTGCGCCTCCAAATAAACGGGAGATTTTTAGGCTGGCCTAAGAAGTTCTTTCAGTGCAGTAGATGTGATGTAAGGGTAGGATATGCCTCAAAGCTCAATCCCATCCCTGCAACTGCTGGTATAAGCTTGCAGGGCTACATGCTTGGAGGCTGGTCACCCTCTGCTGCTCAGCTTTGCAGGCTTCTTCTCACAGCAGTGCGTGTGGTCTGGGGCATCCTCAGCCCACCTTCCCTATCTGTGATAGAGACATCTTCTGATGTCCATCAGACAGAGCGTCTCCTGACACCTCCTGAGCACTCTGTCAGAAGCAAAACAAGTCATTGCAGTTAGATGGTTATTCAGTAAGAACATGCTAGGTCCAGGGGAAAGCACTTTGGCAGCTGAAGGAAGCAGGACTTCTTAGAGGCATTCACTGGTGACTTTTAAGCCTCTAGTTAGGAAGCCAACACATTTATCCTATTTTTTCGTTATTTATTTAGTTTTCATTGCATTTCAGTTCACAAATAAGGAAACTCTTTTCCACACAAGGTTTTGTGTCATATTAAAATCCCAATTTGTTGCATATGGCTCCTTAATGTCATCATCTGAATTGCCACCTTGATCCAATACCAGTCTGACCTCACAAGCACACATGGGCCACTTGAGACAATGCCCTTTGCAGGCTGTTTATTTGAAAACTTTCCTTTTTAACAATTTGTGATTAGGTTTTAGGAACTCCTGAGGCTTGAGGGAACATAGGGATGTATGTGGAGGGATTTGAGGACAGTCACAACAGAGGAGAGTGCTGGAGATCTGTAGGAGATGATCTCAGAAGTACAAGAAATACTTTAAAATAAACCACTGAATTTTGTCTGTTAAGTGCTAAGCATTCATCATGGAGATCACCAAAGCTGGAATTTTCCAATAATAATAATAACAACAACAACAACAATAATAATAATAGGGGCTTTTTGTGGATTGTTGGCAAAAAAAAGACAACAAAATATAAGATTAAATGTACAATCTGCCATAGAGGAAGTAAGGAAATATGCTGATTTACCCAGTATCTAAACCAAAGCTGTTAGATGTATTTAAACTGCTGCTTGCTTCTCTGACATATGTATCAATGGTGCAGCCATTGCTCAGACTGCTTTGCCATATACTACAAAGCATAATACTGCTTAGTTACGCTGAACAAGTAATCTCTGTGCTAACTCTGCATTGTGTTTTCAGTAATAACCCAATAAATACATCCCCAGGCTCTCCAAGGAAGTTTATACGTGTTGGTTTATTAAAGAGATCTTGCTCCAAAGACCATGTTGTCATAGTAAGACTATTATTCTGGGGCTCGTTAGACTGTGGCTGTTTATTGGTGTTTTCCAGGTCGTCATGGCACGTGCTTACTTTTTGTATTCGTCCAATACATACTGTATTACGTACATACAGTATGCTTACTGTCGTAGTAAGCGAACTCCTACGTAGAGCAGTGCTTACAGCATTTTATCAGTGTAGTGGGGCCCATAAGCCTGTCAATAAGGGCTTAAATCCAGTTAACAGTGCTTTGTTGCATCATGTTCTGGAGAGCTGTTAATGAAGAGTGGCTGGCCACGTTTGACTGGACGAACTTATTTGTAAAGCAGTGATCATATATATGTACAGATGTGCTGTGGCCTCTTTAGTCCACAGGTGGAGGTTTTGAGCAACATTGCTTTAAGGCTCAGCTGCAGTGGGAGCCATTGGTTGTGGCTGCTTCCTCCTGTCCAGGTTTGGAGCTGTTTTCACACAGCTTCACAAGCATCTTTGCTTGCTCTTTACACAACTCTTTACTCAACAGGGCATGAGTATCCATTCAGCATCGCATTGAACTGTCTCCGGGACTCTGCTGACCAGCAACAAGGAACCAACAATAACACCCTCCTGGCTGATGGGACAGAGGCTTCCTTCCTTGATCAGCTCCCAAAGGAAAAACAGTGTCAGTTTGTCCTGAAACCCAGGCTCCAAGCTCCCACACAGCTGAGGAGAGGTAGGGGCTGCAGGAATGCATTATAACCAGGCAGAGACTTTGCTGCTTTCCATGGCAGTGCCAAACTTTTCCTAGCATCGGACACGTACCCCAGAGTCACTTTCATATCTGAGTGTATGCAAAGACGAAGAGATGCAGCAAGGCTAAATTTGTCTGTGCAAATGTTCATAATTAGCTTTCAGTCCTTGATTAGTTTTCAATTGCAAGCCATTCTTACACTGCACAGGTGGCAAGGTTCCGTGAAGAACAGTAGTTGAATAAGAGTTTTGCTGATGGTTGAGAGATGAACAAGAGGTTTCTCTGCTGTGTATTATCCAGCCACCCCCATTAAGAGTGTAGTTACTAAACACGTTATGGTAGAACGTCCTGGCTTTGCTGGGAACTCTGCCTCCACCGCAGATCACTCACAGGCCAGTAGGAACGACAGACAGGTGTGTAACAAAGCTCTGTGTTTTCTTTCAGAGTCACTGCAGAAACATGCCAAGAGGAAGAAGTCCTTGATTGACTGGGCTCTGCGCCGCAGCACCAGCACCCCCACAGGTAGCCCTCCTTTGCAGTCACCTACCACCCCACGGAAGCTCTTTGGCCTGTCTCTCTCCTCTGTCTGTCCTGACGGGATCCTTCCCAAGCCAATCATGGTAAGGAGCAGCCTGGACTGTTTGTCCTGACATAAAATTCATGTGTTTAGCCCAGAGTTTAAAGCCAGTTGTGGTATTTATGAGGATTGGAGGGGGAAGACCATCATTTGCTTGTGATTCAGATCTAGCTCTGTAACAAGGGTGAAAGCATCCCTCTCCTGTGTAATCTGTATTACTTCATGCTCAGATGTCCATCCTGTTTCAATGAGTGTCGCTAAATGGGTCGTCACAAGCTGACAAGGGGCAATGTCAGTGGACTATGCCATGCTACATAGCCTAGACCTCATTCATTGCAAGAGTCCACTGGGCTCACACTTGCCACAGAATAAGCGTACCCATATTAACTGTACCTGCAACTTAGCTGACAGGCTCTTGTCCCTGGTTAAATCGTGATAAATCTCTTGTATGTCTGTCCTTTTCCTGGTGCTGACTAGGTCTTACGCTGATTATCTTATACTATGTGAGGTATAATACACACAAACAACAGGGTAAAGTGTTAGGTTCTTAAGTACAACTGGGCTTTCTCTTAGGATATGCTGCTCCTGCTCTACCATGAAGGTCCCTCTACCAGGGGCATTTTCAGACGTTCTGCCAATGCCAAGACTTGCAAGGAGTTGAAAGAGAAGCTGAACTCTGGAGATGATGTCCAGGTGGATGGAGAGTCAGTCTTTGTTGCTGCAGCTGTCATCACGGTATGTTTGGCCAAGTAACTCAGCTGTCTGGACTAATGGTTCCTTTCTTCTTTAAGGAAGCAACGTGAGTCAGTATGGATAGGGAAGATTTGGGGGGGGGGGGGGGGGGGGGGGGGAGGGTGGTTGGGGGGGGGGGGGAGTGAACAGAAAGCATTTTCCAGCAAGGCACATTCACTCCTGATGGCTTGGTCCGTCTATGTGCACAAAGGTATCTGCCTGAGCCAGTGGTGCTTGTTTTCACATGCAGGTATGTGCTTTGGCCCTCAGGCCAGTGTTTCATTTTGCACCTCCCTGTACAAAACAGCCTCCAGCAGGTGATATAGTAATGTCTACTTCCAAGATAACTATGGTATCTATACAGTGACAAATAATACGCCAGAGTCTGGACTCAGCAGTTCAGATGCTGCACTGACATAGGCATGAAGCTCTTTGGTGGCGGCAGCATGGATGGTCTTTGTCCTTTCTGGACAGACAGAAGAGGCTGCAGGGAAATATGGGAGGACTCGTGCCATTTAAGTGTAACTGCTCTGCATCTCCCTCCTGAACAGAGAGGCCATGCTCAAAGGAACTGGCCTATACTATTGACACCCTAAGCCTTCACCCTCTAATCAGCCAGCAGGCAAGAGGGAAAACAGCTGCCAAATCCAAGCAGCAGGATTGTGGTGGGTGTGGGATGAAGCTTGAGACAAGACCCAAGTTTTAGTAAGAACATCCTATCTTTTGCACTGGCATTTAAATTTAGTCACAACAATTCAGGTATCTAACATATCAAAAAACAGCCCCGTCTCTTGCTCTTGTTGGCCTAATACAAAAAGCTGATGACTGGGAGGATATTCAGGCACTTTTCAATGCAAGACATATATTAAGCTGTCACGTAGTCCCCTGAGAAAAAGACGGCAATCCTCGTAGCTCAGAAATGTTTCAAACAGAACTATGCGCAGCCTTAGGGTGAGTCCTTTGCCTGCTGCAGCTGAGATCAGTCCTGTTGTGGAGAAGGGGCAGGGCACGAGGGCTGGCTGTTCACCCTCTGCTGCCAGCAGCTGCAGCACAGTTCTGCAGTGCTGCAACAGAAGAGCCCTGAGGAGGACAGCTTGGTGGAAGTGGGGAGGGGAGGAGAAATGTATTTGTGTCATGTCTTGTTTTATCTTGTGCTTAACATGAATAAACAATTACTATATGCATTGTGAAACCAAAACAAGGAATTTAAAACTGACCAGACTGCTCTGCATATATATATTTAATTCAGGATTTTCTCCGAAATATACCTGACAGTGTTCTATCCTCAGACATGCACGGACTGTGGATGGAAGCTGTAGACACGGAAAATCGGGCACATAAGATTGAAGCTATCAAAAGGTTCGTAAAAGCCTTTGTAAAAGCTTCTTTTGGTGTGAGAAGGGGGAGCATACGGCCCTAAGCAGAGACTTCACCTTCTGGGAGACTCCTGGCAATGCTCCAGTGGACAGTGGAGCTATTGCTGATTGCCAGTGTCACTGGTCAGAGGATGTTCCTTTCAATGGTCTTTTACGAACATTGTTAACATTTCTGACCCCAAAAAATGTCATTAGAAAATTCTTTTCTCATGCCCAGTTCACATTACCAGAACCAGCAAACTGAAAAAGCACAATAATTCAGCCACCAGGAGTTCATCAAATGTTGGTGAAAGTAGATCCTTAACAATAGTCACTTTTTTCTTATGTGCACAAAATGAAGCTGATCATCATATTGGCAGGTAGAAGAAATAGCCCTGCCAAGATGGTGAATGGGACCTTGAAAACAGCTTTACTGCCTTTAAGCTGCTGCCCTGAGCGAGAATAGTCTGTCATTCTGTGGGATATGCAGTATATCAAACCTCACCAATGGGTCAGCTCAGTTTTTGAACTTTACCATTTGGCCTGGCCCTCCGTCCTCCATTGTCTCTATAGCATGAGACACAGGCAATGGCATTGTCTCATGTGTGGCTGGCCTGGAGCTGTATGCATCTCCTCTGGGCAACCTTTGTTTTGTTAAGGCATTATGGACTTCTGCCCATGCGTTGTGGACTTAAGTCCCTTGGTCCCTCCAGCTCTGTGACCAGAGCAGGTAGGCAATATGGATGTAAAGTTGTGGATTTCATGTAAGTTGATGAAGTGGAGTGATGCAGTCTTACTTTATTGTCGAGTGTGAATGTCTCAAACTCGTTGCAAAAGGACAGAAGGGGGCAAAAGCTTTAGGAAGCACATTCTGATATTTGAGGAGCAGATTTTTGTGAACAGCACTGTTTTCCTTTGTTCCTGCTCCCTGAATAGTCTAGTCAACCAGCTTCCAGAGGCCAACTTCATCTTACTCAGACACCTCTTTGGAGTCCTACATCATATTGAGCAGAATTCCGGTGTGAATCAGATGAATGCCTTTAACCTGGCTCTTTGCATAGCACCCAATATGCTGTGGCTACCAAGGCCCACAGGACCTGAAGAGGAGAGCAGGTCTACAAAGAAGGTACTCTTTCCTGGGTTTGGCCTCATGCTTCTCTTCCCCTTTTATAGGCACTGTATTTTGTAGACTAAAGGAAGGCATAGGATCAGTGACAGTGCTGGCTGAGTGGCGCCTGAGCTTTGTCCTTTCCTCTGTGCAGCTGTGCCCATGCTGGTAGGGGAATTTAGACACTCAGTTTATCCAGGGTGGAAAGGGAAGCTATGGTTGCATTACCAGAGGAACTTCCTATATGGTCAAGCAAGCACAAGAAAGATGGAGCAGCTGAAGTTAGACACTGCCACTTCAGCTGGTTCTAAAGCCATCTTGCAGAGACAAAGTAAGCAATGAACGTAGTGCATCAGAGGGGACGAATGCTTGCTTGTAGCCTATGAGGTGGTATCAATAGTAAGGAAAATTGTAGAACATGCTGTACCTGGCTCACTGTACCTACCCATGTAGCTCATATTCTTGTCCCAGGTGTAGTTCATACAGATGCATTACCATGTTCTTAACAGCTTCTTGAGCAAAAGATTCTGTAGATAACTACGTCTTTGTTAAAGGGAAAGGAACATTCTGGGACTAATCTGACTTGCTTTGTACAGCTAGCTATATTTTCATGAAACTGACTCTGTAAATTCATGTCTTTGCCAGGTGGCCTTGTTAGTGCAGTTCCTGATTGAAAACTCAGGAGAGATTTTTGGAGGTGACATTGCTTCCTTGTTTCAAAGACCAGACAAAAAGAAGTCTGAAAACTCAGAGGAATCTCTGGGTAAGTTGGTGGTACTGTATCCTCCAGAAATGCATAAAATCTTTTAATAGGTAAACTCCTCATGCAAAAGAGTTTGCTTTCCCTTCGTGTCTCTTCTGGGGGAAAGCACTGAAAACCAGTTCATTTTGGAAGGAAGCAGAGGGTTGAGGTGCATAACTTCAAATGTGTCCCCGAGGATGGTTGTCTTTGTGGCTGCTGTTTAACCTGTTCCAGCCATCACAAGATTTTAGTGTAGCCTTAGCAATACCAATGTCCCAGCAGTCTTTTCTGGGTTAGCTCTGTAGAGCTAAATCAAATGTTGAATGGAAAGAGATCAAGTTGTCTCTGTTAACTATCCTGTGAATACAGGCCAGTGGTGAAGGCTCAGGTCATCAAGCCAGAATTTTTGCTATTGTTCCCAGTCCTGCTCTGGTCGTTGTGAAAATAATGGATCATGTTTGCTTTTCCATGGACTTGATAATACTTCCCTGCTTTGGTTGTAAGGTACTATATGGGGTTAGGAGACATAGGCAACAAATTAATTTGTGTTCTCTATCCCAGGCGTAGGCTTGGCCCAGCATGATGATTCCTCTGATGAACTGGAATTCTCTGCTTGTGACCCAGAAGAACCAAAGCACCACCTGGTACCTGAAACAGATGCCATTTTTCAACCGTCCAGCAGCTTGTTACTTGATGAGGATCAGGAAGACTGGGACTTGTTCAGTGAGATCACAGCATGCTACCAAAGCAAAGCCCAAAAGAACACCAGTGCAGACAGCTACGACCTCCTGGAAGAGGAGGGCTCCTTCTGCTCCATTGGCTCAATACGCTCACTCAGCCCAGCCAGGGACCGGTGCTCATCAGAGCCCAGTGTCTGCCTCAGCTCCCAGCTTCCTGCTCCGAGCCATGAGCCAGTGGCCCGCCAATCCAGCTGTGATGCCACCATCATGCACAGCCATGCAGACTACATCCACAGGCTCAAGCAGCTGCAGGCAGAGAGCCAGAAGTTGATCGATGAAGGACTAAGCCCTGGGGTTAATAAGGCCAGGCAGAACTTGTTGCAGTCACCTCAGACCACCTCCAGGGTGATGAAGCTCAGCCTTCAGAAATCCAGCCTGTCCAACAGGTCCAGCTTCTCTAGCCTGTCCTCTACCACCACCTCACCGTCTGCCTCCTCACTCAGCTCCTTGGACAGTGCTTTCTCCTACTGCTCAGAGTCATCAGCCATTAGTCCCACAGATGTCTCATCCCTGCCATTCATGTTCGGCACATCTGCCAGGCTTTATGCTGTGTCCCCTAAGATTGCCAAGAGGTCCCTGAAAGAGTGGCACAAGTCCTTCATGTCTCCTGTGCCTCTACATCAGTGTGACCTGGACAGTTTCCATGAGTATGAACTCAAGGCTGTAGAGAGCAGTCATTGCTTTGGAGAGAGGAAAAGTTTTCCAGCTGTCAGCAGAGCTGCCTTGGGAAGCCCACGAACTGACATTGACTGCGAAGAAGAGGAGAGACAGCTGAGCTGTGCAGGGGGCCCTGGCCCAGGGCTCAGGAGCCGGGATTATACCAAAGAGTTTGAACAAAACCCCGAGCTCCCAGCTGCCAGCCCAGCCACTGAAAAACCCCCACAGATCAGCTGCCAGCAGCACAGGGAGAAGGCAGTGAAGAACATAGAAATCAAAAGCATTAATGCCTGCCCTCCAAGCCAGGAAAGCCTGAAGCGCACCAAGATAACTTTTTACGTGGCCCCAAATAAAGAAGACTCTTGGGGGTCTCCAGTGGAAGAGGAGAGCCCCACGGCAAACACCAGCAGCAGTGACTCACCCAGCAGCGGTGAGCAAAGCCTGTCCAAGAGCTTGCAGACTGTAAAAGTCCATATCCCCCAGACAGTTTTCTATGGGCAGAATACCCCCCTTGTCCTGCAGTCCATATCCAGGCGCTACCACCATGAACCAACGATCCCATCCCTGCAGGCAGAGCACAAAGAGAGCCCCCAAAGTGCCTCCACTCCCCAGGAGCTGGAGAGCAAGCCAGTGGAAACGGCGCAGGCACCAACCCAGAGCAAGGGCTTCAACACATTCAGCCACACCATCCATATCATCCTCCCTGCCTCCATTCGAAATACCGTCAGGGAATATTTCAAGCACAATGAAACCAAGCCTTGTCCCACAGCTGAGGCAGAAGTGGTGGAGAATGAACTTCTTCGGAGCAGTGTGGAGTGGCTTAGGAGCCAGCCGCTGGCAGAGGTGGCCACAGAGGAGTGTGATACAGTGGCATTTGCAGAAGAGACATTTGTTTAGGGAGATCGATGTGGAAGAACTGAATATTTTTTTGCGTATGTGTAGCAGAAAATATTCTGTAAGGTATGATCAGGGTGTGAAGAATCTAGCAGGCTGCATGGGGCAGTAAGTGTAAAGTGACACTAATGTGTAAGTAACGTTGGGGTTTAACATTAATTTTGGCTGGGGCGGGGGGGGAGGGCAGGGGCTTGTTCTTTTTTATTCTTTATACCCTTATTCTATGGAAGAGACTTCACTGGCTGGGTGTCTAGTGGGCTCAATGCCACCAGACTCTCCCTGTCTGTGAATTAGTTGACCTGTACAAGGTCTGACTCTGTTTCTTTTTAAAGGGGGAAAGGAGAAAGTCTGCTTTCTTTTCTCCAGTTAGCTGCTGATGTGTGTGGATGACCGGAGAACTGGGACAACTAACTCTCCCTCAGAATTAGTTAAAAATCTTTATGCTTGCACAAAAATCCTCCACTATTCATGTTCATCACCACCATTCATTCAGAGGAAGACCCTTCACCTCCATCCCAGAAATCACTGCCGCGTCTCTCTGCTCATTGTTTGTACCTGGTGGTCTAGCTCACAGTCTGCGTTCACTACTGTTTGAGGCTGAGTTCCAGAAAAACCAAATGCATCGCCCAGCTTTCACTGACAGGTGGCATATGTAACATTTTAACCCCAAGATTGCTTCCCCCCCCAGTTAATTTTGCATTGATTCTCTCTTCTCCTACCCCCTCTCCCCCCACGCTAGCATTAGACAGAGGCACAGCTACTATAAGGGATTTTGTCATCTTCAGTGTCCTCTGGGAGTAGCTGGTCCTTTTAGTCCAAGTAAAAGATGACATTATAGTGCTGTAAACGATGGTGACATTTCAGAAGGCCCTTCCCAGCGGCAGTGTGGATGGGACAACTAATGGAATACCTAGTCACACTGAGAGGGAGTTAAGCATGATTTAGCTTTAGCATGAGGTCAAGGAGTTGTGGAAGTTGTCAGGAACGTTGTCAAGTGGATGCTGAAGCGAAGTCCCATCTGGCCAGAAAGTTGTCAGACAGTCCATGTGCTGAGACTGTCCAGGCTTCACAGCACTGATGCTGTCTCAGAGATGCAGTGAGCTCCCACTCAGTGTAGTACACAGCCCAGTGTGCTCTAGCAGAATGAAGTTTGGAGAAGTGCCAGGCAGGCTGCTTATGTTGCACCACTGAAGAAATGCAGCCACTGGACTCTTCGAGCAACCCTGTGATTCGACTCAAGGCAGTGCTCAGAAGCACCATAGACCTAACGGGACTTGCTTAGATGGTTGTGATGCTGCCAGCTAAAAACAAGCTGAGAGCACCACATTAGTTTGACAGGCAGTAAGAAAACGATGGGAAAAGTCTGAAAGGTTAAAAGGCTCAGGATGTTTGATTTGAAAGTTATGTGAGAGTTTTCTAAGGTGTTTTCTCTCAGAGACACTTCTTTCACTCAAGTAAGAGTGAATGGATGAATGACAAGAGAAATCAATGAATCCTAATGATTAAAAGGCAGTCCTTGCAGAGTAAGTGCCCCCTGCAAATAGCCATAGCTGAAGGTGCTTGGCACCTGCCATGGTTCAGTCCTTGCGTAGTGGGGGAAGCCACATCTGTAAAATTATCTAGTAGGTATCAGATGCCTCCACTCATCTGCCAGATTGCCCGAGACAGTCAGTTACTGGAAGCTGGCCCAGCACGCCAAATTCACACCATCGAATACCAGGGCAGGGGAAGGCGGGGGGGGAAGTCCAGAGCCCACTTTCCAAGTTGTATAGAGTTTGATTTGTTAAATGCAGGGTGTTTAATGCTCAGATATGGCACTCTGTGTCCCAGATCACCTTGGTGGCCCTTGTATGATGAAAGGTGTATATAATTGTAATATAAACCCACCACCACCATCATTTCCCTCACATGTGAACACTGATGAGGCATTCACGGTATTTTTCCTAGAGCTACGGTTGTAACTACTTCAATAAAAGACACACAGGTTGGTTTGTCATTGTGGTGCGGCGATCACCTTTTGCTCCCTTGCTCTTACTTCCCTGTCTTCTGTGCTTGGGTGGTGGCGCTTGCCAACCACCGAACCACGTTGTGAAACACACGTGCTTCCCACCCCAGATCTGTGAGGCTGGCCACGCTGACAAGGAGCCCTCTTCCAGCAGATTGGCTCAGGCAATACTCTTATTTGTGTCTTTTCAGGAAGGTGAAACAGCACTAAATATTATGACAAAATGCTGTCTGTACTTGGAAGAGAGATTATTCTGTATTCTAAACATGCTAATAGACTGTAAACTGGCTCAGTGGCTGGGCTGGTTTCAGTTCAAACAAGCGGGACCTGGACCAAATGCAGAGTAATGCAAATGCTCACAATTTGCGTCACCTAAAAGAATTATGAGCAAGTTAGAAAGCAAGGTAGAACATTGGGAGAGGCAGGGCAAACCACACATTTTCCTCTTCTCATCTTAGGCTGCCTAATATGGGCGCGTTTGCCTGGATAGTTGCTCTAACCTAGCTCTCTATTAATAATTTTTCTTCATTTAAAGCAAAAGCCTCCAAAATTTATCAGAAAAGATAGCACAAACCACTGCTCCCTGTGGGATCATGTGGCTGCACAGCAGAGGCAGGGTGCTCCACAAAACAGAAGGAGACTCGGCCGCCCTGTGGGCACAAAGACCCTGCTTACCTGCTGCCTCTAGGCCTGGGCGTGGAGATCTGCAGCACTCCTTTTTCGTGAGCCCTGGCAGTAATGCAAGTCCGAGAGTCCAGCTTGCTGGAGACCAAGATGCTCCCCTTATTCTGGCACCCAATCCTACATCCACTAAGCTAGCAGAAGTGTTCCACTTTCTTCAAGGCCATCAAAATACACGTAGCAAATTAGTCAGATTTCCTAGGGATAGAAGATCAGGAAACCTATGAGTTGTGCCAACATCCAGTATGCTCCAAGTGTAGTTGAGGAACAGGGAAGTGCCTTAATGCAATGCCCCACCTGTAAACCTCCCAAAGCCTGGCCGAGGTCTCCATGGGACTGTGCCACAAAGAAAAAAAAAAGGTCCTGGAGCTCCTGGCTTCTGCTAGACAATAATGCCAAACTGCTGCTTTTAAACCCAGGGAATTCAAGACCACAAGTATAAATTAGCCAAAATACAAATTCTGACTTAATTCTTGCAAGAGAACCCTGCTTTCCGGTCAGTCCCTGGCAGGAGACACCCAGCAGTGGGTCACCATGCCACCTGGGGCTGTGATTCACCCCACACCCCCCCAGCAGCTTGCAGACATGGTGCAGGTGTCATAGGGGAAAGCTTACACAGCAGCTGGAAAGTCAAGGATTAAGAATAATGCTCTTTGCTTTTCTGCAAAGAAGGAAGGTGCAACGCTTTTAGCTTTGTCTTCTTTGTAAATGCATGTTTTGTTCATCTTCTCTCACATGGTGGAGTCTCTGGACCAGCACTCGTGTGAAGTCCAAGGAAGACAATTACAAACTTTCAACTAAGGGCCCCTTTTCTCAATAGGAGGATACTCCATTCTCACAGTCATTGCCTCTGACACCAGTTTACACCTGCTGAGAATGTGGTCAGTGATGCCTTAGGGTGCTGCTTGATGTCATTTGCCTGTCACATATTATATCCAACTGCTACCAGAATTCCTGTCTCAAAACTCCCGAGGGGGATGTGCTGCTCCCAGGGACACAGAGATGTATTTGGAAGTCACTAAGCAGTCTTGAAAAAGTTCCACAGCACCTAGCTTACTCATAACAAGAAATACCAAATACACAGCTGGCTTTCTGCCCAAGAAAGGCCACACCTTCCCTTAACGTACAGCCCTCAGACACAAATAGGTTTCCCTTCTCTCTCTGCCCTTTTTCAGATCAAAGGGAGAGATTTCATCCAAGTAAGTCCTTCCCAGCATCCCGCTTAACACAGTCACTCAGGAAGATGTGTCCTGTGGCTGCCATCCAGGAAGCAAGGAGTCTTCATGACCTGCTCCCAGTATAGATCAAGGCCAGACCAGTCCAGCTCATTTGCCTTGAAGAGGCAATGACTCATGCACTTCAGCCTCTTCTCACGGCTTGTATGATTTGTTCCCTTATCCTGCACGCTGACAGAAAGCACGATGGAAGTGACCAGGGGCAGCTTTAGTTTTTTTTATTTCAACAATCTCAATCTCATTTCTGAAATCCCAACAGAGTCGGGAAAGCCAGTCTCCGCCATCCTTTGCAGGTAGCTCCCTCACGCAGAGTCCTCTCTCCTATCCCATGGCACCTTTGAGGGACAGATATACTTGCCAAAGAGTGGTGTGGGCTATTTTGGCTACCTGTATATGAAAGCCAATCCAGCTGCCTCCTCCCATGTCAACTCCCATGTCTCCCTGTGTGCACCATCCTTGTGTCTCCTCCTTCTAATGGCTATCACTCCTTCTTAAATACGTTTGAGCACAAATGCCACATGCTCCTCTGATTGAACTTCCGGGGTGCAAAGGGGGTTTTACACTGGTTTCAGAGCCAGCTGGAAGGGCCTGTGACAGGTATACAGCAGTTCCTCCTCCCCCCCCACCCCCCCCGCAATCAAAACACTGCAATTCATGCCAAATAAAACTGTGAATGCTCTAATACAAGATAAGCATTTTTTAAATGTATGAATGTATGCATCTTTTATGGGGTTGATACCTGGCCTAAGAATAGCAACCAACTTAAACCAATAAGTTACTGAAATCCATAGGAAAGGTTTCCATGCAGAATTCTGTTTGGAAAACTTGGTTTCAGATCATGGGTCTTCTGTGACATTTAGATGGCAAGTTTGACACATTCACTCAAACATGAGGGGAAAATCCAGTCAAGTAAACCAGGGCAACAGGATATTATACCTAAATTTTCATCAAACTCATTCTATTCCAACCCGGCTCATGTTACCAGAAAAGTGCATCTTATAGGTCTAAAAGCCTGATTATTAAAATTTTATTTTACATATGTGGTAGTACAACAATGGGAAAATTTAATATTTGGAGAAAGTAGCAGATCATGGCACATAACAACTCAGTGACATGTAACATCTCAAATTCATAGGAAGTGGTTCCCTCTTCTATGAAATGTCAGCATTCAAATGGTTATCAGCGTGTTCTTGCTAACCAAACTAGGCCTGTACCATCAAAGCCAATCAGCACACCAGCTTGTATTTGAAACAACTATTTCTTCTTAAGCTTCCCAAACTGGGAAAAATCTGCTCTACAGATAACGAGCCAAGCCTTGCAAAATTCCCAGCAGTTACTTAGGATAGCAGAATTCCTTAAATTTCAGAGGAGAGAGTGAGTCACGTACAGCACAGACGTTTACTGTTACCCACCCAAAGAAATGTAAAGCCACGTGCTTTAATCCAGTTGCGTTTAGGAGAGCACTTAAGCACTTAAAACACGTACCAAAGACCCTAGCATTAAGCTTTTTTAAATAAGATTTGCCAAACAGGCATTTATACGGAATCAGACCTCTATGGCCTACTGCAAGCCAGCCACAAAAAGCAATAGTGTTAACCAAAAGCGAAGTACCCTACCACACCTAGAATAAGGACGTGAGTTGTGCAGGAAGCATTTCTATTTACTGTTTGCTTTGCTTTTCAACCTCCAGCTGTCTCCTTATGTCTGATACATCCATGGGGACCCGCACCGTCAGACCATCCATCGACTTCTTAACGCACACCTGGCAGCCAAGGCGAGATCTGAGAAGAAAACATTATGTGAGGCTCATCTGTTCCCACAGTAAAGGAAGAAATTTCCCACCCACATTGGGATGTGTGGTCCAGGCTGGGTTTTCACTAAAGTTCCTGTAAAGGTCTCCTGTGCCCCAAAAGAAAGCGGCTCTACAGGCACCACCATAATACAGAATAAGTCCTGTCCCCTTGAAAACAGGTGCCAGGTATTGAGAATCTGTTTCAGAGGTTTAAGGCTCTACCGCCATCAGCAGGGAGTCTTACGTCTCAGTGAGTCCATATGCCAAGTCCAGCATGTCCAGCTCTTCATCTGAGATGGCATTCAGCTTTTGGAAGGCATCCTTCTCAAAGATGAGGTGACAGGTGGAGCAGGCTAATGTCCCTTCACATGCACCTGGTCGAGAAACAAGGGAGTGACAGCAAATCAGAAAAAGCAAGCGGGTGAGAGAGCTCATCTTCGGAAACACTGTGAGAAAAGGTCCTTTAACAAATCTGGAGCATGTCAAAAGAGACGCCAGAAAACACAACAGATAAATGCAGATTTCAGCCTGCCTCTTCTCTGGGAGGATCACAATCAGTTTTCAGATTTGTACATCAAATCTAACCAGCCAAATGTATTGACACAGGCCAATGTTGGAATCGCAGTAGTGTTGGTGCGGAAGTCACACTGCCGTCTTGGTGCAGTAAGCCAGCCCAGCAACCAGCTTTTGGGGAAGAGAAGCTTGCTTCATGGTCTCACAAGAACACAATGGCATGTGTACAGTTGCACTGTTCCCTGGTACCCACTGATTACAGCACCGAAATATAAATCCTAAGAGCACCTACCCTTGTACAACACCTACCAAATCCATCAATGGCCAAGTTTTGATTGACTACCACTTCCAGCAAACTCTCCCCTTCTTTGGCTGTGGCTGTAAGTCGTTCTCCATCCCGATTTATAAAATGCACCGTCACCTGGTCTGCAGAGCTGTAAGACAAGTTTGTGAAAATCAGAGGAGCCCACCTTTTCCTGTGCATCCACTGTTGAGGCCTTTTGGCTGAGCACTAGAGACATGGCACTTGGAGGGAAATGTGCATACACTTTCTAGAAGGATTACACCACGCATGTCAGAAAAGATTCAGATTATCAGTTCTTGGAGGCAGGCAAATCTGAATTGACCCAAAGTATTTCCCACTTAATCAAACATCCCTCAGAATAAGTGTTTAGCTGTGCATGAATAAGCGCAGATGCTCTGCGCCTGCTGCTTCTGCTTAGGCTGGCTGGCAGAGGGAGTGTTTTGTAGGCAGGCAAAGCATTTGTAAGTCCTGGGCCTGGGGTGTTAATCCTGGATGGAGTGATGTAATAACATGAAAAGTGCTCAGGATCAGACACTAATCATGCAATAAGGGTTGTTTTCATTCACACTTTTTTTCCCCTTCCCTTCCCAAGTAGATTACTTGATGACTGTTCTTTTTCTGCTGCTTGATCTTTCATGAAGTGCCCACTCATTCCCTGAACTCAATCACAGGGAGCCTTGTTGCGATGAGACATGTTCAGCCCCAGTTTACAGAGCAACCATGCTGAGTAACCTCCTCTGAGCTGATGTGATCCTTGCTCAGGAGAAACTGCTAGTTATTTTGACAGCCTGCGAGATTTAATCTGGTAGAGAGTTAGGAACAAGGCCATCAGCATCTCTTAGTGCTGACTTGTGGAAACCATGTCTACAAAGAAGGAAACAGCATCCACTTCATCTCCTTCAGAACAGGCTCGGCCCACCAGTGCAGAGAAGGCTGCCACCTTGAATAGTGGCATCAGGGATTTCTCACCAAGACAGTATATTCTGCGACCATCTATTATATTTGCCTGTGGAAGCACATGAGCAAACAGTGTTTTTTTTTCTTCGTGTGCATACCCAAGTGGTCACTTAGAAGCAAGAGGTCCCAGTTACCCAAAGATCCCACCTCCTGTGCTGAAACAGGGCAGCACCCTGGAAGCAGTGGGTGTTTTGCCCAGTACCTCTCAATGTGGCACTGCCCAAGTGCCCATCATCTCAAGGCCCAGGACATTCTCCAGCAGCAGAAGCTGGGTCCACCCTTTTCTCTTCCGTCAGGCTGACAACATTCTCCCAGATCTCTGGAGAGATCCACCTCTGTCTCCCACAGCTCTGATAAACTCCTAAGCACTAGCAACGTCAGTGCTGCCCCGTGGCCTTGCTGCTGTCATTTCTGGCATAGGAAGAAAGAACCACAGCCTTGAAGACTGAGTGAATTTCACAGTGAGAACTGGCCAAGCTCACAATCTCCTGATTTTGCCCACTTACACAAGACTGAGTGAAGCAGCATCCAGCTTCTTCCAATAAAAGTGCTATTTGGTATAAAAAGTGGTAACACTTCTCCCGGAATCCCTGGGGCTAGTGAAACAAACAGCAAGTATGGCTCAGAGCTCTGAGAATTCCTAATATTATCTCCTGATTTCTTGCACTGTATTTGCAATATACACTGAATACAAACTGTCACAGCCCCAGAGTCACACAGTAGAGCAAACTCGCCAGCCGAGGAAGCACTGTTGTACCCGCACTCCTCTGTGCCAGGCATCCCCTTGGAAAGTCACAGAGACCGGGAGGAGAAACAGTTAAGTGGAATTTGTCCCTGGGATAACAACACCAGCAGCTGAAAGGACTTACCCTGTCTGCTCATCACTCTCTGCTCTGTGGCAGATGAAAATGAAGCATGCAGAGATCACTGCTGATTTCCTTTTAACAGTAAAGCACAGAAATATATAAGGATCAAGTTTAAACAGTTTCCTTTGCTCTTCCTTAACTGAAAAGAGGCAGAGGTGGAGTATAGGGGATATATCCAGCTGAATAGGAGACAGGAAGGAATTCCTGCAAAAATGTGATGGAAAAAGGGGAATAAACGTTCTCCTCTTTCAAGTTTGCAGGTCTTGTTCATTCCGCTTTGTGTAAGTCACAGTCACCATCTAGATATAATCCCATTTGCCTGCTGACAAACCATTGCAGTACATCTCTAAGCAACTAAGTATGCTGTTTCTTAAAATGCTGTCACATGGACTTCATCAGCAAGACTTCAGGTGCAGAAAATTCCAAACAATTATGTATTTGGAAAGCCAATCTCCATTTTTCATCAAAATTTGGAAGTGGAGCAAAGAGATGGAACAATAATTTTTGCCTTCTCCATTCTTTTGTTTTTAGTTGCCTCGATTCAGCTAGCAGGAGCAGAACATAGAGGCCACTGTACCTTCATCTGAGGCAGCCAGCTTCCTGTTCTTTTTTGGGCCATTAGTCTACAATAGTGTCCCCTGGTTATGAAAACAGCTGTGAAGTTAGCTCCAAGACCATGCTGCAGCGGGAACAGTTTCTCATGTGCAGAATGGAAAGATCACATTCTAGTCACACACAGCCAAGCAGGACCACCCTATTTCCCAAGACAAACAGCCAAAGAACATCTTTAAGACATTTCAGTCTCCATCACAGAAACACCCACAGATATTTCTTTGTAAATAAGCAATTTCAAGACTAGTTTTTCAAGCATCAAAAGAAAGCAAAATAGAACAAACCTCTCTATTTTGATGGATTAGACCCATTTATTCCATTTTTATGGAAAATAGGCAGGTTTCCTCACAATGTTGGTTTTACAGTTACGGATGAAATAATTTGTCACACAATAGAAATGGTAAAGTCATAGGACTTTACTTAATGCTGCAACTCCATGCATTCTTCAACAGGACAATGCAAGCTGGCTGCCTGCAAGCAGAGAGTGCTGGATCCAACAATCCCCAAAGCTGCACGCCTGTTTATTGACAGAAAACTTCATTCACGTTGTCCTTGAGGCACCTAGAGCTTCAGCCGACATTGGTCCCAGGAGGATCCCCACACCAGGCTCCTGCAAATGCTAGTGGGATTTGTTCCCTGCAGTTCCACCTGTACACAGCCCTGCTTTGACTGTTGCTGCCAGTTAAATGAGCCCGAGACAGCTGAGTTGCAGCCAGGGACAGCACACAGGGTATTCAGTTAGATATGAGGAAGGACAGATGCTACTGCCACAGACCCCCTGCATGACTGGACAAGCCTGGGTGCAGCAGTTCACCCTTCTTGAGAGCAGGGATGATGCCAAGCACTCCTAGACCATGACATAGAAAGCACCTGTAAGAAGCTTCTCTCTCCTCACTGGCTGTAGAGGAAAATTTAGCTGTTTGCCTGTGTTCTTAGTATAGGTGCCTCTGTTGGGGGCATACATCCAGCCCGATTACTCCTTGTTTCCACTGTGCAGCTCAGTCACCTCCCACAGACCCATTCATGTATTGGCCTAGTTGTTTTCATATCCCCCAAATCAGTCACAGGCTGGAATCTCCTCTGGATGCCACCTGCTTTGGGTACCCAAGGCTTCAGGAAAGCCTGGAAAGAAAACCTGTAGATTATGTTTTCTATGTACTTTTGAATTTGTTTACTGGCATTTTTGAAACTATGAAAAAATTACTTTCACATTTTGTTTAGAAAATAATTTTGAACAAGGATTTTAAAAACAACTCAAGATTGGTTAGACCAAATTTTGCTTCATTTAAGCAGAACTATTTTACAATATTGTTACTGTCACAGGACACACAGTCAGAGTTTTGGAAAGATCTTACTGGGACGTGATAAACTCAGCACTGCAAGTTCAATGCATGTCAACTGACTATTCCCTCTTAAAAAAAAAGTCTCAAACTTTGTGACACAGGGAACTAGGGAAGGTGGTTTCAAGAAGGTGGTTCTTCTCCCTGTCAGTGTTTTTCCCTAAAAGATAACTTTCCAAGGCCATACAAAACAGCAGCATGCCTGCGAGTACTGTCAGAGATAATTTCATAAGCAACAAACCAGTTAGACAGAAGATCCACTGATAACGAGTCTTCATAAAGACCATTAAGCAGGGTTATCAGTATAACTTTTCTCTAAGGTCAGATAGCAAAATGGTTTATTGTATTTTCTGTGATGTTGGTTGGGTCTTTTCCTCAATGCCTAGCAGATTACAGTCTGACCCAGATCATACTGGCTTAAGAGATCTACAAATTCCCTTTATTCTGTTCAGAGAAATGCAGTCTCCTTCTGAAATATCCCTAGGGAATAGACAGAGGAGAGAATGGCAGGGAGTGTGCAGTAGTTCCTGCTGTAGAAATGCAGACGAGAACTCTGTGCCAGGCAGCCTCTCTGCTCAGCCCTGTCCCTTCAGCCCACGGGGACAGGCAGTTCCTGTGCCTTCCAGATTTCCTCCCTGGAGAACATCCAGCTTTCCAGGACTCCTCTGCCCTCCAGGACTACCTCCCAAGGGGTTCTGTCAACCAGACCCCTCAACAGGCTCAAGTGCCCTTTCAGACAACCAGCTGGGAGCCCCCGACCCTGGCAGGGACCAAAGGCATTTAGAAGCATTTCTAAACACAAACTTCTGTCCAATTTCCACCAGAGTTCAACTCACAAACTCAGCCACCACGACAAACTGTGCACCCTATCCCAAGCAAGCAGTCCCAGCAAGCCCAGCACCAGTCCCGGGCCTCCGGGGCCTGGCAGGACACTGGGCTGTAGGCTCACGTAGCCCCATGCACCTACAGCCACCATCGGGACAGCCGAGTGCCTGGGCCAGCTCCTCTGTCTCCCTGTCCAGAGGAGCACGCCAGCAAGGCACGAGGGCTCACAGGGCGGCTTCCCAGAACCCCACAGAGGGCATTTTGCTCCCTGGAGCTGCAGACATCAGCAGCTCTCTATGCTACCTTCACAGCAGCAGGGACAAAGAAACCCAAGAGAATTTGCACTTTCCCACAGCAACCCAGCGGTGGTCCCAGCTTCCTCACGGCAGGAACACAGCAGGCTCGTAGCCCAGCTGTCCAACGCACCTTGCCCACCATCCCCACTCTTCAAAGGCTGGTGACTGGCCCCCAGTGGTCAATAGACTCTTGTGCCACATCATCATATTCATGCTCAGGACCCAGGCCACTAGCTGTGGCCTCCACAGCTCCAGAAGCAGGGAGCAGCACCTCTCAGACCAGCTCCCTGCACCATCTTCCTCCTGTCAGCATCTGCTTAGCCTACACTTCCCCATTCACCACCTCCTGGAGGCCATGTTTTGCACTGGCCTCCCTCTTCTCCCCTCTGTGGGGCAAGGCAGAGGTGAGTGCGTGTCCTTTGCGAGGCAGCAAGGCAGGGTTCAGCATTTTACTCACCTCGATTCCCCATGGGCATCCTGGAGCTTGTGCGTGGAGCTGATGCCTGTTTCTGACCCCTTCTTAGCTGGTGTGTGATGCTGCTCTGTTATCCCACAGAGATAAATAAAGCGAATTTTGCTCACATTCATTCCACTTAGCAAGGGTCGCATGAGCCCTGAGATGCCTTGAGCTATCATGCTACTTAGGGTCCTGCTCCGTGTTTCCTGGGCTGCTGTTTATTGCAAGGCCAGATAGATTAAGAGTTATAAGTACAGCTGAGAAGAGAGAAAAAAAGAAAGGAAAAAAAGAAAAAACTAGGACAGCCTCCCTGGGGGTGGAGGGAGGGAGAAGGGAGGGGAAGGAGGCGGGAAGAATGGACAGAGGGATTGTGCTTGGATCTCGCTGCAGTCTAGCCCATCAGGGCATGGGAACTTGGTGAGGCACGGTAACATGAGCATCTCTGCATACGCTCACCTGGTTTTGCCTTGTGGACTTCCCTTTTAGGAACCAGACCTAAATCCAGGTTCAGGAGCAATATTCATTGCAATGTCTAGTCATACAAGGGTTGCAAGAGCAGACTGGCAGGACCACCTGCCTCAGGAAGAGAGGGGCATGCCAGTTCTTACAGCAATGGGAGAAGAGTAAGACTTACAGATTCTGCTCTTGATGTGGATGTTGTCCGGCCACATCATTGCCTTCCCCAGTACTGCAGGCTCCCAGCTCTAAAATGTGAACACTCATTTACTTCATAGGACCGTGGTGAGAAGCAGCCACACTTTGCTCATTTGCTAAATTCTCTGCTGAAAAATGCCATAAAGGCACAGATAAGTATCATTGATTTCACGCTGATACTCCATGCTAGTGAGACTTCTGTGGAAGAAAACTCTTTAATTTATTCCCAGAAACACTGTCAACTAGATTAGCCAACCCTCCTCTGCAGGGCAAATCAATTCGCCCCTGAGGACCAAAATACAACAGTGGAAACAATTTCAGTTCCTGGGTTTTGTGGAGCTTGAGAACAGCTCTCGTCTCAGGAGCTAGAATTGTCCCTAATACCCAATTAATAGTTCACCATTCGGTAGGACGTTTGATTTAATCAAGTTTTTTAATGCAGCAATATAGCTGGTATAAGCTAAAACCTTTGAAACCCAACTCTCTAAACAATCCGTGCAGGGGAGAGAAACTACAGCATAAGAATGGGAACTGGCTAGAAAATGTTCTCCTCAACACACACACGGCACAGAGGATTCATAGTTTTGAAGATAACTGGAAAGTTTTGGCTTTTCACCCTAAAATGAAAATTTTCCACCCAAAGCTTTCGGGTTGGAAGGGAATGCTTAAGCTTTCTGAGAAAAGCATCAACGACATTAAGGAGTTCAAGCATTTTCCATAAGAGGGGAAGGGAATCCTATTCTTCAGTCCAATAAAGTTTTAGAGGCAAGCGTCCAAGCATTCAAACACACCACTGAGATAGCTTCAGTGGAGAGAAACTCATGGACAATGTATAAAGAATTAAAAAAAGAAAACACCTTTTTTTTTTTTTTTAGGGGGAAATCCAGTCTCTAAAATCACCTACTTCCCTCTGTTCACTTTGCACCTGGTAGAGCAGAACAGAGGAATATTTCATTCCACCTCACTCCTATTTGCCAAGCGGAGGCTGTGCATAATTGCTGCCATGACAGGACACATGCAACAGGAACATGTGCTGCTTTGCTATGGAGGGACATAATCTGAGATAGCTTGGAGTTGTATTTGCAGTGCATCACTGACCAAAGTCTCACTCCTTTTGCTGAATGTGGGTGACACTTCCCAGCTCAGTACATGATGGGCTTGGAAATCAGCAATCACAGCCTTGCAGCACTCTCATGCCAGCCCCTGCTTATCCCACAAATGCATTATTTTCTGCTGCAGGATTTGCCCCTCAGGTTTTGTTTAGGCCAGCAGCTCTGAATGCAGGGAGGGTGGGACAGGCCACTGAGTATCACTAAGATTTTAATCTGGAGCAAGTGCTACCCCCCCTTCTGGAGTCAGCGAGAGAGCTGTCGCCTGTCGAGAAGCACCCATGGCACGTCCCTGGGAGCAGCAGGTCAGAGGTATGATGCCGAAGCAGTAATGCCACGTGGCAGGCACGAGTGCATACCAGACTGCCCAGCCATGCCCAAGATCACTGGGACTTCTCTGTAATTCTACCCCTCAGCCCCAGTTAACGTAAAAATTCCTCCTTTCAAATAATTTGTAGAATATCCTCTGAAGGCTTCCCTCCCCACCCTTGCTTGTATCACAGACAAGAACTGGCAGTGAGGCAAGTGGTTTTAGCTGAACGCAGCTCTGGCCAGTGTCTCTGCTCTGTGGCCCCTTGCTCTCAGGTCAGCTTTTCCAGGTGGTTTGCTCTCTCCTGCAAGCTGCCCTGAATACTTCAGCCTCCAAACCCAAATTCTTGGGCTGCAGCTCACCCCTAAATTTAAAGTCGCTCTGTGCAGCCTCTGCAGCTGCCCAGTCTTGCCTTTGCTTTTCAGGCGCTACAGAGATGCAGTAGGCAGCCCAGTTCTGTCTCTCAGTCATTTGCATAGAAAGAAAGCAAGGCTTGCCATGAGAAACGCAAGGAAAAGGGCCACAGCACAACTAAACAAACCACAAGGCATCTTATCACTCCAACAAGCCTTGAATTGAGAGATACACGAGATATATACATAGCAGTTTTCACAGCAAGGACGTTTGTGTGTTTGCATGGCACTGACCTTGCTCCTCGCCAGGAACTCAGAGCACAGCAAGTGACAGGTCAAAACCATCCGATGGGAGAGAGGCCAACACAGAGAGGGAAGTCAGGTCTGAGAGCATCATACCCAGCCCTGCAGGGAGGTGAGCAGCAGTGAAGGGGACAACTGTCCTCTAGTGAAAGCAGGAACAACCCTGCTGAGGTAGGAGAGAATCATACCCTGTACTGAGTTCAGACAACCCATTTTAAGGTCTTTGAAACGGGGAGAAAAGGGCAGAAGTAAGGTCTCCTCATCCCTCCTCTCCTCTACTCCATCCAGCAGCAAGCCTAGAAGTAAATGCAGCCTTTCCAGAGTAAAGCAGTGTTCATTTAACCCAGGACACAAAAATAGAAAGCTTTGCAAATAACCACCCCTCCCACAAAAAAACCCTAAACAAAAATATACTTGCTTTGGGAAAACACTCTCAAAATGTTGCTTTGCAGGTCAGCACATGCTTTATGAGCAAGACAGACACAGCTGAAGTGAATCTTTAGCTCTCTTTCACAGAAGTTTGGCAGAAACCAAGTTTCCATCAGCGTGCACACATGCACACACACTGCACACCCCCCTTGCTTGCCAGCAGGTCACACTCTGCTGTCAGTGCAGTGGCTGTGCCTACACATCTAGCGATGGGTTAGCATATGCTGGGAAGGAAGTGGTTTTCTAGCTTGAAATACATTGTCTAATTTCTTCTGCACCACACAATGGACAATTTGCCCCTCCTCCCCCCAGTCTGGAGATTCTCATGCAAATATCCAAAAAGTAGCTATAAGGTGCCATTAACTCCACCTCATCCCTGATTCCTGCTATAGAAGGGAACAGACTGAAATCAGCACTGCACAGCAGCCCTCCACAGCCAGAAGCACACTCAGACTTCTCAGACAACAGACCCAGCTCCTCTGACCACCATTACAGTTTCAGTCTTTCCATGGGCCAGTTCAGCAAACACGTAACCAGAGCCAGCACGATGCAGACTTGTATCAGTTCCTTCGGGCAGAAGACACTCTGTGCAAACAGCTCTGACCAGAAGAGTTCTTCTGTAAACTTTCTGGCTTCCAAGAAACCCTAGATAGAAGGCTTAAAATTACCATATTATTCTGCTGCCTCTCTGAAAGCAGATGAAAATCATTGTGTAATCCTGTAGTTACTAATATAGTTTTAATGATGCTGCGGTTCTAGGGTTGTGAAGGTAATTCCACTACCATTTGAATCAAGATTTGATACATTTGATAAATTAAGGGAGGAAGAAGTTCATCTGCGAAGGAGCAGGAGGAGAAGAATCAGAAGGAGCAGGAAGAATCAGGAGAGGCAGCCTGTCCGGCAGCAGAGCAGCCACAAGAGCAGGAGAGGGAAAAGACAGAAACCACCTGGCCCCTATCCATGAGCAAGCTGCAACATATGCAGAAAGATTTCAGGTGTCATCTAGCGAAGCAAATTAACACTTGTTTGGTCCAATACTGAAGCATTTTATCAAATCAGTGCTTGATAAAATCCCGGATGCTCAACAGTGGAACTCCCAAAGGAAAAGCATCCAGAACGGAAGGAAGAACTGAGCAAGCAGCATAACAAGTCATGACAAAGCTGAAGGCCAGCACTGTGCTGCTGTACAGCAGTTATCACTCCTTTATTTTTTGTAGCAAGCAGGACTGGCCCATGCTCTCCTCCAGGTTTGTGGGAAGGCAGGCAGTCGGGGCACGTAAAGGCTGTGAACCTGGAAATCTGAGCTGACTTCCGTGAAGTGAGCCATGAGGTTCAGCCACCACTCTTGCGCTTTCAAAGAAACACATCATCCTCTGTGCCTTGTTTTACCTCTCAAAGAAATGGGGAAAAGGATTCTTAATTGGCCTCCAAGGGGTGTGAATGAGGAACACTGGATAAAACACACACCTGAGACTGAGAAGTGCTCTTGCCAGAGCTGCACTGGCTTAGTCGCTGCCCAGAGGTAGCCAGAGGCAAGCCCATGCTGTTCCCATGGGTGAAGTCTGAGGTACAGTACTCAGAGTAGCAGGCACACAGACCCAAGAATAATGAAGGTTTCCAGAATACAGCCTTCGTTCTTAAATTGAACAGCAAGAACCGCCTACACCTCACCTCGCACCAAGCCTGTAAGGAAACAGATACAGGCTGCTTACGTACACAGAACTAATACCACTGAATAAAACTAAAATTCCTCTTCCCCATTGTCACTATGAAAACCCATCAGCCGCCTTTTCTGTACCCAAACAAGCTGCTAATAAAAGCAAATAGGACAACTTGTGCTTGTTCAGCTTTCTCCAAGGCCACAGGACCAGGTACAGAGCACTGCCCCAGAACAGATGCACTGAACACAAACCTGCAGACAAAGTGCTTACATCAGGTGTGCTCAACTCTCAGATACTGCCTCGTAGAGGCTGGAAGGTTAGGGGGGAGACTGTAAACATGCCTCAGTTTCTACATCTCTCAGACTACCATTTGCCTGCTCTGACTTTTCTCTAGATGTTCAGCAACCTTCTGAGAATCACTACAAACAAAAGGAGCAAGGGCCAAATTTTCACCACTGGAAGCAAGAGGGCAGTAATGCAATAATCAGAGATGAGCTAACACTGCAAGAAGGAAACAAAATGAATTCACAACAGGGCTTCTTGACAGCAGCCACCTCTGGCAATGCAGCTGCTGCCTGCCTGGGTGAAGGCCATGAAGAAGTTGCAGTGCCCCAGCCAAGGCCTTCACTTGCAGATGCTTCTCCTTCAGTCAGTCAAGGATGCTTCAAAGACGGATGGGAGGGCAGTACTGCTGCACATGGGGTATAGGCAGCCTTCACCATAACCTCCCAGCTCAAGAGCAGTGTATTCCACATCCCCTTGACCCTTAAGTCAATGTTGACAATTGAAGATCAGCCCTGGCTTGTATTTCTTTAAAATATGATACACCACCACAGGCAGTAGCAATCATGGGTGCTTGTAATTTTCCAACTAGCTCTGCTCACCAGAAAGCTGTGTCAACGATATTAGCACCTTCTCATAGCAAGTGCATTCTCAGCAGAAGTTGGAGGTACAGCCACTTCCAGGAACTCCCAATATTCGTTTTTGCAGTCCCAGAACTACTCTTTCCTTAACATCGCCTCCTCATTCTTTCCTCCGCTTTTGCCTATACCCACTTCATCCTGCCATCTATCCCAAGAAAATCCATCTTAAAATTACTAGTAACTTTCAGAGACCCATCATTTGGTACTAGATGTTCATTTAGGCATTGTTCAGTCATAAGGACCTCCACCCTTGTGCACTTTAATTTGAGCTGCAGACCTGCAAGACAAAAGCCAGCCTCAGCCATTTAACATGCAATTCATTGAGGCCCAGATCCTTTTTCTTACAGGTAAGTTAATTTTTCTGCAAGGGAGACATTAACATCACATGTGCACTCAACTTGTATAAGGGTATGCAGCATTTATGGCTTGACATCAGTCACAGACGAATTACACTGTTCTCTGCCAGTTGTCACATGCTCCGATTGCACACTGGTATAACAATTAGACTGTATGCCCCAAGACTGAGTTATGTATAGCTGTGAAGCTGGCACTCAACTGAACAGCCACACTGATTGTGCAGGGCAAACAAACCACACCTCAGTTATTCTCTGCTTTCTTATTGGGAGACAGTCTGCCTTTGTAGATGTTTGAGTAGCTGCCACACAACCATCTATGATTATCATACTTTACCTTGTATATTGCATTATCAAGCTTTGCAAGATGTTGGAAAACACCCATTAGATGCAGCTACTTAATGGAGAGCTACTGCAGCATGATGCACCAAGTCTGAAGCCAGGTTACACACAGAAGTAGCAGCTTCTGGGACCAGCTAACATGAGAAAGGGGGGAACAAATCTTCTTTGGTATCTGAGAGACTATGTACTGGTTCCACAACTCAAAGGAGATTTTAAGAGGGTAGTGCTGTCAAAAGGCAGAGTCCTACCCTGATAAATAGAGCGCAAAATCTAATCTAGTTCTCTTACTAAGTTAACATAGTTACTAACAGTATCCTACACAAATTGACCTGAACTGATAATAAGCATGGCATCAGTGGGTGTTCACATTCTATTATTGTTCATCACAGAAAAAAAGGAAGTGGCTGGAAGGCTACCAAGCCTGCTCATCCATTCACTGCGAATCTCACACCAGGTCACTTAAATAAAAATGCCCTTGCTTCCCTCCAAATGTGTTAGCCTGAGCAAGCAACCGATAAGCTTGTCATTCACCTAAGGAAGATCCTACATCAAAAGAAATCAGAATTTGGAGACCAACCTCTTGCAATTCCCTGCTTTAGAAAGTGAAAACAAGGGAACGAAAAAGCAGTCACGGCCTTATTTCTACAATTGCACTGACTCCGAGTAGGAGGGCGCAGTATCCTAGACCAAATGCATCAGTTCAGACAGACTTACCTCCATGAAACCTTGACTCTACAGAGCTACTTTGGCTTTTCTTTAGCATACTTAGTAAGTTGCATTGCTTAATAAAGCCACATTCCAGAAGCTTCAAAAAGACAGTGGTTTTGGTCCCCAGCTCTTCTGAGAGCCTTTTATGCTTTAGTCTGTCCCACACACAAAAGCACCTGGGCCCCCAGCACTTGTCGGTGTAGCCTAATTTGGATCTGAAACATACCAGACAGGGTAACAAATCCAGAAGCAGCTGTCCACACAAACTAGAGAGTAAATACAAATTTCTGATTCTAAACTACAAAATGCCTTCCAACAGATTAGAAGAATCAGGTGTTTCAGATTTTTTTTTTTTTAACTACATGGTCCTGGCACAGAAGCAGCCTTCAGCCATTAATACTTCACACTTCCATTTCTTCAAAGACAAACTGAATAGATATACCTAACTGAAGAATTACTAAGCCTCTTCAGTCTCCACAGACATGGGAATGCCATGAAAGCTAGGCTACTCATGCAGAAGAGCAACCTGGCTGCAAGCAGAGCGCCCTCTGAGACTCCAGAAATTAAAGCACAACCTGAAAGGTATTGTCCGTCGATAAGCAAGAGCAATAAGAACAGGAAGAACCCTGTTTGTGAGAGCAACCTTCCCAGATCGGTGCAGCCTTCACTTGAAGGATGCAGTAGTGCTGAAGCAGAGATGCAATTCCTCCAGTGGTGTTCAGGTTTTCGGAATCCTGGAAGGGAGGAACAAGAGAGACCCATCTATGGAAGCTGCATTCATGCCAAGCCTGGTGAGGATTGCAGAAGTCTCCATTGCTCCACACTTCACGTTTTGTTTACAGACAAGTTCAGTTTTCTCCCCTAGCACCAGATCTCCGAGCACCAACAATTCTGATGACATCTCTGCCTCATTCTGCAGTGCAGCAACCAGAGGTTCTGCAAAGCCCCTCTTCACAACCACATGGAAAGCAGCTACAGAGATCACAGTTCATTAGCACAAAGGTGGCAGTAGCCATGCTCTTCCATTATTGGACCCAGTCCGCAGACCTCAGGAAACACAGGTAGAGGTAGCCATGGCAAGGTAGCTGCAAAACAAATTGGGTTGAAATCTCTGGTACAGGGTCAGGGCAGGATGGACCCAGCAGGACACCAGAGGCAAGCAGCAGCACCGAGACCCAGCCACCCTCTGCATGCTAACCTGGTTGTGGGTGCACATGCGCCTGGGCATGGCACAGTAGGCACTCACCAGTGACAAGTTCCAACAGCAGCTCCTCCTCCTCCTCCTTTTGACGAGTCCATTTGCAAGTTAAACCCGATATAAGTTTATATGCAGTGTCTCCACAAAGAAACGTGAATTCCAGTACTGGTGCCAGTCAGACAGCTTGGAGGGCTGGGGAGGGGAAAAGGGTTGTTATTCAAGCAGTTGCTTTTCAGGATTCAAGAAAGATCTCCTAATATGATAGTGCGCTATAAGACTGACCTCTTGGGAACCACATGGCAGACCTGTTTAGCTTGGAGACACAGCACTAGACTCAAAGAAAGCCTTAAGTAACCAGCCAGACACCATCTGCTGAATTTCTCTGAACTTTATTGGCACTTTAAGAAGAACAGGGTATGGATTGTAACAACTCCTCCAAATAGGGAAAAAAAGCCTTAATATCAAGGTTCTCTCTGCATACAAGTACGTGGACCCATTAATTACTCCATAACCTTAAAGAACTGATGTTTTATTATAACCCAGTAAAAAGACTGGTCAAAAAACCTCAACATAATTTACAGCAACAAAAAAATAAAACAAGAAAAAACAAGCCAGGCAAACATTTGATAAAGTACTTCCCTCCCCCCACCCCCAAGAGGAGTAGTTATCCAATTAAACTGGAACATGGAGAGGAAGAACATTTCACTGTATTCTAACAAATAAAAAAAATGTGTCTACAAATCTCATCATAATACTGAAAGCTTCTTACATTAGTTTTCTTGCAAAATATCATTTCTTTACAATACAGTATACATTTCCAAGGGAAGAAGGACCATAAACATATCCTCCATCCCATGACTAATATTTTCTAATTGTGCATAGCTAGAAGTATTGAAATCAAATATCATTAGATACCACTGGAATATAATACTGGTTAAGAAGAAGGCAGGGCTGAAACAACTACAAAGAGTTAGGTGGACTCACTGGCACAAGCCGTTCTATTCCTATATTGGACCATTTGGAATTAGAACGATTAAAAAAAGCCTATAAACAGAAGTCATGCCAGCATCATAATACATGAGCTCAGCAGTGTTGTGTGACCCATCAAAGCAGAAAAGGTTTACTGGTTTATTATTTGAACGCATATTCCAGGCACCATACACCAGCTTGTTAGGAAATTGTTAAAATGTATTAAAGGCTTTTCTATCCCAAAAATAAATCAACCGTTGCCATGGACAGAGAGCGCAGAAGTGCTGAGAACCAGCTTTGAAGCACCAAAACAGAAGTGTAAAGGTTGTCTGTTCCCCCAATAATGAAACTCGCATACAGCAAGTGCCAATAACCCTTCAGTATAGAAATACCCAAATTGGACCCGATAAATCTAACTGCAATCTTTCATTTGTGACTTTCAAAGTACTGAGGCACGTGTTTTTGGCCAACCAAATGCTTACCATGTCATGTCCCCTCCAAAAGCATGCTCTGTCTACGGGAGAGAAGGGGCCTCCCACGGGACTTATCTGGATGTTTAGAAGCAACACATTAAGCTACACTTCTAACAGAGGCTGGTTGGTAGGTATCTGTGTGGATCTCCACGCAGACTTGTATTGCTTCCAAAAAATAAAATAATACAGCCCAGGTAAGGTTGTTTCCAGCAGCCCAAGGAATTCTTGGGGAAATACTGCAGTTCATGAACATTTCTTTTTGGCACAGTCCCCCTTTACCTTTCTCACAGAGCAGGGAGTTGGAAATGGTCTAGTATTCAGATGTTTTCCTTCTATCACCACTAGCAATAATACCATACAAAGAGGGAGTCCACAAAACTGAGAAAGTCACAAGACTGAGCATCATGCAAAGCAAGAAAGCAAAACACAGGCTAGCCCGATGACTTCCTATAAGGACAGGCTAATCCAAGGAGGGCAAAGCAAAGGAGGACTCCATTGTAGGTGGAATCCATTTTTAAAAGAGGCCTCTTCTGAAGGTTAATGTTTCCTTCTATGAAGGATCAAGGCAAAATCCAATTCAACCCTGAGCATACACGGCTGTTTCCTCCCCAGAAATTGCAGGAAGGATTCTGGGTACCTACAGCATGGATAGCTTGGAAGACAGGAGGTGATGGGCATTACAACAACTGGTACAAATGGCTCTCAGGACCAGTCTCACAACCACTAGTGTCCCATTTTCAAGAGACACAGCCTTCTGTTCTCAAAGCTACAAAAGGGCAAAGCATCCTTCTGGGGAAGGAAAAGCAACTGAGCCAGGGATCTGGCAGAATGCTAGTGAGGATTCAGGCAGCAATTGGACAAATATCTCAGGAACCTCTTCCCTTAAATGCTGCTTGAAGCCAGGAAGACAGATGCAGTCTTGTACATGACCCAGATATCAGAGTAGTTTTTGGTCCCCAGCTGCTGATCACTTTTTATGATTGCATCTAGTTTATACTAAAGACATCTGAGCTACAGCAGATCTATACACAGTTGTAAGGCACCAATGACTATGTGCTAAAAAGGCCTCTTGTGGAAAAACCTGAAATCCTGTTCACATGACTAGAAATGTACTGGTTCAGCAAGGGAAAATACAGCTACAGGAATTTTTAGTCTTTTACATTTTACCTACCCCTTCAGGTTTCCATCGGCAAACCCAAAAAGGAAGGCAGTTTTCTTTAGCTATCTCTGTCTCACTGGTTACATTCAAGTCGGACAAATAACAGTGAACAAAGCCATTTACCAGAGACAAAACTTCTAGAAAGCAGGGAAGTAGAGGCTCCAAACCACACTGCATCAGTGGAAATATTCCAACAGCCTCCTCATGATTAGGAAGTTCAAAGTTCCATCATTAAACAACAAAAGGTAACACCAGCAGGAATGCCACAGAATCCATTTGGTCTGCTTACGTTTGAAGGACAAAAGCTTTGGTCTTTTAGAAAGAAAGTCCATATTCTACCTCCAACCCTTCTTCCTAAGGTCCAGCCTCCCCTTCTCAGCTACATGATTCAGACCCTGCATTAAGCCAGAAATTCAGACCCTGGGTACTAAGCTTAACACGGAAGTTTGCGCAAGTTAGTGGGAAGGCACAGTGTCAAACTGTTAGCACTTTACATAATTCAGAATAAGTATCTGCTGGCCTCCCCACCCAACAGGAGAGGACAGCAACACAGCTACTTCAGTAAGCAATACAAAACTAAATGCAGTGAGACTTTACCCAAAGCCAAACAATTTCAGATTTGCCCCAATACAAGTTTGCTTTCCCAAGCCACCCCAGGAAGATGTAAATACTACTTTCTTCTGTTGGTTAACTCCAGCATTTGCCCAAAACTTGATAAATAAGACCATGGTCACTCTTCTGTAGTGGTTCCAGCGTAGCACGATTATGAGTGAATGACGGGAGAGGATGGGAAAGAGGGGAGAAGAGAGTGCAGGGCAGCAGGTGCAGGGGAGAGTTTACATGGACTCAAATTCATCAATACGCTGCTTGGTGTTGCCCTGCCGAATCTGACGGAGGGTCTTGTACTTGTCTCGGCCCAGACGCATGTTCTCAGCATGGATCATATCATTGGCTGTCTTCTTGGTTTCATCTCGAGCATTTGCCAGCTCTGAGGAAAGAGCCTTTGGAGAAGGGAAAACAGATATCAGTGGGTTAGCACATGCCAGAGAATCAAAGCTGGACAAGAAGGTTCCTTGCCGATCCTCCTAAAGATTCAACATCCATGGAGACAGGAAACAGATAAGCCCAAATGTTTACAGTTATGGCGAACCTGCTCTAGCTGATCCTGCTCTAGAAAGGAAGTGGGACTAGACGATCTTAAGAGGTCCCTCCCAACCTAAATAATTCTGTGATTCTGTGGAAATTGTTAATATTTTTCCATAATATTTGAAGGTAGAAAACATCAGGCAGTCTGTCACCCTATTTATCTTTGTCTAGCACAGTAAGGAAGACTGTCTCCAAAGCACTTCAGAAGAAGAGTCAAGTGGAGGGATCCCTAAAGACAACAGGAGCAGCTTGCAGAATCTGAGCAATTACTAGCCTTCTACCACATAAGAAACTTGCTGCAGAAGATAAAGTGCACCTCTGTCACTCTGCCTGTGCATAACCACCACAGGATTATGCAGAACAAGCAAAACCTGATGCAAGTCAGGCAGCGTTAACAAAATGCTTAGAAAGAATCAACACTGGAACACTGGAGTTCCTTATCAGAAGGCAGTGCAGCACTGCTCCCTCCATGATGAGCCCTAATCAGCTGCTCTCAGCGTTTGGCAATGCAACCCCAGCAGACAAGACAGTCACAGACAGCTGCTTGATAGGAACGAGACCAAGTTCTCCAATTCTTTACAGCCAGGGCTGTGAACAGCTGTCAGATGGCTGGCAAGAGGAGTCACACAAGCACACCATGTCTGACATGCTGCTTTTTGGCACTGCTTGAAAATACTGCACTACTTCCAGGGAAAATGAAGTCAAGCGCCAGGAGACAAGATCTGCCTCTCTGCTCAATGGTTACGCAGGTATCTGGCAAGATCATGATCATCCCTCTCCTCTCCCCCTCCTTTTTTCTTTTTTAATACCAGTAATACCTCCCAGCTGTCATTAACAGCAAGAACAACAGAAGCAGCACCCAGACACACACCCTTCTCTGCTGCCAACTTCTTACCTTCAGGTGTTTCTGGACCCGTTCATTCTTCTCTGCTTCAGTGGTGCGCTCCTCCTCACTGCGGTCCTTGATGGTGGCCTCTGATCGTAGCTCAGCGCTGGCTTCTGCTGCATTCTCATCCTGCTCATCATCATGCTCATTCTCAGAGTGCATGGGTTCAGTGACATGAGGGGTGCTCATGGCAGTCTTCAATTCCTCTTTGGTCTTTTCTAGGTCCTCCTGCACCATCTGTGCCTGCAGTAGGGCATACCACTAAGTTAGTCAATATAATCCTGAGTGCGTGAGACTTCTCACGGAAGTGCATAGAAGCACTACTCTGTGCTTATTACAGGAAACTCTGCACCTCTTGCACACTGAAGTGGTATGTTCCAAAGCTACTCAGCCACAATCGTTTGTAAAACTTTCTGCTGACTAGCACTTCAGAGATTTGAAGAATGGTTATAATTCATGGAATATAGGCTATAGGCCTAACTAGTCAAAATATTTCTACATGGAGTTAGAATAGGGCACTTGTTCCACCAAGAAAAGCAAAGTTGGGTATTTACAATGGTATCAGGCTTGCAGACACTCAGTCTAGTGTGGTATCTAGTGCAGTAGTTTCGGTCACAACACAGATTGAAGAGCAGCTCCACAAAAAATGCTGCTGTTTGCCCAGATTCTGCTTTACCTTCTGTTGCCACTCCTGGGCCTCACTCTCTTTCTTCTGCCTTGCCAGCTCCAGCTGCGTGATCCTAGCTGTGAGTTCTGCCATCTCAGCAGCCTACAAAAGAAAGGCTTTTAGTGGGGACAAAACCAAAGTACTAGCTAAATGAAGCTTTTAGTCCAAGTCCTGAGTAAAAATAGTAGATCTAACATCTTTTCAGTAAGGAGCAAGCCTTCCTGTAAACTTCAGTCCCACCGATATCTCCATGATACAAGGGAAATGGAAGTCAAAAAAGGTTTGGGTTTTGTTGTGGTTTTGGGTTGGGGTTTTTATCCCCCCCCTTTCTCCTCCAGATAGAGCTACATAACTCAATTCTTTGGATCCAAACCAGGTAAAGCAATTAGTGAGTAGCTCTACACTTTGTTCTCAGCATCACACACAAAAAAAGGCAAAAAGCACAATAATCCAGATCTACTGTACAAATACACTAGTATTTAGGTATAAGTTCATCTGCTTGAAGCTAAAAATTAAAGAATCAAACTGTTCTTCCTCATTATACTCATAGCCTGGTTTGCTTCAAGAGCTTAGATGCCTACCCTGTCACTATTTTCCCTACCTGATTTTCAGCTCACCCACTTACCAGCTGTTCCTGGGTCTTTTGTTGATCATGGGATGCTTTCAATAGGGCCTCCTTTGCCTCTTCTGCTTCTCTACGTTCTTTAGCCAGTTTCTCTGCTTCCTCCTGAGCTCGTTTTCTCTCCTGTTCCAGCTCCATAGCTCTGCGGGTCTGTTCTTCCAGTTCTGAAAGAACAGAGGAGTGCATTTGAAGAGAGATCAAGTAAAGAATGGCAGTAGGAGAAGGTGCCCTTACACCTATATTCTAGATGAGGATTTTCCTTCAGAGGGACAGGTAAAGGAGAGATGCAAGCAACTGTCCCCTTTCCTCTCCTTCACATTGTAACTGGAGCTGGAAGACTAAGAGCCAGGCCTGTTCCAAGCCAGCAGAGTATTTGCTCGATTGATTTGTGGGGAGGTACTCATCCCACAATGACATCCTTAAAGGCAGAGAAGCATACAGGATTTTGCTTGGACAACACCACACTGCAACACTGGCCAAGTAATTAGACAGTAATCACACCACAGTACTGGCTGCTGTGACCCCTGCTACACTTTTTGACTCCTTCCTCTACAAATGTGCTGGGATAAAGCTTCCAGCCAGCACATGAACAATTGCTAGGTACTCTTGCTGCCAGAGAGGCATCTTGGCTGCCACCCATCTCTTTAATGCAAGTTCTATTTCAGCAGCTGCATATGGAAAGCTCACACTCAGCTTTAAAAGGCTACAACAGGGCCCTAACACCAGTTAGCACACAATACTGGACAGCCAAACAACTCAGAGATGCTCATAGCTTTACTACTTGAACACTTCTCACTCAGACCATGCATCTAAGGAAATACTGAAACATTTCATACTACCTTGCTGAGCTTTCTTGGTTTGCTCCTCAATTTGCTTGAGTCTCTCCATTAGCTCTTCCTTCTCACGTTCAATCTTTTCCTTCTCCTTTTCTGCCAACTCCCTCTTCTTCTTCTCATTCTCCAGCAGGGCTCTGATGAGGGAGAAGTCATAACGCAATTTCAAATTAACAGCTACTCAGATTGGAGCACTTCCTAGTGAAGCCATAAGCACACAAGAGCTGTGCACTACAGCACTAAGCTAATGAGTTTTACTCCAGACGTGTCGCTTTATAAAAATGCGGAAAGAAAAAACTCTGCTGGCATTCATCTCAATGGCAAGTTCACAATAACAATATTAGAAGGGAAACATCCTTATATCAAGATCCATATTAGTCCTGTCAAAGACAGCCAAATCTTTAACTCCAAGAAAGTGATGGTGGGTCTCATTTGTGATGAGTGCCATTTCCATCATCCCAGTAGATCTACTGAAGCAGAAAGCAATCTGCTCTGTTTTGGGCTCAAGGTGCTGCCAGCAATTTATCTAGCCAGTGATGCTATTATGCAGTGATCGATCAAGTCCAGGTTACTCAGAACCCTACCAACCTCTCCATCTGTTTCTGGTGCTTCTCTTCCCGAGCCTGTGCTTTCATCTGCTGCACCTCAATGGTATCTGGTTTACGCCTGCGCATGTAGAGCTCATGGTTCCCCATACAAAGTGCCAAGATTCGTTTGTTAATCCGTAACCGAGGGGCATAGAACACAAAGTCCTTGGGACAAGAAAAAGGCAGCATTAGACCTGTTCTTTCAGCATAAACAGCCTCCTGTGCATGCAGTGTGCTCCAAGACCTTAAGCTTTCTAGGATTGCTAGCCAGCTTTTTTTAACAGTGTCTAATCCATTGGTGGTGGTAGTTACGACACCTGTCTTTCAGGAATGAATTTCAACCTGACATACACACAAGGCAGAAGCACCCAACTGGTTGTTACAGCGCACTGGGTTTCATCGTAAAACATTCCTAGCACACAGAGTACACAGCGACTTAGCTTCACTGTTTCATTACAAACATCATCAGAGGCTGGTTTACCAGGCACACTGAGACTATGACTTCTCCCACCTTTCTTCCCACTTAGTTATTTAATGCAATAGTCTGGCCAGCCACATCAAGCATAGTGTTTCATCTTATGCCAGAAGTATAGGTAGGTTCATACTCTACAAAATGACCTGAAGCTTCAGCTTCAAGTAAAGTGAAAAACTGCAGAAGACCATCCCACACACAACTAAAGCCAACAGGCTGCAAAGGAAGCATTCACAGTTAACATAGGTGCCTCAGACCCCAGCTGTATTATCAGAGAATCTGAACGGTCTTAGAGAATCAGAAACCCTAAGCAAAGATCTCCCTGCCACTGACTCTGAACAGTTTAATGTTATACTGAATAAATTTCTACCCTCCTAGCCAGAAAAAAAAAATCTCAACTAACATCATATTGCCATTAGACCCACTCTGTGCATACTGCCCTGAACAGACCAGATAGTAGAGCACTGCTTAAGTCAGCATCAACATTATTGATGAAAAGACTGTGTGCAATTACAAAAAACAAAAAGAGGTTATTCAGCTGAGAAGCCAAAAGTTTAATGTGAATGTTGCTTCTTACTGGTGCTTTCTTGTCAATAGGCTTGATAACAAATTTCTTGTCATTGAATGAGATATTTCTGATCTCACTCCAAGGGAATCCAATTTTCGGTGTTAGCCTGCAGAAGTGGAAAGCAAAAGGAAATAAAAGAGCGCAAAGTCAAGAGCCCCAAGTCATTCCAAATTCTTGACTTACAAAATACAGCTCAAAATTCTACCAAATCTGCCCTCATATTTCAGTACTCTTATGTTGACTGGAATCAGCAAACAAAATTGGTCGTGCAAATAAACCACAAAATATCAGAAGCAGTTTTTCAATTTTTTTTTTTTTTTTCTTTTTAAATGGAAAACAGACCTGGAGAATGCATCTGTGGCAGGAAGACTAGGAATACAAGTAAAACTAGCTTGATAAGATTTGCCAGTTTCTTGTATTTTCTGGTCCAAAGCAGCACGTTTTATTGATCATTCTGGCAGTGTCAAAAACACAGCCAAGAATGATATAAAAATTGTAGTTGAGTTAAGGACTTGAATTCCAGAAAAGATTAATTTTGGGTGCCTTTATACTGGAAAGGAGCTAAAGGCAATGATGAGGAGAGGGGGTTTATTACCTGTCATTCTGCTCATAAATGTTGAGTCCAAGAGCATCCACACCTAGCCAGAGTTCAGAGCCCTTCTTATTCTTAATGCTGAAGTAATTGACACCATACATTTCCAGATCCTGTGCAATTTTCAGGTACTCCAAGACAGCATCTTCTCTGCAGCATGCAAAAAGAAAACAGATACTCCTTTTTGAGTCTATAAACCATTAAAACAAGAAGGTGCTGTCTTCCTGCATGGGCAGAGCAGCAACAAGGTGGCAAATGTTCCAAGCATCACCCTAGCAGAGAACAATAAAAACTCTGCAAACTCAATTCTGTTTTACTAAGAACAGCCAGCTGATGTGGACTAGCAAGGGCAGATGGATGTAAACCTAGTTACTCTGAGCAGAATAACCTGAAGAATGGTAACTCACCCTGAAGCAAGCCACAGATATTTTGTATGCATTCATACATTACACACTAGCATATATCACAGCACTTTAAATACAGCAGTTTCACACTGCATCAACTACCTAATCATTCCTCGATGTTCCTCGTGCCACACCTGGATCCTCTCCTCCCACTGGTCCTTGTTAAGCTTGTGCTGCTCCAGAACTCTAGAAAGAGTACATGAGATGTTTGAGACCAGCCACAGCATTTATACACAGACAGCCACATCACTCTTGAATATTGCTTCATTAAATACTCCATTAGCATCACAGTTCTCCCACAGAAATATTCCAGGAAATACAGTTTTATTATAAGGCTAGAGACACACTGGTCATTATTCAGACTTCTGACAAAAGACAAGTTGTATTCAGCTGTCCTTCCTACTTGTAGCATTACATTTTTTGTTTCAGAGCTTTTGTCACTATTTCCGATTAGAGTTTCTTCAGCAGCAATAAGATGTTTAAGATTAAAGCTCTTAATGGAATGAATACCAACCCCAGTCCTCAGAGAAGCATCAAGGCTACATTTTATTCTGAACATTCCAACCAAGACACGCCCCCGCCCCCCAAGAAAATCCCAGACTGTTTAAGGCAAAGAAGGTCTAAGACTATCAGGTTCACTTACCTCTGCGGGAGCAGTTTGTCACTAGCAAGGTAGCCAGACTTGTGCACCTCTTTGTTGAAGTCTCCATATTTTGACTGGACAGCATAAGAAGCCAGAAGTACAGCTGTTTCTGGAGGGCAATAAATGTCATCATTCAGAATTGCCTCCTTCACTTGTAGGAAGAAAAGGCGCTGTGTGATATCCTGGATCAGCTCTTCTGCCACATCCTCTGGGTAGAACTTGGCACGGAATTTGAAAAGTAGGGGGCTTTCCTTGCGTACATCCTGTGCTGTTACCTGGAACAGAGTTATCAGATTTTATAGCTTACATACCAAGTGAAGGGGAGTAGGTTTACGAACGGGAAGACAAGCAAGCACTAGGAAAAAAAAAAAATTCTCCTTTCCAGTGCAGAAGTGAATGGGCAGAAAAGCAAGGATTTGCAATTCCTTACTGCTAAATACCTCATCACCTCTCCCCAAAGAACTTACAACAAGCCACTAGTTATGATCAGTGCTAGGTAAGTTACTTTCCAGGTTTCTCTCCAACCAAGATGCTCACATGAGCACCACATCACCATGTTACTGGGAAGGGTAACTTCTGCCTGGATAATAAACAGGACTAGATGCAGGACCAGGTCAGACACCATGACTCCTGGTACCCGTGGAGGGTGTGTGCGGACTGAAGGAAGGCACCACCAACTTGCTAATCCTGTAGTACTTCAGGTGCGTGGAAAAGCAAGAACAGATGCCTGACAGAAGTATGGAGACTGAATTTGCCCCTGCCGTCCAAGAGAAGGGAAAGCAGGACAAATGAAAGCTTGGAGCAAACATACCTTTTTGTTCAATTTCAGCCACGTTGAGAAGCCCTTGGTGTCCTGATACTGAAGTCCAAAAAACCAGACCTCTCTTAGACCGATTGTCTTGACGACCTGGAAGAAAGATGATTAGTAAGAGCCCCAGCTAGACGTGCTGATCTCACTGGTGGCAGAGAATGTGCTAGAGGTAAGTTCAGATGAACACAACCAATGCCCTAGCCTTCTGCCTCCCCTGCTGCGGTGCACATACATAAATGATAGGGCATCGGAGGTATCTTAAGTGGGAGATGTATCGTATTCTTCCCTCTCCCTCATCTCTTTAAGGTTTGTTGCTATTTATAAGCATCAGCTGGGACATTATTTTCTTCAGCTACTTATAAGCCAACATGTATAGCCAAAATATGATGCAACAGGTCTGACAGGTGTAATAGCTGCCAGGAATCAACAACACAGCTCCATTTTCAGGTACCCCCTCACTTCTACAAACATAATAGTCCTGGGCAAGCCATGAATCACCCTGCTAGGCTCTGCTGTGTTAAGATTTGTATTCTACTCCACTGATAGCTGTGGACAGGCCTTTCATGCAGCTCTTTAATGAGTGGCACCATTAAGAGGTACTGCAGTGGGTAAACTGATACGCTACCGCTTGTGCCAGTACAAAGAGTCACCACAGAAGTTAACTACACCACTATGTAAGCTCTCTCCTTAGTCATTTCCCCTAGCACACGACAGGTGCTATGTAAATAAGAGTTACGCAGACTTTACAGACATATTGTAACAAGAGACAAGAGCCTCATGGGGGGGCAAGACTACTACAGTATAATGCTACTGTTGGTAAAAAGGAGGGGGAATTTTAATGGTAAAGAAAAACCTCACTAGCATGAGGCCACAGCTTTGTACCCTGACAAGTCTGGGACATGCCACAGGATGCAGGTCTGGAAACCGAAGTTCCCCCACATTTCTCCTGAACTCCCAGGAGTTGCTCTCACACTAGCAAACAAGGAACTTACCTGTCAGTTCCATTACTAGACGAGAAAGGGAAAGGGAGAAGACACTTGTCTTTAGGACAATGCTGTCAAGTATGACACTATCAGAATCATAGAATGGTCTGGGTTGGAAGGGACCTTATAGATCATCTGGTTCCAACCCCCCTGCCATCAGCAGGGACACCTTCCACTACACCAGGTTGCTCAAAGCCCCATCCAACCTGAACCTCGAACACTTCCAGGGAGGGGGCAGCCACAACTTCTCTGGGCAAACTGTGCCAGTGCCTCACCACCCTCAGAGTAAAGACTTACTTTCCTACACCTAGTCTAAATCTACCCTCTTTTAGTCTGAAGCCATTCCCCCTTGTCCTATCACTATGTGCCCTTGTAAAAAGGCCCTCTCAAGCTTTCTTGCAGACACCTTCAGGTGCTGGAAGGTCGCTACAAGGTCTCCTCGCAGCCTTCTCTTCCCCAGGCTGAACAGCCTCAGCTCTCTCAGCCTTGCCTCACAGCAGAGGGGTTCCAGCCTTCGGATCATTGCTGGGGCCTCCTCTGGACCCGCTCCAACAGGTCCATGTCTGTCCTGTCCTGAGGGCTCCAGAGCTGGACGCAGGACTCCCGGGGGGGGGGTCTCAGCAGAGCAGGGCAGAGGGGCAAAATCCCCTCCCTCGCCCTGCTGCCCACACTGCTGGGGATGCAGCCCAGGGTGCGGTTGGCCTTCTGGGCTGCGAGCGCACACTGGCTGGTCATGTTGAGCTTTTCATCAACCTGTACCCCCAAGTCTTTCTCCTCAGGGCTGCTCTGAGTCCATTCTCTGCCCAGCCTGTATTTGTACTTGGGATTGCCCCAACCCATGTGCAGGACCTTGCACTTTGCCTCGTTGGACTTCATGAGGTTCTCACAGGCCCCACCTCTCAAACCTGTCAAGGTCCCTCTGGATGGCATCCCTTCCCTCCAGCATGTCGACCAAACCACACAGCATAAAAGCTGCTTTTACACACCACCCACCCCTCGGGCTTGCTCACAGCTCCCTCTGAAGGAGGGAGTTAACAACTGGACAGCAAAGGATGAGCCTTACCCTGGGAAAACCAGCTGTCTGACCATATGTCCCCCCCACCAGGTGAGCTGAGGTAATTTTGTACTGCCTTGTCCCATGTTCTGACTTCTCTTTAAATGCCTACTTCCTTTTAAATTACACCCTTCTTGAATCCTATGGATGCACTCTGTTCCCTTCTGATGTGGCCTCTACCTTTGGCAAGTTACAACACCAAGGACATAGGCTCCCTGAAAACGCATTACTAGTTAGATTCTCTAGGACTTGGATCAGACATGTCTTCTGGCCTTCCAAAAGCAGCATTAGGGCCCTAGCTCCCTTCAGGCCCAATAACCAAGGGGAGATTTCAGCAGAGGTATGCTATCAGTAGCACACACAGAGACAAAATCTGCACAGGGTCATGCAGTCTATATACACCTCCCACTGGAGTCATGAAATTATTCAGCCTGTCCTTGCCTGAATACGAACTGGAGAGCTGGCCTAAAGCCCCTGTAAACACAGGGGAACGTGGGGCAGATAAACCTTCATTTGTGCATATCACCTAGTAGGATTCACACAGCTAAGGAGACTTTTGGAGAAGAATCAGTTTGCTGTGTAAGCTGGAAGCATGCAATACAAGGAGGGGCAGAAAGGCTGTCCAAGAGCTTAAGGAATGCTCTGTTCTCGGCAGCATTAACATCTGAATGAGATGGAAGCTCCCCCTCCGCCGCATGTGTCCGCTTGCATCACTTCCATTTGTCAGCAGCTTATGCCTGGGAATTCAACAAGCTGGACTGCCAGCAAGGAAGTGAAAGACATCACACAGAGGCCCTGCACAAAAGGACTTTTATTCCACAGCAGAAGTCTGCACAGCAATAGCAGTGACAACAACGGACTGGACAGAGGAGAGGGGAGACAGCACAGCACACATCACACCCCCAGGCTGCTACTAAATCAACTGGGGTGGGAGATGGGGAGGGGGGAATAGATAGTCCTCCTCCCTCCTTCCCACCTCAGCTTTAACAGGTTATTTATTTCATTTAGCAAGGGGAAAAAAGCACAAAGAAGAAATAGCTTTCTACAGCTGCAAGCAGTCTGGCTGGCAGCTAGCAGCTCAATTATGTTTGAGGTTGTACAGCATTCAGAGCCCTGATGAACGGTGAGATGTTCCAAAGAGCAAACAGTTACTGGCAGTGGCTGAGGATGGAGAAGGACTGGCACATACGACAGGAGAATAGAAAGTACTGTTTAACGCAGACCACTATACTCAAGTGCCTAAAGTTTACAGTCCCGGCTGGAAAGCAACATCTTTTCTTCATGCCAGGGAGAACATTAAGTCAGTCCCTGGGTCTTTTTGGCCTGCAGTACAAGGCTTAGTCTACAATTGGCAACAGATTACAGGCAGTCTTAAAATCCAACTGCCCCACAGTACCTTGACCAGCCATGACAAAGTTCTTCATCAAGTACCCTTAGGTTAAAATTCCACTTAGTAAGCAATACTATTTCTGGTGAGACTAACTTCACCTTCTGCAGACAGTCTATAGTACAATTTATTTTTTTTTTTAAGCTTATGTTCAGAAAAGAAACACAAGGTCTTCTGGGTTACCTTTTCTCTCAATTCTCCCTACTCCACATTTTCCAGGTCTGCATGACGACTCCTGTCCTTCCTCTCAGCACTCACCCATCTCCCTCCGAACTTTGGTTCTTGCCATTGAGTGGTGCCTCACAGCAAATGAGCCATAAGCAGCCTCTTAAAGATAGAGTTTATCATCAAGATGATGATTGAAGACTGCCCTCATTCTCAGCCCAGGAAACACCACCACCACACTAGCAAACAAGTGTGGATCCACATGAAAGCACTGTCTACACATGGGCAAGACCAAAGCATGCAGGCAGAGGAGGAGAAGACATTCCAGTCAGACCAAGATCCTGTGCCAAAGGATCCCAGGCTATACCACAGCACAAATCTGTCTTGAATCTCACCTGCTATGCTAAAGATGAGGTGGCCTCCCTCCTTTTCTATGGCAGGCATGTAAAGCACTTCTCAGAGAAAACTGCTAGCAAACCTTATCGCTGGCGGAGCTCTGAACTGGTGCCACAGCTGCAGTTTCATATGACATAGTCAAAAATTACTTAGAACATGGTCTTCCATGAACCCTAACTTAACACCCAACATGGGCTCCATCTACAGCCATAAATATTCAACTGTTCCCCTTCCATTTGGCTGATGGATATATTTCTAACTTTCCCTTTCAAAGTGCTAAAATGCCAGAGTGCTAAACAGGATGATCTTTGAGTTTTTCAGCTTATTACAGTTCACCATTCATCGCCTTAGCAACAAGCAGCCCATTTTTGGTTCGACTACTGTTTTCATAAAAGCTAGTAAGTTTCCACATGTTCCTGTGAAATGAGAGACACATTTCCATACCACTCGACCACAAGCCTTCATTACATAAACAAGAGGTCCTGGGGTTTGCTGGAGGAACCAGCCGCTGTCCTGAGACTTGCTGCTTTCTACCACGAAATTGCCACAGTAAGTTTTCGGTTCATTGCTTTCATCTACTGGATCAAGTGCTCCAGACCAGCTTCCTGTGTATTTAAACACTACTAGGTAGGACCTTACAAACGCTGAAGTCCTTTCTACAGTCTCCCTCCTCACAAAGCACAGTTCACAGGCCATGAAAGACCAGTCCCTTTATTCCAAACCAAGCTCAACTCAGCTGGAGTTACAAAAGTTGAGAGTGATTTGGTCAGCCTCTGTTGTAAGCTTTAGCAACCATGAAAGAAGAAACTGACAAACTGATACTCCGCAAAACCATTAAACTCACTGCAGCCAATAAGCAAGCCAGGGCAGGGCACATGAACTCAGAATCAATGGCGCTCCGGCTCTTAATGAAATCTGCAGGAACCTTAAGAGCTATAAAGAAAAACAAACAAAAAAAATATACCCCCCCCAATCCACTACATATTAGGTTCAATGCTGAACGTAAAATACAGCATCAGTCACTAGGTTTAGAGTGACCAGAGAAATGTTTATTGCTACGATTTTAACCTACAGCTGAGTGGACTTTTCTATTGCAAGATTAGTCTTGACCCCAAAAGCTCATAAATCTGAGGAAGCGCCTCCTAGGAAGGTTAACCACATGGTTTCAAAGTCTGAAGTGACAGATACTAAAGCTTTCCTAATTTCACATTTCTAATGTGTGATTTGGTTTCATGGCTCTTAATTGGACAGAAATCATCTTTAATGAGATTGGGTGCTTTTGGTTATTCTAAAGGCTTGCTCTGGAATGGCACGCTGAAGCCATCATCTCCTGGACTTTGCAATGTCCAAAAGCTAGCATTCAAAGGACTGAAGTTTACATGGTCACCTATAGGCTCAGAGAGCGCTAAGGTCATCACTGAGAAGCAATTCTGTTCTGAAGTTCATTTTAGGTTGGAGAAGGAAGTACTGACTGAACAGTTTAGTAACCACAACTCATTGATAAAGAGATCCTGATGTAACGGGTAGAGATCCCCACCCATCAACTGCATTCACCACCCAACAGATCTAGTATAGCAGACAGCTAAGACTCCTCTACCATTGACTAGAAGGAATAAGGGGCTCTGAAGGGGAATGAAAGAACAAGGCACCAGCAGGATCCAAGGCTAGAAGTTATCAGAAACAAAGCATTTGATAAGTTGCCTCATACAGTATGTGGGGGACATGGAAGAAGGGAGTATGTTTTCATACCGCAGAAGTCAAAGCAGTTGAGGATTTTGTGACTAGTCTGGACGCAGGCTCTGCAAGGGGCCTGTAAGATGCAGCGTCCACTAAACCAGGGCATTTCTGTGAAAGCTTTCCATCCAGCCGGCTGTGGAGCACTTAGGCAAGCAAGTTAGTTACCTCTCTGCCTGTCCAAGGTACAGGCTAGCCTCCCTTGCCCCCCCAACAGGCCAAAATCTCACAGATTCAAGCTAGAATCAATTTACCTGAAAAAACTAAGTTTGAGAGGGGAAAAAAAAAAGATTGGAGGGACACTTCAAAGCTATCCACAGTAAAAAGCAGCTGAACAGTTCTACCAGAGAAATAGTTATTCTTTCACATGTAGAAGATGCACAAAGCAAAGCAATGCTTTCTTTTACACACTAGTCTGCAGTCCAACTGCACTTCTGTCTGATACAGAAAATGATCAAAGGAGGAAGACAAGCAGCTACCTCTGTTGCAGTGCCTGTGCCCTGAATCCCCAGGAAAGGAGTATTTCAAGATCCCTGTGAAGTAATCAGGCCTGTGGGATAAGCAGCACCCCTAAAAGGCATAGCCCATTCTCAAGCTCTTCTCAATCCATCACTAGCAGCTGAGGAATGGAAGCAGTTACTATTTTTGCTAGTGAGTTAGTAAGCACTGGAGTTCAGCAGCTGATGCTAAGAGGTACATAAGCAAAGCTGCAGAAGACGGACAGTACAATCCTCCTGTCTCAATGAATCCAGGTTTTGTCCATGCACACAAGCTTAAGCTATTTAAGCTAAGGCTGTACAGCTGTACAGTTACAAGCCTAGGGGATGGGGCGTTTAAGAGTATCTCTAGTATAAATCATCATGTTACTGCACCATATGTCAGCTCAATGATGTTTCTACAGCCAGCTGCTTTAGGGCAGAAGACTATTTCCAACAAAGCAGTGAAGCATCTGCATTGTTCTGGCACTACAAAAATTCACTTTGGAATTTAACCAAGCAGGGAAGAGGGAGACAGGAATATTTCTACCTCAAGCCCATCGACCTATTATTACTATTGAACTTCAGACTCAAACTGTTCCTCCCCATAAAGCTACTACCTACATACAAGCTTTCTAAAAGTCTTCTGAATCCTGTTCAGAGTAGGTCAGAATTATGTATGGCATAATGAATGTATTTACCTACCTTCATACACAACAGGTGGAAACAAATACTGCTTAAATGTTACTGAACAAAGCCAGTGGCATGCACTAAGGTAGCTGGTAAAGCTAAGCAAAAGGAAGCTGCTAAATTCGGAACTGACAGCTCAAAGTGAAAGGGCACTCTTGAGCAAAAACATGCAGGATCTCTTAAAATTTTTCTGGCCTACAGCCAGAGACCAGCTCCCAAAAGTCAGGTTTCACACCAGAAAGTCAGTGTGCTGCAACAGCAAAACTGTAAGTTTGCTTTGCAGAGGAACTTTCCCTTCCCTCAAAAAAGCATTGATGAAAGCAGCTCCTTTTTCACAGCCAGCATCATGCAGAAAATACCAGATTAACAATTCCAGGAGTACAACATAGTTTAAGGGAACTAGAAAATGAACAGCCATTTGTTCTTACACATCCCATCACGGGACTCAAGATCACCTCAGGATAGAAGCTGATAGAGTGAATTGATTACCAGTCAGACAGCAGTCGCTGCTTAGTGCCCGTTGGCAGTGTCAGCAGGGAGAACAGCTCCCGACTATCCCTTTACAAGAACTAATCCACACAAACAGCTCAGCCATCTGAAACATACTGGACATATGCCAGCTGACAATATATTCAAAGCCCCATCCCCATATTAAAGGGAGCCAGTTTAGGTATTTACTTTCACCTCGCTCGAGGCTCTCATGCTTTGGTTTGGTATTCAGTTAGTTCTTTATGCAAAGATCAATAATCTGTTTGAGCATGTCCATATACAAGAAGTACTTGCTTTCCTTTATGTGCAAGTCTGATTATAAAGTCTCTTTTGCAACAGAAAAGTGCCTTGCATCTTCCATAAAAAAAAAAAGACAGACCACAGTCTGTCTGTGTACATGCATTCAGAGATCAAGATGAAATATTTCTCATTGTGGCAGGAGCTGAATAGCTACCTCCTTTACAATTAGTGTCCTTCCTTAACTGTAAGGAGCCAATGATTAGATTGCAGGGCAGCAACAGAAGCTGGGATTAGGCTCCTCAACCACTCACATAGCAGTAGCCTCCAAAACTCCTTATTCATGTTAGAGGTGGAAGACTCTTGACATCCCCACATCTACTGCCAACTCCCTACCTTACTGCTCACAGCGCTCTCAGGCCATGGCAAAGGGTTAGTCTTTCTACCACCATCAGCGTGGTGCTACCACACTAACAGCACCTAGCACTGTTGTCCTAGGTCTTCAACTAATCCCTTAGTCAAAGCCTGGACACCTGCCACTGGTGAGGCTCCAGGACATTCATTTCAGTACCAGCGCTATCAGGAACCAATATCACTACCTTCACAAGGAAATCTTGTGTGCTAAGCAGTAGAAAACAGTTTAATTCTTATTCCAGCAAGTGCGATATATGGACAGTATAAAGAGATGGCATCCACCAGACCTTTTAGAAATAGGGAGTGTTTAACAGCTAGCTTCAGATACATTTTCCCCCCACTGTATTTCTTCTTCCAACTCCACCTACAATCCAAGTAATCTGAAGTAAACATTGTCTCATTTACATTAGCAACTTAGAAACTTGGTTCTGCAACGGCATTTATTTTCTTGCTTTGCAAAGTTTTTACTACGGAAAAAACAACACAAAACTTCTGTTTAGACAGGTGCTGTGTGAAACACATTGAAGGGAGGAGAATGTACAGCTGTTTGAGAACAGGCCACAAAGGAATGAAGTGAATTACTAAGACATGAAGAGTTCCCCTAGCAGAAACATGATCAGATGCTTCTCAAACAGAAACAAGTTGCTGAAGCCCTAGTCTGCCACCACAATGTCAGTTTGCAGCAAAAGCTGCAGATGGTGTAGATCTGACTGGAGGGGAAAAAAAAAAAAAAAAAAAAGGTCACATGCAGATCAAAAATGCTACTGACTCCAGTAGTATCACTTGTTAGCACCCGGTGCTTTGCTTGAATAATGTCAGAAACCAGATACTGAAAAATAATTACGTGAAGCATCCACATGAACATATGGACACCCCATTCAAAAAAACAGTTCACCTTTCAAAGAATCTGGAGGTATGTCACCTCAACTTCATTAACATATGCTCCCATGAACTAACCGTGGAGGAGTTCCATGTTGCACACGTGGATTCTGGTCAGCATCCACCTCTCACTTCTATCAATCAAAAACTGTCAGATCCAAGACCACACAGGGCTAAGATATGTAGGAGCTACTAGGTAGTAACAGACAGCTGAGAACTACACTGCAACGCAGAACTTTCCTGAAAGCCTTTCTATTTTTTCCAATTATGAAAGGATGCTCTTTTAGTAAAGCCTAGGATCTTGTTCTGTTCCCTCCACTTCAGGGCTGGACTGCAAAGAGCAATATAACATCTAGTGTTGAATCATCCAGCTGAGTACGAGAGAAAGTAGTAGTTTGTGGTTAAACATCTAAAAAAAAAAAAAATTAACTTAGGTTTGCTGGCTCCAAATGAAATAGCTGACTTCTATGGGTGGGTCAGCCCTTAAATTTCTCTCTCCATTAAGACAGGCACTATCTAGAGCTGGCCCCAGAATGCTTAGCACTACTGAACCACACCCATATCTGACATCTGGTTTGGCAGTTCCTTCATCTTGTCATCAATTCAAGATTCATTTTACTTTTCTTTAAGCTATGAACTTACTGTTCAGATTTTCCTCCAAGCAGCAAACCCATGGCCTTCAGGATTACAGCACGGAAACACTGTGGCGCCTGTCAGAGCTTCAGCCACTGAAATTTATAACATCTGTCTTCAGCTGCTCCAACGCTGGGCTGCACACGCCTCCCTGCTTTTGTTTGGGCCAAAGTAGGAGGAAATTTGCCTAGCCAGTGAATGCAGAGGAAGGCTGAAGCACCCAGACGAAGACAGCCCAATACACTACAGTACGTAACTTCTCTTAAGATCTCCCTCAGGGCCTTATGGGAGTATAGAATATCACTTCACCTGCCCTTAATGGTTGCAGCAATATCTGAAACCCAGCTAAGCCTCTCCTGTTTCAGAGACCAACTACTCTTTGAAATCAACCACACATCTCTTGCAAGTCAACCAAAGATGGCTTACTAGCTCCCTCACACGATTTTTCTTATCCTATTAATTATGACTGCAGATAGCCACTGCTTTCCAATTATTATGAGCTATAGCATCAGTTCAGTTCATTAGAGGTAAGAATAGCTCCTAACACATTCTTGGAGATAAAAAAAATGAGCAATTTTTGAAAAAAAAATGTAATTCCTCACTACACTGAGTTCTCTTGAAGTTATTATACACACTGTCACTTAAGCTTTGAAGTCTTTCAGAAAGTGTTTGCTGTTGCCTTAATAGAATCATAACATCTGTATCACCTTTAGATCTTCTGCAGCTCTATCACTTACCTGATCAAAGAGTTGCTTCCCTGTAGTGTTGGGCTGGATGGCAAACTCCAGCTCAGCATCCATGGTAGTAACACGCACACTGATCTGGAAGACAGAAAATGAATCATTACAACACACACTCCAAGTGACACTACCCAGTTACAAAAACCAACATCTGCCTACAGCCAGAGACCAGCTCCCAAGCCTCCAGGAGTTCCACTGCCAGCAGTTACAAACTCATCTGCCCTGCCAGCACAGCATTTCCAGTTTGTCTGTAGAATATAGCTTTCTTGTTTTGCAGTGTTTATCCTCTCTGTTCCTATTAATATTTCCATCTATACACTGACACATGTCAGAGCCATTTACAGCTTATGAATTTGACTTTCTAGGGTGGAACATTCTACATTTCCTGACAATATTAGCCTTAGACGTAAGATCATGAATGGTCTTCCAGAAGAAACATTATATGACACACTGTCTTGACAGGAAAGTCTCATTTCACATGTGAAAACATGCTGGTGAAAGTGACAAGGGATTGCAGCAAGGAAGTTTGCAGTTTCAGCTCACAGAAGCAGGAAGACATCTGTACATCTTTCACCAACAGTTCTCATGAAGCAAGTTAAACAGCACAGGCATTTCACCTCAAAGATTAGTGTAAAACATAACCAATTCCATTCACAACTCCTCATCATTACTGGAAAACATTGTGTAGATTCTTAGAGGTAGATAGGAATACTCCTGCCTGAACACAGATGCCTTAACTTTTGACCACGCAAAGTAAGGCCTGCAAGTACACCAAGCTGTCCGAGAATTCATTTCTATTCGCATACCTATCAACTGAAAGAGGTAAAGATATTTCACAATTTATGAACACTAGCTGCAGATAATTTTTAGATCAAACTGCTTTAATGCTTTTCCATCAAAGCAAAGGTTCAAAACTTGAAGTTGTACACATGAGATATTGACAGTGCACCAAATCCCAGCATACAGGACTTGCATTCATTCTTTCTTGCCAACAGCCATTTACCCCACATCAAGAAACCCTAATTTATTCGCTCCTTGGTGCAATCAATCCTCTTAGCACACTCCACCAGCCTTCCAGGGGTGGGTGGGGGGAATTATGCTGTTTTAGTAAGAGTAATTCAAACTCACGCTTAGACTATAAGCTAACCATGTGACACTACAGACCAAGCAAGCCAGAATAAGCAGAGAAATATTCAAGGAACCACCCCATACCAGTATGATCACAGCCAGTTCTGATCCCTGTATTTCCTACCGAGTGTACGGACAGATTTCACGTGTTGTTTACTAAGAAAGGGGCAGCAGACTGCAAGAGAGCTACAGCCATAGTTTTTTTCCCCATAACCAAGAAGCATTCTGCTAGTTAAGTCCAAGACAAGTGCAGAAAGAGACCACTACATCCAAATACATTTTGAAGTTTCCCAACAAGCCTACTACTTGAGCCTAGGCACACCACTATTTTGTACTTGATATCCCCTTGTGATGAACCTAAAGATTTTCTTGTTTTAAGTTTAACCTCTTACCGAATACACTTAAATTTTTAGCTAAAGTTAGGCTTAGCACAGCAAAGCTAAAGTCAAGAAGAGTTGCAGTTCTAATTGTTGTATGCATAAGGAATGCTATTTAGACATTATTGGAGCAAAGATATCAGGAACAAGCAGACCAGGAATAAGTTGGTTTTGAAACCCCCTGAACCTTCTGACACAATGAAGCCAAACCGAGGAAAACCCACCCCGCAGACGTAGCAAGGAAAGAGCAAATGACCTAAACTTGTAAGCAATCAAGCTTTGTTTAAAATCAGCAGCTTTCAATGGCACGCAGTGCCCTTAAGTTCTCTTGCTATACCTTCCCAAAATTGTTCTCCTCAGATCCTAGATGTTGAGAAATGGCTAATTTCACCATGCTTTGGCAAACCAGAAATCCAGTTGCTTGCTAGCAGGGCTGCACACTCCCAGAAACAGCTTTGGTACTTATACTTGCAAGCAGTCTCTTCTACCAGAAAGTGTGCTGGCTTGTAAGCTTGACTTGCCCAGCACACCTACCAGTCAGAGCAAAGATGTCCATAAGCCACAGTTAAGAGGGGTTACATTAAAAGAGCCATTAAGCAACTGGTTGCTTTCTGTTTGTTTTAAAGTCTTTCCTATTCACCTAAAGACCAGTGTACCAGCTACCATGAAAGAAAAGTAGTCTTTTTGCTCCACTGTTTATGGGTAAAACACAGTAGCTACTCTTACCTGATACCATCTGCAGAGGTGATTGAACGCCAAAGTAACAGAACAGAGGAAGCACCAGAGAACAGAACTAAAACATTTGTGGCAGCTCTTTGCAACCTCTGCTCAAAGAGCTTTTAAGCTATCCAGAACAAATCAGACCTTAAATTTTAAAATAAAGATGCTTCAGTAAGTAGCCTCATAATTCATGCAGAATACTTTTTTGTAAGACTCACATCTTTGTTAGCGTAGTAAAATAAGGTTCCCATGCAGGAACCAACAAATTTCCTTGTCACTCACTTAAATGCACTTAAGCTATCTGACCAGTTATCGGGCTTCAGTTAGTACATTCAATAGGAAGAGATACACTTTTTCCCCTTGTAGAAGCCCTCTGTGCTCAAGATGAGTAGCAACCTAAGATTTAGGAGCAAAGTCTTGAATAGGGTCTGCACTTGCAACTTCAGCCTATGCTGTTTTAGAAGATCGCATGAGCTAAGATACCACAGGAAACAGCCTCGTGCTTTAGAGAACCACACCCCGGTAATGCTATCTTCCCTGACCTGACAAAGTTTTAACACCTTCAGTAGCGTACTGCTGTTAACTGTCAGCAGACTGAGCTGGGGCCGCACATCCTGGGCTGTACCGGTGACATTTTACCCACTAGTTTTGTAGTAATTCAATACTTGGCTGAGAAGTCAGTTTGCTGTAAGATTAAGCTTTGTTAAGCCTCACTGGTGTGGAAACAACATACTAAGAATTTTTCCCATATGCTACCAAACCAGTTTTTTTGAGCCAGTTGTGGTGAACTGGAAAAACAAAGCGAGGTTTCTACTGTTTCAGGTGGTGGGAGGCACCACTCTCCATTCCCAGCTAGCAGATAGAGGCCTGACAATACTTCAGAGCAGATGCAACTTCACCAAGTGTTTTGTTTCATTTCAACAGCCTGCATGCTGGGACAGAAGTACAAATCTGTTCTCCTAGCATGTAAAAATGCTGTAAAACCAAACACCAAGGGTGCTCAGTCCTGAAAGATACCCCGGGGCCACCTCACCATCAGCAAACCAGTTTCACTGACCTGAATGTGCTCTGCCTGCAGCTCAGACAAACTGCAAGAGATCTACAGGCTGCTATAACCTCTACCTGACAAGTAAGTGCGAGGCACTGCTTTTTACCTTCACCCTCCTCATTCATTTCAAGTCTTACTTTTACTAAAACTACTTTACAGCCAAGTACTGCCCAACAAAGATATTACACAACAAAGTGCTACACTAGAAAGCCAGCATGATCCAGTCCCATCATAATTTAGAATTTTTTGCCTTGTCCCTTGAGAATTACCCTGCCAAAGCACTTTTATGACCATTCATCTAGTTTACCATCAATGCTTCTTCTAAGAAAAGCCTCAAAATTCATTAGCACTAACCTTTTATACTTTGTATTTCTAAACCATCTAATGATGTTTTCCTAGGTTTGAGGGCTGGCGTAACTATCAGCATGCTCACCCTTTGGGCTGCAAACAGAATAAAACGTTCCTCTAAGATAATCAACTTTACTGCTGACCATATACAAATCTAGCTCTGTCCGTGCAGACAGGCAATGTGCACACTGCTAAGCTGTAAGGAACAGGAGTAAATACAGTGAGAAAAACACATAGGCCACCAGCGATCAGATCACAAGGTCCACAGTAGCAGCACTCATCCCCAAGTACACTACCCATTTTCCAAAATTTATTGTTAGTGAATTTTTGTCATAAACTTTCAAAACTCAGGAGGTGTTTTCAGAGGACCTGTTAGATTTCATTGTCAACAGATTTACCAAAAACACTATCTTAACACACTAATTCATACTCAAATTCGCTTTCATTTAATTTTTTCATCATAGTATTTATAATGCACTCACTGCTGCATCCGTGTGTCTGCAACCCTTTCAGTTCTGCTAGATCTTCAACTAGCAGAAGTTTTACCCTAGTAGGTGGCCTCTAAATAGCCTTCTTTTGTCATTCAATCATCATTGAATATAATATTTTACATACAAACAGCTAGCAACATTATATGAAAAGCTTCCAGAGGAGGCCATCTTGCACATTGCAAGAAAATCCAACTATCACATTTTGACAGGCGAATTTACACTCACCAGGCTAAAAAAATACCCACGAAAGAAAGCCCATATTTAACTGATTTATTTCATAACAGCTACAGGAAAGAACCAGAAACCTAGCAACTCTTCCTCTTCTCTATTTCAGGAATTACCATTGTTCTGCCACTCTAAGCACAGTTAAAGATTGCCACTACCAGAGCATACTAAAGAGCTTCCTCTTGCCAAGGACAATGGTGCAGTGAGGGCAAGACCTTCTGCACAGACCAAACCTCTTACATGCAAGAGACATGGTTCCAGCTCCCATAACAGCTGCAGCCAAAGAAAGCTCCTTTTGATAGACAAAAGCTTGCACAAGCTACAGGACACTACCACCCTCCTCCCACGGTGTTTAGCAGACTACAGGGGACAGACTTTAAATAGACAGTGGTACCAGGCACCTATTTGCAATGTTTTTTCAGAAATTTTAACACTGACCATATACCCTCTAGCCTCTGAGTAAGCCCTACTAATAACCTGCTATAACTGCTTCCTATGATGAAAATTTGTAGCTGCATATAGCAGGACAAACAGGAAAGACTGATAGCATCACACTAAGTAACGGATGTATTACTTGTACTAATGCCCCAGCGCATTGAGCCGTGCAAGAGCTAGAACAGACAATTCTGTTTGTCATAAGTTGAGACAGGAACAGAGTACTAGGAAATTCATGTCAGAATAATACATACAGTCAGCACAACAGAGGATCAAATTCTACAAAACCCTGACCCTGAGCTAAAGCTTCTTTCCTCCCTGGATTTCCTGAATGCGTCGAAGCTGTTGTCCCCTGTTGGTCTGTAGGCTTCAAGCTTCAGATATTCATACTTCCCAGGTTCAAGCCACCAAGTGGACTACTTCTGGAGAAAACGGCATAAGGAAGTGTCATACTTCATTGCTCATTTGACTATTACAGAACAGAAGCTCAGTTAAAAAGAAATTCAAGGCCTTCCTTTATAGGCCCTCTATGCTACAGGGTGCCAATTCACCCAGCAGTTACTGCAGATAAAGCTACCAGATAACACCATGCATCAGTTCCAACTGCTCTAACCAGAGAAGCACATCAAATCCAGCTGGATTTGCATGCACTCTGAACTCAAGATCTCGTAAGGCACCCTAATAATCAAAAAAACCTTCCCAGTTTTGACTTTCAGCAAGATTATGAACTGAAGCGTAATAAGTTCCATATGAACTTGAGGAAGAACTTTACTCTGAGGGTGACAGAACACTGGAACAGGCTGCCCAGAGGGGTTGTGGAGTCTCCTCTGGAGAAATTCAGAACCCACCTAGACACGGTCCTGTGCAGCCTGCTCTAGGTGACCCTGCTTTGGCAGGGGAGTTGGACTACATGGTCCCCAGAGGTCCCTTCCAAACCCACCCATTCTGCGATTATAGTAAGTATAATGAGAATTGTTGCCTTGTCCCTTAAAACGCACAGGTTTTTTCTGGAGGACAAACAGGGCCGTACTTCACTTCTCACCCCACTGGCCAGACAACATGAGCCCTGCTGTGAGGGCAGGAGTCACACGCCAGCGCGCAGAGCGTACCAGGGCACTGAGCTTTGCACAGTCTCTGAAGAGCATCAGAGGTAATGTCCCACCCACCTGCAGCACCAGCAATACTCACAGACATCTGGCTCCTTCCTGAATGCCAGCACCCTGCCGAAACAGCCCTGGGTCCTCTGTGTAAGGGTGAGGCTGGAATCGGGTCATGTGAAAGCGCTTGCAATTTCTAAACGGATTACACTTCATTAAACCAAGCCCCCTTCCAGCAGTCTTAAAGAGCCTTTTCATACCCCTAAGCTCATCAGGGAACAGAACAGCAGCAGGCACACCTTGGGCACCAGCCTCAGCCCTGCTGCACTGCAGCCCCCAGAAAGAGCGTGAACCCTCCGGACAGCTCCCTGGAGCTTCCCAGCCCTCTCCGCTCTCTCCTCCGGCACTCCTCATCCAACTGGAGCCACAGCAGGGCCAAGAAGGCCAAGGAAGGCATCCCATTCCACCCCACTATGACAGTTTGAATAAAGTCACCACAACAGAGTGGAGGAGGAAGCTTGTGCACCTTTGAAGCACTCAGTACTAGCAAGCCAGAAGTACAATTTATGTACTATAGAGTACATGTTACATGACCACCCTTACAGGCACTGTTTGTGTCCTGGCTTTGTTTCAGTACCCGACTACAGCCTGCGGCAGGAAATCACCCCTTAAAGAATCTCCAACGATCTTAGTACAGAGCCTGATGACAAAGAACTGACATTACAGAAAAATCAAGCTTCTTTGCACATACATCTTTTAGTCATCTTATGCTAAGACTAAAAATGGACACAAGCAAAGATCGTTATCTGAAAACATTTTACCAGATCTAAGACACCCCCTATGACTGTCGTCAGAAGGAAAAAAAATTGCACTTTCCCCACCCATCCCCTGTTCTGTTCACATATTTGACAGTGCAGCATCTCACTCATTTTGCAGAAGCAGTTATCAGTTATTCAGTTAGGGCTATTTTTAATGTCATTTCCGACAAAGCCAGACAGATACAGAGTTGACTATACCTGCTGACAGAACTTGCTGTGCTGCCATACAGCGTGACCTGGACAGGCTGGAAAGCTGGGCAGAGAGGAACCTGATGAGGTTCAACAAGGGCAAGTGCAGGGTCCTGCACCTGGGGAGGAACAACCTCATGCACCAGTACAGGCTTGGGGTGGACCTGCTGGAGAGCAGCTCTGCGGAGAGGGACCTGGGTGTCCTGGTGGATGACAGGTTAACCATGAGGCAGCAGTGTGCCCTGGCTGCCAAGAAAGCCAATGGGATCCTGGGGTGCATCAAGAAGAGTGTGGCCAGCAGGATGAGGGAGGTTCTCCTTCCCCTCTACACTGCCCTGGTGAGGCCTCATCTGGAGTACTGTGTCCAGTTCTGGGCTCCCCAGTTCAAGAAAGATGAAGAGCTACTGGAGAGAGTCCAGCGGAGGGCTACGAGGATGGTGAGGGGACTGGAGCATCTACCCTACAAGGAGAGGTTGAGGGAACTGGGCTTGTTCAGCCTGAAGAAGAGAAGGCTGCGAGGGGACCTTATAAATGCCTACAAATATCTGAAGGGTGGGTGTCAGGAGGATGGGGCCAAGCTCTTTTCAGTGGTGCCCAGTGACAGGACAAGGGGCAATGGGCACAAACTGAGGCACAGGAAGTTCCATCTGAACATGAGGAAGAACTTCTTCCCTCTGAGGGTGACGGAGCACTGGAACAGGCTGCCCAGGGAGGTTGTGGAGTCTCCTTCTCTGGAGATATTCAAGACCCACCTGGACAAGGTCCTGTGCAGCCTGCTGTAGGTGACCCTGCTTCGGCAAGGGGGTTGGACTAGATGACCCACAGAGGTCCCTTCCAACCCCTACTATTCTGTGATTCTGTGATAATACAGGACAGTCAGCTATAGATTGTGGATCAAATTTCTGAAGCCCAAGGATCTTGCAGCCTACCGACTTTCTTATGGCTTAAGTTACCTTATGCACCCAGCCATCATTTAAAACTAGCTCAGTATTACAAGCTTCAGACTACTTTACATGAATAAGACACACATGGCTGTCATTAAAGCACAAAAAATGCCAGCTGTGTCAGTCGGACTCATCAAGAAATGGCAGGTTTACACAAAGCTTGCAGCAAAATTTCGTCCGCTGCAATGTTATGCTGAATTCCACAGCTCAATGTCATCTACTGAGGGACATTTCAGTTTGTACCTGTAATAAAACTAACTTAAAAGCCACCTGCAGAGGGAGGACAAGGTTCCTTGCATGCAGCCAGTGACAAAAGGAACCAGGGACTGTATGCTCCAATCTCAATTAATGTGCTCAACCACTGCTTGAGTTCAGTCTGGCAGAGACATCAAGAACTGAAGTGGAGCTTCTTTCTGTGCTTCCAGACTAACTTGTTACTGAAGCTAATATTTTTTCTGCCCTGTTCCTTTAAACCTACCATCACCTCACTTGCAGGAGGATGGAGGAGATCATACATCCAGTGTGCTACAAAATACACATCACTTGGCTCTAGACCAAAAACATGAGGAACTGGCAGCATCCTCCAGATTCCACTGGAAAGTGCGTATTGCTGCTGACTGACCTAGAGACCAGAAGTGTGATCCAGGTCCTCAAGGACAGTCTATAACCACTGGATACATATATATATATATATATATATATATGCAATATACTGCTCTACCAAAAGTATACCACACATATTAACAAGTTCTCTTAAAACCCAACAGACTTCCTCCATTTAAAATCAAGTGGCAGATAGGGCTGAGCAGAACTCCATCAATAAAAACTCAGATCAGCATTTGAACTAAAAAATAAGAGAGCAAATCACTTTAATTGCAGCATGATTATCATACACAAGCAAGTTATCTGAATGATAAACTGAAGAAAAGCTGGGAGAAGGCACCATCAGTGGACGTCCCAGAAAGACAGACAGCTCTGCTGACTCTGGTGCCCTCTGAATCCGTGGAAGTCGTCCAGCTGTGCCCTACTTCGCAGCAGCGCAGGCTGGTCTGCAGGCAGGGGAGAGGCAGCTGCTGCAGCACACCTTCCCTGCACAGCCTTGCTCTCACATGAGCACCAGCAATCCTGGTCAGGGAAGCAGTCGGACTAAATCTAACTAGATCTGTGCTTACATGGTCCTACTCCTTCCCTATGAAGCAGCACAGCAGCAAGTCAGCTCAGATTCAGAAACCACTGTGAAGCCACACCTTAACAAAGCTGCATTTGAGCTGTGTCCCTCCACCAGTTGCTCTTAGTGCCCAGCAAGGCAAGATGGCCTACATGGGCAGCAAGAGGAAAAAGCTGCCACAGGAAGCGAGACACAGCAACAGCAGGCAAAACTAAGAAAGTTCATAGCTTTGAAGAGTCTGCTCACAGAAATCGAACTGAGAAATGGTGGAGGAGGGAGCGCCTGAGCTGCAGGAAGCCAGACATGCCCTGTGACACAAGCATGCATCTGACACTTACCTTGCTTCAGCAGAGACACCGAGGGGGTGCTGCCAGAGCAGAAAGCACTCTACCTGTAACTTCCAGAAAAACTCACTGTTATAGCACTGATTAACTAACACGGGGTGGAGGGGAGCTGGTTACAGCACATCGGCTATTAAAAAGCTATGCTGCAGGTTACCCACTCTTCTAGCACTTGGTGACTAACATGGAAGTTTTTAGAAGTACCTCCGCCCTACATGGAGCTTGCAAGAGCAGAGAATTTCTGCTTTATCTAACAAAGAGGTTCAAAATAAGCTGATTCTGTATCCACTCTAACAGCATTTTCTATACAAATTTTCTCACAGGGTTTATAGCAGGCATTGTATCCACTGGTTGAAAGAGCCAATCCCTATCCTTGAAAAGGGTAAGAGGAAGAGATTGACTGAGGCAGCTCTAAAAACCTGGCATGAAATATGATGCTAAAGCAGTCAGTTTCAAAAATGAAACCAAGTGATTTATCCTAATATAAACCCTGCCATACTGTAATATTGGAGCCTCAAATATGTATTTGTTTGGCTGTTAACACAAGAAACTCAAATTTTGAGATTAATTTTGACTGCTCATCTCCCAGTGACAAGGAAAATAAAATTCTTCCATACAGCCAGTAGTAAACATGAATGATCCCATGGGGGGGGGGAATCTGTTTCCTTGAAGACACTTGCTGCCATTGCCTACAGAACAGAGCAACACAGAAGCATTCCGTTGCTTTTCTCAAAACCGAGTGTAAGAAACTACAATTACCTTCATGTTGAAGTCCTCCTTTGCAACCAATCAATACCTAGTGTTCAGAGGGGCCTGGGTACAGGGTAACCAAGTGGAGCCCGAGGGGATCCTCCTTGCAGGACACGTCCATCAGTCCAGAGATCGGTTACTCATGCCGAGTCAGGAAGTCTCCTTCAGGCATCCTTATACAAGCTAGGGCTTTTTTTATTTTCTCCCCTCAAGTGACAGAGAATGAGATTTATTACCCCCATGGACAGTCTCTCTAGAAAATGAGGTCTCCTTCAAACCGTATTCACAGAGCTCACAAAAGGGCTCCAAAAAATCCTATTACTTATGCTAAGGGGCTGACATATGCAGTTGCACTACTTTAGAGGCCTTCACTCACCAATCCTGCCCAACTTTTCAGTCTTCTCATAATCACAGAATGGTTTGGGTTGGAAAGGACCTTACAGATCATCTAGTTCCAACTGCCCTACGATCGGCAGGGACACCTTCCACTATACCTCCATGCAGACCTCCTGGGCTTTATCCCATGGTACTCCACCAAACAGATCAGTGTTTCAAAGGTCCAGAGCTGTCTTTTTTGATTAGTACCAGAGAGCACACATTAATAATGCAAGAATACAAAGCCACACAAAGCCGAGGCTATGCCAATGCTTCTTAATAGGTTGGCAAATTCAGCATTTTAGAACTCTGGAAGCATCATTTACCCAATTTAATTAGTGATCTGATTTGGGCAGGCAACCTTTTCAGGAATAAAAGTTCTACTTTATAAGAAGATTACTACAAGGTTATTCATGCAAAACAATAACAACAGAAAAAGACAGGGAATTCCCCTACCCCCTACACAGCATGCTTTCCAAAATCATTAGTGACATGTTTCAAAGTTAAAGCTACTTGAATATAATTCCTTCCTTTTCAATCAAGCAGATAGCAAGTAGTCACATCCTACCAGTGATGTTTCAACACCATAGCTGCTAGCAGCTTGCCACCCTGTCCAGAGGGCAAACAAGTTTCAGTTTGACAAAAGGACTTGCAAGATGAGAGTACTAAGCCAGTAAAAAGAAGCCACGGGTGGGTCCCCTCAGTTACAGTCAAGTCCAGATACTTACATGCCACTTATTACACAACTTACAAATTTGTGCAATGGATCAATTCCTCTATTTCTGCCATTTCCTTTCTCATGAATAGATTCCTCATGCACCTCTCTTTGCTTTCCTGTAGCTGTTCCAAGTCCTTAACATTGCTGTTTGCTATTTCTTTACAGCTAGTTTGAAGAGGCCCTTAGAATAACTATTTTTGTACCTGTTGTTTGAACTACTTGGAACATCCTTTACTAGTCATAACCCAGAAGATTAAAAAAACACAGGGAAAAACCCTGACCCCTTTTCCACAGCATCTGGATCAGGAGGTAAAACAAAGCAAAATCTAGCTCCATGCAGTTGCCATCATTCAACTTCTACGCTCAGGGTAGCTTTAGGTTTTTTTGTGTGTGTGTTTTGTGGTTTGTTTTTTTTTTTATTTATTTACTTATTTTGTTTCGTGCCTGTTAAAAGGTGCTATTCTCTGGAGAAATAGTATATACCTATTACAGCCTCTGCACCCTAATAGTAGGATTGGCTGTTGTACTTCACATGTCTGAGCTTAACCACATCCCCAGCTAAAGCTCTTCAACATAAAGGCGGTCAGCAGGGCAGTGGGCGTGTTTGAAATGCCAGCAGCGGTATGATGTTCCTCACAGCTACTGTGTGCCCCTCCGAGGCAATCCGATTTACAGGCTACAAACAAGTATTTTGTCCCTGTCTGGTCCCCCCCCTTAAATTGTACATCACACCTGGCTGCTCCTTCAGTGACTTAACCAGCAGAACAGTTCCACCACTCACCACCACCACTGGAAGCATTTTAGATTTTCCAAGAAGATTCTTAGAGAGCAGCTTTTCCCTCACCCCAAACTTGCCTTAGTCTAGTTCTTCCCCCCCCCAGCTTCATTCCGAAGGCAGGGGATTTCCCAGTATCATTTAACAGCTGCAAAGACCCAGTTCAAGGGGTTAAGCAGACAAGCCTGGTAGCCAAGACGCATTTTCAAACAGCCAATAAGCTTTCCAAACCTAGCACCCAGTGGATGTCTGCCAAAATTACAAGCAGCTATTTTGCTGGAAGGGGCATCAAGACAGGATGCTAACATGACAAGTGTGAGACGTATAGGGGCATTACATGTACAGTAAATACTTGAGGTTCGTGAGCTAATAGGCTAAATATTCACTCTCTTTGTAAAGGTCTCTGAATTCACCTGCAATTAAGAATTGCTTTAGAGGTAACTTGGAATTGAGGGCAAATAAAAAACCCATGCTCAGACACTCCTCTAATCATTCAAGAAACTTTCCAGAGGGAAGACAGCATGAAAATCACTGCTGTGACTAAGCTCTTCCTTCCAAAGGATCCTCATGTTTTGACGAACAAGTCAGAAGCATGCTTATCTGTTTCACCTGCTCCTCTGTTCTTCAACGAAGAGACACCTAGGATTTCAGCTCACTGGTAATGAGAGGGGCAGCTGAACACTGGGCTGCCTGTTCCAGCCACCCAAAGCACTGCCTGGGTGTGGCACATCAAGTTCTTGGCCAGTCACAGCACTCACTGAATGTCTGAACAATAGCCAGACTTCTAGGAGCTAGAACACAGCCTTACTGTGGGATCTGACTGCTCAGACTATGAGCCATCCCTCCAAATTTAACTGCAGGCGCAGTCAAGTGTGAGGTAAAGCTGTTTCATCATCCTGTGATTTTCAGTTTTATCATTTCCAGTGCGCTAGACAAATCCCGCAACTTCCTTTCGGTACAGGGTCTCATTTCGGCTGGCTGCCTTTTCATATCTATTTAGGTCATGGTTCCCTAAAATGCAGGATTTCCCCGAAACGGCTCAGTTCTATCCTTTTTAATATTCAGTTTCCCCACCCACATTTGCTTCCCTTACCACCAACCTGCTTTAGGTTTTAAATAGCTCTGTTGCAATAGTACATAGTCTATAAAAGACCAGCTTGTGATTGCTGAAGTACCTTTTGTTATTTTAAGCTCCATCTAGTTCAAACACTTGAGCTTTCCTAACATAGAGAATAGCTACAACACCAGGACACACAGAACCCCATGTCCCAAAAGGCTCCGAACAGATGCACAGCTGCTCAGGGAGCGGCAGAGAGCAGTGCCAGCGTGCACAGGGTGTGGTCCCACCACCATGGCAAACCATCCCAAACGGCTGCACGCTCCCAGTGCCTTCTTTGGGTCCATACTAGCACTCCATGACTACGCCACAAGCAGGACTAAAGAGTGAATCAGGCTGAGAATAACTCATATGTTATTTCTTCCAGCAGAACTATTTCATTGGTCTCATTCACTACATTTATACAGGGGCGCTGGTACTGGCCTAGCTTACAGGAACACAGAGGATAAATTGTCCAATTGTACCCAAAAAGCCAAGATGGGCCCAGCTACTGAACCACTTCTTACTCCTCACTCCCAGGTACTCCAGCTTTATCCTTTGCAGTAGCTCTGATACACAACCCCTCAGTGAGATTCACGCTTTATCAAGCCACATGTGCACATGCCATTAACCCAGTTTTCTGCCGAGCTAGCAGAACAGAACCAATGTACTGTGGAGTCGGACTATCTACGGCAGTGCAAGGCAGGAACACACAGATGGGAGCAAAACTTTACAGTGGCAGCAAACCACCAAAGCTCTCAAACACGCAACCACATTGATCTAGTTCATTAAAGGCTGCAATTAAATGCACACTCTTGAGTTCATGCTCATACACCTCTTGAAATATATTGTTTGAAATTGGGCTATTTTAAAAGAACGCCTGATAAACTTCAGTTATCACTTGAGACCTAGACACGTGCACAAAGTCATTGCTAAATGCCCAAGAATCCCAGTGGTCAAGTAAGACCTATTAACAAGTCTTCCTTTTAAACACCAGTCCATCACACACCACCCTTACAATGCACAGAATTAAGGGCAGATGATAGTTGGACATTGTATAGTTCAGGCAGACACTATGAGACCAAGCAGTCAAAAACCACCAATAAATAGTAGAGGGTATCACTTAAACCATTTCAGATGCAAAAATAGATAACATTCTGCATCACGTAGCCTTTCGCAGAAGGCCTGACTAAACTGAAGAAAAAACAGATTTTTAATTAACTTTATTAATTAATTTTTTTAACTTAATTACCCCTTCCACTCCAGACTATTTCTTCTTTAATCTTTCAGGGTATTCTCACAAAGTCTATTAAAAAAAAAAGAGTTGCAGCTACCCAAACGTAATTCATACCTGGTAGACTTGATTTAAAGGCTATAGCTGTCTCTACAGTTTTACAGAGAGAGAATCTCACAGTTTGAGGAACAAAATAAGGCCTTAGACTTCCAGTGACTGCTACAGAGTTAAGCTACTCCCAGTTTGCTACAGGGTTGCATGTTCTGAAACAGTGCTACAAGCATTGTCAAGAAGCAACTATCAAATGCATCAGTAACACACTGCCACAGCTTAAAATCATCTTCTGGGCTATACTAGCTTCATGTGGAAAAGTGTTTTTAGAACACTCCTGGACAACACCCGAGACAGCCCGCACATATCAACTGTACCAACAAACATAACAGATAAGACAGCTGTACTCACAAGTAACTGTGCTTATATTAAGTACTCCTTAAAAAAGGGTTTGCTTTCGATAGTTTTTAATCACTATACTTGACTAGTTCTTTTACTTTCTCCGTGGATGAGGTCAAGAACTTCCAGGCACTTACACAATACTTTGCAAATTCCAGTATTTTCCAAGTTAACTTTGTCAAGAATTATTGTCCCACTGTAAGAAAAACTAGACCCTGAACAATCGAATCTAACTTAGAAAATGATCCAGCTTTGAAAGTGGCCTTGCTCTGAGCATGGGGTTGCACCAGATGAGGGTTCTCGCTCATCTTAACTTTTTCAATATTTCTACAAGACCATAGAGGCTGTTGGGGAGCTACCCTGCATTAGCTTAAACGTTTATAATGTTCATGGAAGAAACCGACTTCTTGTATCTGGTGGACAGGAGCAATTTCCTTACATCATTCGCAGCTTCAGTATTTAGATCCTCTAAACCTCCTCTACAAAGAGATGTTACAGACTATCTCTATGCAGCCAAACACACAGATAAGCTGAACTGTTAGTGGTCATCCTGAAGCTGGAGGTCAAAACTGAGAAACACAACTGAGCAGTCGGAAGAGAAGTAGCCAGATGTTGAGTACACCTCCTGCGTAAATCAACATACATGCAAATTTAACTTCTAAAAGCAAACAGTAAAACTTACTAGACTAACCAGAGGCAGAGAGTCTGCAAAGCAACCTTCTTCAAGGAGTGTTCATACATCAACTTGACAGATTAGCTCTTATTCAGACCTGCTGTGCAGGGTTGCTTTTTGTTATATTTTCCATTTTTTCTGTATGCTAAGGAACAGCAGCTTAGGATTTGCAGGTATTAATTCAACTTTGATCAAAGCCTGGGGTTCCTTCAACGTTCCTGCATGCAGATACCTCACCCCCAAATGCACATCGCCACACCAGCAGGAGCAGCAAGAGCAGCTAACTACTCTTGCCCAGATCCAATGAAATCACTTAGTTTACAAGACTGAATTCCCTCAGATTCAAATTATTTTCAAATCCTTCCAAACACTGCCAAATCAAAGCTGTCATTAGAATATTGTAAAAGCATTTTGCTGGAAAGTCCTTTACACCAAACTTTTCTGAAACCAAAGCATTTGCACACAGTCATTTGCAAAAACATAAGGAAAAACTTGACCAAGTAATGCAGCACACAAACCCAAGATACAAAGGAAAGCGTCACATAACATGCACCCCTCCTCCAAACTGAGGGAATCAGCTTACCAAGAAGCAAGCTATGATGCAGTGAATCTTAAATTTGAAATACCTTATAAGCATTTGAGGGTTCTATATGAAAAGAAGAGACACTCACCAACCAGCCTGTTTTGCAGTATGAATGAAAGACCCTTACCGAGCTTAGCCATGGGAGAAGTGGCTGGTCACCTCCTCTGATTAAGCCAGATTCGGTGCTCAGTGGCAGAAGAGACTTTGCAGATGTGAACCAATTACAGAGCAAGCAACAACGCCTACATATTAAATTTGTCATAACTAAAGAAGCAAAGGAGAAGGACAGCCTTGTGTAGGATTTCTACTTGATTAACATTTGTCAGAACAAACTAAGATAATGTCATATTTCCTGTGTATGATGCTGAAGCAAGTATTTTTCAGGACATCTCATCTGTTTGATTGTTCTGATCTTTCAGTGATTTGGAAGCTACTTAGTCCTTCTATTTGGTCTATCTTTTATAGAGAGATTCCAGACAGACACTACAGTGGCACATTCTTACAGCTGAAGATGCTGACATTGTCCTCATTCAAAAGAGATCTCTACCCTCTGCTGGGTATGCAAAGGGGGTACTCAAGCTGAGCATAATATGTTGCATTTCAGCTTGCAGTCAACCTCCAGATGTTAGTAACAAATCACAGAGCAAGAAAAAAAAACACAACTTGGGGGTTTTTGAGCTTTAGCACACTTCTGCATGTTTGGCTGTCACCACAGCACCCTAGGTATACATTGTGTCCATCAGTGCAGAAGACCTTGGCATATGTAGATTTCACATAGCCTAAAATACTTGCAGAAGCAAGTGGTTAAAAGAAGGGTAAAAAAATTCCAAGTATTCAGGAGCTTACTGCTAGAACTTACTGCTTCCCACTTTGTCGTGGCTGGGTCAGAACATCATCAGTCTGAGATACAGTTTAGTGACTTAAGCCAAAAGAAAAAAAGATTATGTCAGCAGGCAGTAAACACTTCTGGATTTTTTTGAACACCAAGGTCAGGCAACAGAGGCTCTTTGCGTGCTTTTTGGAGCAAAGGACTAATGTTATAGCAGCAAGGAAACCATCTCATCTCAGTATTCTAGGAAAGAATAAGTTAGTCCAGCCCCCATAACAAAGACAAAGTCCTCTTAGCTGGAGGACTAAGACACATCACTTATTCAACTACTAGCTCAGTTTAGTGATAAAGCTGCGTAAGAACGCTCTCAAAGCCCACCACCTTCCCAACCACGGACTCAGAGCTTTCAGGTATTAGCAGTAATATTAGCATCCTCTGACCCGATTATCCAAGCTACTAGTAACCTTACAGTTTGAGGGAGTCATGTGTAACAGTTCATTCATACAGCAGCTTCGCGTTCTCGAGGAGATCGTGGATATTGCCTAGAACATAATCATTTTACTGCTCTCTGCTTCCTGTATTTCACCAATTCAAACAAGTTCACATGTTGAGTGCTCCTTTGTGAAAAATACAGATACTGCAACAAAAAATCCAGTTGCTCACACAGCACATTTTCAGAAATACAAGAAAGGTTTCTCAGCTTGAGGTAAGCTCAGATCCTGATTTTTCACTGAGGATAACTGTAGCACTACAGACACCAGATTCAATACCTCTCAGCTAAAGTTATCGTTATCTACTCAGTAAAATAGATGATGTGAACCAGTCCACTTTTCAAAAAGTGATTAAGTTTCCTTAACATACAGATATATGTAGGGTCAAATGAAATAACCAGATGTTGGCAAAATAGATATTGATGCTTAAGCTTTTGATCTCATCTCTCAGAGCACATAGTTATCTTAACATTTGATATGTAACATATCAGTTACAAACAGTAAACTAGAAAAGCAACACCTTTCTTATGCATGCTGTGCAGTGTCTCCTTTAATGAATGCTGTTAAACAAAACTTAGTGAATATACAAATATAATGAGGAATACAAGCTAGTATCACCCCTAAAGGATGACTTTGCTGTTTAAAAAAAAACCAAACAAAAACAAAAAAACCCAAACACACAAACAAACCACACACACCAAACCAAACTGTCACAATTATACACGTTGTTACTGCTTACACACTGAGTACTCTATTGTCTCAGCTGCACTATAAGCTACAATACAAACAACTTTCTTGCAACCCATCCACCTTTTCAGGCCAATTTTGCTTTCCTGACATACAGTTACAAGACAATCCTGTTTTAGTGGTCAGATATTAACCAGATTAATCAAGTAACTGGGTGCTATTGAAAGGCATTTAAAGGACAACGCAGTCATCAGGCACAGTCAACATGGGTTCACAAAGGGAAAGTCTTAACTGATACCCTTCTATGATAAGGTCACCCATCTCATGGATGAAGGGAAGGCAGTGGATTCAGTTTTCTGAATCTTCATAAGATTTGATACCATCCCTCACAGTGTCCTTCTGGACCAGCTGTCCAAGTGTAAGATGAGCAGGCTCACAGCGCCCTGGGTGAAGAACTGGCTGGATGGCAGCGCTCAAAGGGCTGCAGTGAATTGGGCTGCATATGGCTCGCAAGCTGTCACCAGTGGTGTTCCTCAGGGCTCAATCTAGGCCAGTTCTGTTCAATATTTTTACCAACGATCTGGATGCACAAGCTGAATGCACTATTAGCAAGTTTGCTGATGATACCAAACTCGGAGGTGCTGCTGACTCTCTTCAGTGACACGAGGCCTTGCAAAGGGACCTAGATAGATCGGAGTATTGGGCAATCACCATCAGCATGAAACTAACAAGCATAAATACCAGATTCTGTACCTGGGACAGAGCAACACCGGGTACAAGTCTGAACTGGAAGAGGAGTGGCTGGAGAGAATCCCTACAGAAAGGGGCCTGAGGGTGCTGGTTGGCAGCAGGCTCAGCAGGAGCCAGCAGTGTGTCCTGGCAGCCAAGGGGGCAAACTGCATCCTGGGTGCGCCAAACAGCATGGCCAGACAGTCAAGAGAGGATTATTCTGCTCTGTTTAGAACTGGTGCAGCCTGACCTTGAGAGCTATGTGCAGCTCTGGGCTCCACAATTTGAGAAGGATGTTAAGGTGCTCAAATGTGTCCGGAGAAGGGCAACCCAGCTGGTGAAAGGCTGGAAGGAATGTCCTGCAACAAGTGTCTGAGGACTCTGCGTTTGTCTCGTTTGGAGAGAAGGAGGCTGAGGGGCAACCCCGTTGCTCTCGAAGTGGTCGTGGTGAGGGGACATGGTGAGGTAGGTGCTGAGCTCTTCTCCCTGAGATCCAGGGACAGGACTCCTGGGAACAGCTCAAGGCTGTGTCAGGGGAGGATCAACCTTGACATGAGGAAACGTGTCTTTACCCAGAGGGTGGTCAAACCCTGGAACAGGCTTGCTGGAGAGGTGGTCGATGCCCCAAGCCTGTCAGTGTTTAAGACGCATTTGGACCATGCGCTTAATACTGTGCTTTAACTTTTGGTCATCCCTGAAAGTGGTCAGGCAGCTAGACAAGATGAATGGTTCAGTTGGAAGGGATCTACAACAATCTATTCTAAGTAGAAGTTGTGATGGACAGTCCTATCTATTACTTTTAGAGCCCAACAGAAGGATAAAAACCACTATATGTATATTGCAGGAATGTTGAACAGAAAGTAGTTCCATTACAGGGCAAAACCCCTCAAGCGATAAAAATTCTTACCCACCCTAAACCAGAAAAACACTATCTCCTTTGAAGGAAGCTACACAAACCAAGTTCACTAAGAACTTTTAACTTTCCACATTTAGAAAGCTACTCTAACAACCTTGAACTGGTATGTTCAAGATACAGTATGAAAGCAAGAAAAGATAGCATATTCAGAGGGTGAAAAAAATTATACCTTAGTATTCTTAGAGACATTATGAACAAAAAGCCACACCATGGGTGGGGGATGTTGAGAGCCCCGATACTTCACTCTAATAAACTGACTGGCAGCTCATTTTTTTGCACTGTAACCAAGCATAGAATTAATACCAGAGTCTCAAGTTCAGTACAGTTTAATAGCTATGGCAAGGAAAGCTTTAGCCCAGAATTCCATGCTTTATTAGCCTGTATTACCTAACACCAAACACATTTAATAAATGGTTTGACTAAATGATTGATCAGACTGCGACTGCAGGTTTTTCCTGTACTTTGTCACTTCCCCACCATAACTAGAGTCTTCCAATCCAGAGAAAAAAAGGTTGCAAGTCATAAGGGCTTACTAAGGAGAAGTGGACAAATCAGCTATGCAGAAACGGACAAGAATGGCTCATGGCTGCAGGAAGCAATCAATTTTACTTTAAAAAGAAAATACCTGGAGAACATAGGAAGACATACGATCGCAGAACAGCAGTTCTCCAACATGCTGCATGCAAAATTCTGACATCAACTTAAAACTCCTCCCCCCACCAAAAAAAACAAACAAAACCAAGGTTTTACAGCATTCGTGCTCCAGTACAGCGGATCTGTTCTCCTGAGCAGCCTTCCTCTACAAAACAAACAAGCTGACCTATAGTGCTAGAAACTTGCAAGAGTACACCTCAGTCTGAACCACGAATACCATGCCATTCTTATTCACTACTTCAGTCATCCTCTTTCTGATCTCTGAGATTTTGTTTTTCTCTACACAGAATCACTGCTGCCAGAGAAACGAGTTTGTTTCTTCCCCCTCCTAGTTCTTCATCTCATTCTTGCCTAATTGTATGTTTCTCTACAGAGTGGATCAGATTCGGGGCTTTTTCATTCATTCTTCCTTTAGGGGCATCCCTGTGCCTTTATTTGTATCTATTCATCAACCAGTAATGGCCAAAGGGAACAAAACTTGGCATGGCCAAACATTCCTATTTCTTAGCCTGGGAACGGATGAGAACCAAACATCATTCCTTCATCCAAAACTTGTATTTTTAAATAGGTTCCTCAGAACAAATACAGCTTCAGAGATGTTGGAACAACTACGAAAAGGTATTCTGCAGGAGTCATACCATTAAAAACCTTTTCAAAGAGTGTCTTCTCCCCATTTAATACAAGTTCAGCAAGCTGCTATACAAAGGCCAGGAATTTCTGACTGACCCAGTACTCCACATTATACAGGTGAAGACATCCTTTCACAGCTGCCCAGGAAGGAAGCAGCACTAAATCACCTACCTATGTACCCACAGTTGCTGCAGCCATAATTGTCTCTCCTCAATATACGGCACAAACCTCTGCAATTCCACGTTTTAAACCTCCAAACAGTTGCAGCTGATCCTGTGGTTTTATAACCACCAAGCCTGCCAGTAACTGTCTCTTCCTACATCCCTGCCAAGTATTTGCTGTGCAATCTTTTAAACATTAAAGAGTCAGCATTAGCTACTGGAGTCAGAAGGGTGGGTTTTATGCCCACAGTTTCCAAAACACTTCAAGGCTCCACCTAGAAACAGCCACAGAAGTGTTACAAAGAGGGTTGCCCAAACGAGTAGCCTTCCAAGAATCCAGAGACTTCAACCTGTTTTAGAAGTTTCAGATGAGATAAAAACAAACTCCTTTGATGCAGTATTATTGGCTGCACTATGCAAATTCCTGCTGTTCCCAAACACCCCGAGGTAAAAGCAAGCAATCAGCTGGCTGCTTACTAGTGCTCTTAATTTACATCAGTTAATTACCCTGGATTATTCCCGGCCAGGGAGGTATAGCCTCTTTTCTAGCAGCGTTTCTGCAGTAGCAGAGGGACTCCTCGCAGGGCGATGCTGATTTCTCATATAATCATTCAGCAGACAGACAAGACACTGGGGAGGGGGGGAGCACAACCAAGAAGTTAGTGTTGAGATCTTGTAATGCTTTTTCAAGCAGACCCCGCTGTAGTCCTCAGCACAGCGACTAAGCACAGGTAACAGCTTTACTGTGCAAATTCAGGGAGGCCCTCTCGCTGCACAGAAAAGAATAAAAAAAAGAAAAAGAGAAGTCAGCCAAATAAGGCTGTTTGAGCTGCACCAAGGCAGGAAAGAGGCCAGGAGATGACGTAGCTAGAGGAAGCTTTTAGTCAGTTCCTTTCTAACCTGGAGCAGGGCCAGACCTACCTCTTCCCGAGGAGTTTCTCTATGAGGAGCATCAGTTGGCCAGCAAGGACACGGGGAGCCCAGCGACTCAGGAAGGGTCCTGTTCCCCCTGCACACCCAGCTTCACACGAAGCAAAGACAGAAGGTACCGAAACCATTTGGTTTCAGTTCATCAGCTGCCTTTCCTGCAGCTACCTAGGGACTTCAGTGAGCTCTGTGCAGGAGGATTTCCCTACAGACCAGACATTATACATAAAACAACCGAAACAAGTTTCCTCTAGAGGCAGTGATGCCATTTCCTGTCAAAAAAAAAAAGTCCATATTAAGACATTTTATGAACTATCCTCACAAGTAAAGCAAGAATTGTAATTAACCTTCAGGGGTGATTAATCAGACGAGGCCGAGTTACCCCAAGGAAAGTGCTGCAACCCCTTGCAAGTCCAAAAATGGTACTGCCTGTAAATGTCTAGGGCACAGGACAAGAAGCGAGTGATGACCAACCCCTGATATCAGGCACTCCTTTCCCCATAGAATTCGTATAGCAGAAGAAGCAGATCTAACACTTTCCTTGAGCTTCGTTTATTGTGTGCACCTCACCAACCTGCTTCTTGCTCATCTGCCTCAAACAATAAATCAAGAGGTCAAAAACAAAAGAAAGGAGTCAACCAAAACGTTTTAATCTTCTAGAACCTCTGGTATGATAAGCACTCTTCAGCCTAACACCATCACTTTAACTGGATCATGATTACCAATTGAAGATCAGGCACTCAAAATAGTTCTTGCTCACTACAGTCTGAAGCCACCGTAACTGGCAGTGTTATGCAGAAAACATCAGTTATGTGCAAGGCTTGCCATAAGAAATGGAAGCAAGATTTTACCAGTATGCAAAAAACGAAGTGAACACTACCAATGGTATTCTTTAAACTCCCTGTTTAACCTAGAAGGCCCAGAAGTATCAAACAGAAGCATTTTGCTCACTACCAGGCTTAACTGTTCCATCTGCACAAGAGGTAAAACCTTGCTATTCTTGCAGAATCCAAGAACCAAGCTGACGAATACAATACCAGCGAGGCTGTAAAGGCCCTTCCTGGTTTGTAAAATCCTGCAGTAGGTATAAAGCTACAGATAATTCATTGTATGCCAGTCCAGTAGTTTACCTGGTTCTACTGTACACTCAGCATGTTTTAGCTATTGTTGCTTCTGAAGTACAAAGTCATCTGAAATTCACCAACAGGGGCAACACAGGCTTCTGTACAAAGCAAGGTCTTTGGGAGCTCTCAAACACACCTTTTTACAGCAACTCCGCGTACCTGATAGTGTTAGAAGAAAGTTACAATGGATTGAGTCTGCCTAACAAGCTAGCACCCATGTCATGCCAAAGCCTGTCTAACTTTAGTCAGTGCTGCCAGGCTTCCCAGGTTACACTGAGTGAGGGAGAGGAGGAGATACAACATCAAAGGGTTGGTCTTCAGAGAAGACAGAAGGCATATGGAACGCTTCTAGTGCTCCTTCATAGCAAAAGAAGATACAAACCTAGGGCATCAAGAAAAGTGTCCATCCATTACAAGTCATGGTTTCTATCACAGTCTACCCTTCCCCCTCAGCTTTCAAGAAAAAAAAAAAGGATCACCCAAACAAGTGTAGCACTCTCCTTGTAGCTGCCATCTTGTTGCAGCATTTGGTAGCAAGTAGCCACATATCAAGAAACTAACTATTCAGAGATTCTCCCTATACCTACCCCAGTCTCTCAGTTACCTTTCTTCTAACCAGACCAATGCAGTTCCAAAGAACAAAGGGAGATATGCTTCAAGGACCTCTGGAGTCCAACTGGGAATTAGGACCATCAGTTTAAGCCACAGACGGGGTCCCTGAAGGCCCTAATGGCTATTGCTACACTGAGTTTTAGAAAGTATCAAGGGAAGAGACAACAGCAGAAAAGCTGTTTTTAAAAAAAAAATCTAAAATATCATCATAGAGCTGAGACCTATGAATCTCACTATTCTTTTATGCTGAAGACTTCACACCTGCCCAAGCTGATCTCTGCAGTTAAGACTTTGCCCTAGAAACCCGTAGCCTTATGTTCAGAACATCAAGAGAAACACTTAGTTTTGCTAATACAGCAAGAGGACTCCAAACTTTCTTATACCTTAGTTTGAAGCTTTCTGTATTCACAAAATTAGCTCTGATTAAATCCATTCCTCTACAATGAGTAAAGACTGTTACCTAAAACAGAACTGCTCAAGTGCTAGTGATAAGACAGTTGAATCCACGCCTCATACATGACAGATGCTCATTTCAAGCTCAGCAGCCTATCCACTCATATAGTCACAAAGTAAGTATGTTCATAGGAAAAACAGTTAATGAATCATGATTCAGAAAAACTGCTTTTTCTAATAGCTGAAAATACAGTAAAGTATCAGCCAATTAAATAGGCAAAGCACAAAAAAAAGGGCACTTTCCCTCCCACTCCTCCAACTAAGATGGTTTTTGTCATACTGAAGTTCAAGTGATTAACTATGGGGCTTGGCCTAGCCGTCAATATGACAGCTCATTCACTTCTCTCAGGATCTGGAACCAAGTGCGACTTCCACATCTGCCCAGCCTGAAATGACTCAGTGAGAGACCAGAGCACTAGTCAGTAAGCATGAGATCAGAGCTTACTCATGGCCAACAGACAGACTTCTCACTGCTGGGGGAGAGACTTTTCAGAGCTTGACAATGGATTGCAAGAGGTGTTTTAGCATTCAACTACTTCCACTCCTCTGCAGTACAAAGTGTAGGGGGAATTGTAAGCTGTCTTCAGTGTGTGCTTTAACTGTTTACATCTTGCAAACTTTTCAGAAAAAAAAAAATTGTAGACCAGAGTTGGTTGCTTAACTGTCAGATCACTTTAGACAAAACAGTGAAGCTTTCTGTGAAGAGCATCAGCAGGCTGATCCATGATGGACTTTCTAAGCAGCCTAAAAGGCCTCCACCAACTGAACCCCCCAATTACGCAGATATTCACAACAGCAAGTCACATGCAACTAGTTCAAAGGTTACCAGAGTTAATCTTGAATTCCTATTAACAGTGCACCAAAGCACAGTGCCACTTGTAGCAAATCTCATGCAACGAAATGGCCATCTCCAGCTAGATGCATTAACATTTAGCCTAGCTTAGCAAGGAGTAGGGACTCAGAACTCAACAGGTTTTGCTGCTCAAGCCATGCAGCAGCATGTTCCGTAAGCCTGGTGAGATGAATGATAAGAGCTACCAAACACTTTAGACAAAAATGTTTTTCCTGCCCAGCCAGAACTGTTCCCTGGAACATTTCCTCCATCTGTCTTCTTCACAATGGATTTATTTTTGTGATGAAGCCCACATATAGCTACATGTAACTGCTCAAGTTTCACCCACATTTGACCCTGACTGAAGAAAGTCACTTGCATTTTACTGTTTTGTTAATTAAGTAGCTATTAACAAATCTTAAGCTAGCACACTAGTAGTTGTGTTTCTTTCACATGAAGAACTGATTACACAGTTATGCCAGCATATCCTGTTCCTGCAAACCACAGCTCAAGAAATAATGTTTAAAATATTATTTCAGTTGGGTCTACAACTAGTGCAGATGGGGCAGGAAACCAAACGCTGATACAGCAGGAGGCCCACAGCTCTGTACCTCAACAGGCACAAACATTTGAACCGCGTTCTGTGGAATCTGTGGTGTGCAAGACAGTGTCACAGCAAAGCACTTGCATTTCTCCATCTGTTCCAGTTTTTAAAAGCTGCAAAAGCAGAACTGCTCTGTCAGAACCAGAAAGCAGCAGGCTGAGACCGTGAATCCAGCCCAGGGCGTGTCTGCAGATACAGAGGCTGCAACGAGCACCTCGGAGCCAGTGCAGTGCCGTAACATTTGGATTCAGCCTGTCAGTGGGAACCCTGCCTCATAAGCATCTCTGTAACGAGTTCAGGACTTCTTGGCTGATCCACACTAAAAGAAGTCACTCATCACAACTGTAAACTCGCAGGCTATATGCTCTCAATTGCATTTTACACAGAAGTCTCCTAACCTGAGCTACTTCTGTTAATCTTACTGAACTTGTTGCCTGTATTTTATTTTTTTTAGGAAGTAAATCTTCACTAATCATTGCTGATGTTTGAAGAAAGGCCTTTCTAAAGCTTGAGAAGATACTGTCTTAACCTTTAAGTGGCTTGAGTTTTATATCCTGTAAAATGTTGATGTTTAAAAAAAAAATTCATAATCCAGCTATTGTCTCAGAGAGCTGGCATTTAAGACAGCAGGAAAAGCAGAAGCCACTCAAACAGGCAGTTAATATCTATTTTAAACTAACAAAATTAAACTATCTGTAAAAAAAATATTTTAAAGTCAGGGTGGATTTCATTTCAGCTTCCACTTGCACAGGGCTGGGGTTTTGTTTTGGTTTTTTTTTCTCTCCTTTATGTAAATCACAGACTCTTAGCTTAAACATTAGGTGTTCTTAGGCCGTTTCAGATCACTCCCACCGAGGAAACATCTAGAGCCTTCCAGCCTCCTCCTTCCTGTTTTATCAATGAAGGGCTATGACCAATTCTTTTACTCCAACCAGGAGAAATTAAATGGAAAAACCCCACGCTCCTCATTAGTCACTGTACTCCTGCTGCGAGGAGAGTCAAGTACGGGCTTGACCAGACTTTCTGAAGTACTAAGCTCTCTCCAGCCAAGAAATATTTCGAGTCAAGCTGGGACAAGGCTCCCTAGCAACTCGCGCTGACTAATTACAAGTTACGAAAACCCCAACTTCTCCTCTCCACAGAGCACGCGAGAGGCGGCCGCAGAACCAGCCCCCACCCGCCCGGGCTCCAGAGCGCTCCCCCCGCACGCCCCGCGCCCCTCTTCCGCGGGCGGGAGGGCGGCAGGCACCACTCCCCCCGCCCCGTTCGCTCAGAGGAGCGGCGGCCTCCGAGGGCGCTGCCCCGCCGCGCCGTCAGCTGGCCATCCCGGGCGGGCAGCCGTGGCGGGGCCCGGGCCGGCCCCTCGGGCAGGGGTGCCGCGGCGGGGCACGGAGCGCAAGATGGAGGGTCGGGCGGCCCCGGTCCCCGCCCGCCCGCCCGCCGCTCTCCCCGGGATTCCCTCCTCCCTCCTCTCTTCCCTCCCTCCGGGGCGGCAGCCGCCGCCGCTCCCGGGAGCGAATAGGAGCCCGGGCGGGAAGAGCCCCGCGGGGCGGGCGGGCGGCCAAAGCGCCGCCGTCGTCTCCCGCCGCGAGGCCCCGGCGCCGCCACACCCGCCCAGCCCCGCGCACCCGTCCCGGGCGCCAGCCACGCTCGGCCGCCGCGGAGAGCCGTCCCCGCGCGGGGCCCCCCGCTCCGCGCCGGGCCGGGCCGGGCCGGGCCGGGCCGGGCCGGCGGCACCCACCGTTTTCGGCATCTTCCCGGCGGACTGGGCACGGCAGGCTGCACGGCTGAGGCTCTCCGGGGGCTCCGGCTGCTTCTAACGGGACTCCGCGCCGCGCCTCTCCGCCCGCCCGCCCCGACGCAAGCCCCGCCCCGCCCCGCCTGGCCTCGGGCCCGGCCCCGGCCGCGCTCCTAGCCGGCTCCGTTCGGGGCTGGAGCTGCGGCGCTCCCGCCCCGGCCTCCTCCGCGGGGCGCGGCCCGGCCCAGCCCCCCTGCGCCACATGGCCGAGCCGGGCCGGGCCAGGCGTCGCCGCTGAGACTGCGGCGGGCGTCGCCGCGGGGGGAAGGCGAAGCGCCTGCGGCCCCCGTCGAGGCGGTCCCCGGCCAGGCGGCTTGGGGACGGAGCGGCCTCGGAGGCAGAGGCGCAGGCTCGCCAGGGCGAAAGCCGCGGGGCTCCCAGCGCCCCTGAAGCGAGGTGCTGAGAAGGCCCTGGACGCTGAAGTTTATTTGCGCGTTAGGGTCACTGGGACTTCTGGTCCTTGCTAAAAGCAGTATTTACAAACATAATGCTATTGTATGGGCGATTGTGCTGTTCAAAGGCGGACCACGGCCTTGACAGGGGGTGGGTCCTCGCGTCCTGTTCTGTCGGAGCCAAGCACGCTTGGGGTGCAGCTCAGGGTGGTGCCCCGCCAGGAGCCCCCTCGGTTCCCGAGTGTGTGCTGTCGGCTGCAAGGCTTTCATAGCTCTCTGCTTAACTGAAAAGCTCACATCCAGCTCCAGGTGCTTCAAAGGCACAGGGGTTGTGGCTCCCCTATTTTCTCCCAGGAAAAAAAGAAGTTGTTATTGTTTTTGAAGTTAACAGTTTGTGTCCACAAGAAGGAAATGAAATGTTCTCAATAAATTTAACATTTTTTTAAGGATAATAGAAACCTCTCTTCCTATTTTTCTTGAATTGTCTTCTTGTCGAATCTGGTAAGCATTTTCAATTTTTAAGCCACCTTGGTTGATGGAAAGACCACGCAGACTAGCTGTACTTCATACCTACTTTTTCCCCAGCATGTTGAATAAATTAAGATTGTGTTAATATGAGAACACATAAATTCAGATATAAAATAGGAAGCGAGCAAGCCAAGGTCTACGAGGCAGTTCGGCACAGACTCCTGCTGAGTAAACTGTTTTCTTTAATTTGATTACAGGATTCTGCTGGGATTAATATTAAACTGAGGTATGTTGGGAAATGACACCAGACTCATAACACTTTCTGTGTCTTTAAAAATTACCATACATTCAAAAGATGTGAAAGTGCCTTCTAAATACCCATAATTAAATCCTCAGGCTCTTCAGAAAGGAAGTTTCTCTTTTTTCTGCAAGGAATAATATTATTGTAAATGTGTATGTAATATAACACAAATGATTTTTAAACTAGAGGCTTATAAAATGTGTTGATTTGCTTTTCAGTGTGATGTTTCCTCACCATGCAGCATTATGTGAGAAAGAGAAAATCCAGAATAGTTCTTGCCCTATAAAAAAGAAAAATGAAGTTTGTAAGAGGCAAGGCCTTGCCTCACCCCAGAGTAACCTAGGAGTAATACTATAGACAGTAATAAAACTATTCCTGTGCCCACCTGGCAGAAGATTGAAACGGGGTCGATAAGCTTTGTTTGCTTCATCTGAATAATCAGGTTTCACCTAAAATAGAATCTCTGTGCTGTGTGTACACAGGAAAAAACATCGGTGTAATTGGATTGATGTAAAATGGTGTAACATCTCTACACAAAAAGTCACATGGTCCCTAAGAGCCTATTTTCAAAATTTTCTTCCTTTTCTGACTTGTTTTCACATTGAGACTTTCTTAGATTAGGTCAAATGAGACTGCTCCATGAAAGGGTTCTGCTTGTTTTCTACACAAATTGATATTGACAGAAGAGATCCAGAATAATAAAGGCACTTGCTCATGATTTTTGCCAGGTCTGGATCCAAGAATGTTAGGTGTGAGCTTTCTCACTGAATTCGAGTGGCTCTGTGGAGACTTCTTCATTACCATGCTAATGACATCACAGATGATGGGGAGAGCCCAATTCTACTTCACAAGACTGAGGTAACTGTTTGGAGGATTCAATAATTTATTTTTTTTCACGAAGATGATAACACTTCAGATAGAAGTCTAGCTATTTCCTTGCTGAATTTAAAGAGCTATAGTTTAGCATCCAGGGACCTAACATTTTCTTCATAGTGCTAATGACAGGACCCGCGATGCAAACGAAGCTCCATGACAGTGAAACAATCAGATCCAAAGCAACAGGATTCCCATAGTGTGCCAGGCATTGGCCGTGTGTGTAGAAAGTCATAAACCTTATGCCAAACAGTCTGAAGGGAAGAGACAAAGCAAAGTGAATTCTACAGCATGACAGACACTTCGCTCTCACCTCAGCCACTTCTCTTGTCCTTCTCTAGTACTCCTAGCACTAGCCAAACAAAATACCATTCATGCCACTTTGAAAGACAAGGGTTCCCTGTGACAGGCAGATGAGTCTCTACGCTGTATTTCCCCTTCTGCTTCTTCCTTTCCTCTTCCCCTTCCCTGTAGAGGGAGGGGGAGGACAAGACATCTGGGACGTTTGAACAGCATGGTGCTCCAGCTGAAGCGCCATGAGGGATTCCTGCTGTGGAGGTGCTGCACCAAGAGCTCACCGCCCCCACAGACCTCTCCTTGGACAGCTGCTGAGGAGGGATATCCGTATCAAGCCACCGGTTTGCTGAGCCCTCCGTGCCTGGCCATGTGTCAGAACAAGCACATCAGTGGATTCCTTGAGAGCCACAGGCAGGGTTTATCTCTCCTCCACAACTGCAGGATGAGGTTCCAAGGGATAAATGTGTCAGCTGACTAAAGATCCTCCCTGCAGGAGGCTGCAGAGAGGAGTAACATTACCCAGGGCCTCAAAAATGGGTTTTTTTCCAGACTGCTCAGAGCCCAAATAGTATTAAAGTGTTTCAGAATTAGATTAGACCAGGATGACATTAAGCATTCTCCTGGGAGGAGGTCTGGTATTTTGCTAGGGATTTATTGTCTTGGTTTCATTTACATCAAACCTTTTGTAGTACCTGCTTTTAAGCAGAAAAGGCACATAAATTATTTGGTCTGAAATACCAGAGTTGTTTACCATGAGCACTTAAACAAGGGACCATTTTGTCAGCATATAGCTTTTTTGGACTAATGCTAGGTAACTTGAACTGCCCTTTGCATAGCTTTGCAGAAGATAGAGACCTTACTCCACTCAGCTTGCCACAATGTAGTTAAAAAAAAAACCACACCACAAAGCAAAGGTGTTCCATACCAGAAGGTATATTTCAGAGGGCTGAAAGAAATTTAGTTTGATTTACACAGGCAGAGGGAGGCACAAAATGAAATTGTTACCATAATATGAGAACTATACCTTCACCACACAGTGGATTGTCCTCAATTTAAAATGAACCAGTCTGATTAGGAGCTATTCTTCGAAAAGCGAGTAAGCTTTTCTCCTGCGCTTACAGTTTCCTTCGGCTCAGACAGTAATGCCTGCAAGTTCACAGTAAGATGCCTTTGATGATCATCTTGGATCATTTTAGTGTTTGATTGTGTTTAGAGGTAAAAAGCATCTTCTCTCCCAAACAGACACTATCACTCTTTCCAAAAACGCTTGCATCTTCAACACCTTTATGCCTTGAGCATCAGGGTAATCTTTTGCAATGATTCTCAAGCTGGGAGGGTGAGAGGGGCAAAGGAAAGGGAGACCGTACCACACCACATCTAGGTAGGCAGGATTAAAAAAGACTGAGAATAATTCCATTCCTGCTCAGCTGCTGGGCCAGGGTAGAAGCTGATGGGGCCATTGGATATGTGACCCCATTTATCTGACCCCGTTTCCACCTCCAGGAATGGAGCTTATTACAGTGTATGGTCCCAGCTCCTGGCTTGTCCATTCCCCAGGGCAGAAATAGCTGGAACTGCCTGGATATCCCAGGGATCTGAGTCTGCCAGATGCTCTGTAAAGCCCTAGTTCCTAGTTTCCTCTGGCATACAAGTTCCCTAATGGCAGTATGGCCCCTGCAAGGAACAAGGGAGAAGGCAGGACAAGGCACAATGACTCACTGTATGGATCACACCACTCACCTCACCCTGCATGTCTGGGGATATGCAGTGTTTGTGCAAGAGAAGATTAAACAGGAGACTCTCAAACCAAAGGCCATGCAATGTATGCAATAACCATATGAAAAAAATGTAAGAACCATCCATCTGCTAGAATTGTCTCTTCTTCAGTCGTTCTTTCTATGTACCATACGGGAGCAAATGCTCGTATGTACCTTGCTTTCTATACCTTGTACTTCTTCCAACAATGTCGGGAAAAAAGGGAAATCTAATGGATATTCTGGAAGCTCAGTCCAAATATTTACAGCCCAAATAACAGATAAAATAGCTAGCAAGGACAAAACAATGAATGGGAATAGATTTTGCCAGTTTGGGTGAAAGGTACTAGAAATGCTCTGAAATCTGTGCAGAACTGGAACAATGTGAGCTTTGGAGACTGACACCAGTGCCTACTACTCAGAGCAAAGAGGTGGGGTAAGTCCCATTGGTCTGTTCCATCTCAAACTAGTGAAGAGAAATTATTCCTGTGGGTGATAGAAGGAATCAAGCTAGGCCTCCCAGTTTTAGAAAAGATATCTAATGTAAAAAGTAGCTCCAGTGGTATTTATTCTCATAGGTTTGATGGTGTGATGTATATCCAAAAGGAAACATGCTTACTCATATGTATTTCTCAGAGGCCATTAAGCATTTACAGTAGTCACGGTCAGCTAAAAACATACTGGAAGCAGGGAGCTAGAGGTAAAGTGCTGCATTACACACTGCATTTTACCCCCTGAGACAGTCCACAAAGCCTGTGGGACACCCGCTAGAGCTGTCTAAACCAGCAAAGCCTCACTGTAAACAAACCATGACAGAAAAAACAATTAAATACCCAAAATCTAATAAAACCTGTCACTCTGTTCTTATAATCATAGAATAGTCTGGGTTGGAAGGGACCTTATAGATCATCTGGTTCCAACCCCCCTGCCATCAGCAGGGACACCTTCCACTACACCAGGTTGCTCAAAGCCCCATCCAACCTGAACCTCGAACACTTCCAGGGAGGGGGCAGCCACAACTTCTCTGGGCAAACTGTGCCAGTGCCTCACCACCCTCAGAGTAAAGACTTACTTTCCTACATCTAGTCTAAATCTACCCTCTTTTAGTCTGAAGCCATTCCCCCTTGTCCTATCACTATGTGCCCTTGTAAAAAGGCCCTCTCAAGCTTTCTTGCAGGCACCTTCAGGTGCTGGAAGGTCGCTACAAGGTCTCCTCGCAGCCTTCTCTTCCCCAGGCTGAACAGCCTCAGCTCTCTCAGCCTTGCCTCACAGCAGAGGGGTTCCAGCCTTCGGATCATTGCTGGGGCCTCCTCTGGACCCGCTCCAACAGGTCCATGTCTGTCCTGTCCTGAGGGCTCCAGAGCTGGATGCAGGACTCCCGGGGGGGGGTCTCAGCAGAGCAGGGCAGAGGGGCAAAATCCCCTCCCTCGCCCTGCTGCCCACACTGCTGGGGATGCAGCCCAGGGTGCGGTTGGCCTTCTGGGCTGCGAGCGCACACTGGCTGGTCATGTTGAGCTTTTCATCAACCAGTACCCCCAAGTCTTTCTCCTCAGGGCTGCTCTGAGTCCATTCTCCGCCCAGCCTGTATTTGTACTTGGGATTGCCCCAACCCATGTGCAGGACCTTGCACTTTGCCTTGTTGAACTTCATGAGGTTCACATGGCCCCACCTCTCAAACCTGTCAAGGTCCCTCTGGATGGCATCCCTTCCCTCCAGCATGTCAACCGCACCACACAGCTTGGTGGCATCAGCAGAGTTGCTGAGGGTGCATTCAATCCCACTGTCCATGTCACCGATAAAGATGTTAAACAGCGCCAGTCCTGATACCAACTCCTGAGGAGCGCCAGTCATCACTGGTCTCCACCTGGATATCAAGCCGTTGACCGCAACCCTTTGAGTGTGACCATCCAGCCAATTCTTTATCCACCGGGTGGTCCATCCCTCAAATCCATGTCTCTCCAATGTAGAGACAAGGATGTTGTGTGGGACAGTGTCAGATGCTTTGCTGAAGTCCAGGTAGATGACATCAGTTGCTCTGCCCTTATCCAGCAATGCAGTAACCCCGTCATAGAAGGCCACCAAATTTGTCGGGCACAATTTGCCCTTAGTGAAGCCACGTTCACTGTCACCAATCACCTCCTTATTTTCCACGTGCCTTAGCATAGTTTCCAGGACAATCTGCTCCATAAGCCTCTTCATCCACCTTACTTTCTTAACAGGACAGTTCAAAGCTTTGTAGAGATAAAATCTAGCAAATCTTTTATTCAGTGGAGCTCAGACCAGCAAGAGCTTACACACAACACTAATAGGCTTTGGTGCAGAAAGGGAGGCAACGTGGAGTCTTCAGGGAAGATCTTCACAGTTTTAGTGCCCCAAAGAAACAGGCTCTCTGGGAGTTTTCTCCTCTCTCCCTCCCTTTCTCCTGCTCTGCCTCCTTCTCAGGTGGCTGTTGTGGAGCCTAGATGATGGTACCAGTGTGATGACCATGTAGGGCCACTGCCTTTCTGACTCGAAGATCGGGAATTCAAAGATTGTAATGAAGGTCACCAGCCATTTCCTTCCTTGCCTGCCAGTGAATGTGAGTGCCCAATCCAACCTCCAGGGCTCAGGAACAGGCTCCAGATGGCTCTGATACGGGTGACCACTGGATAGGTGCCTATCAGGAATTCATTTACTTACTCTGGGGTTTTCTGAAGGCTTCAACATGTAATAATCAGGAGTACGTAATTCAGTCCAAGACAGTGAAAAGGGGCTGTAGAAGGACCAAACTGAATGTTACTGAAAAGGAACCAGGTAGAAGCTAGTTCTGAGAGGGATTTTCAGGTCAGTATGAGTTGGCTATTTAAAATGAAACCCCTGTCAAAGGCACGTGGATCACTGACACCCTCAATGAGATGTCACAGCAGGAGTCTCTAACTGAAAACAGAGCCTGATTATGACAGGAGATAGTGGAAGCAGGCCAGTGGTGCTGTGACACATTGGGCAGAGTGTGGCAATTTTTACTCTTCACCCATAAAGATTTTAGTTCATGCAAAACTGTGGAGACTGGCAGGGCTCTTTATGTTTCATTTATGGGGTGACAAAGGAGGAGCTCTGCAATCAGGGAGGAAGGAGACCTTGTGAAATATATTCATCCTATACTGTTGTATCTCCAGTGGGATCAACAGAATTGTATCAGGGATGAATTCAACCTACTGAGAATAATGAAGTGACAGCAAATTATTTTGGCTATCGGTTCCAAATTTATTAGAAATACCAGTTCTTTGTGCAAGTGCCAGTAGTTTGTCAGCCCTGGTTCAGGGGAAGAAGCTTACTGATTATCACCAGAGACTGATAGTCTTTGCTGAGCTTTCATTAGGTGCACAACAATTTCTGTGACAAGATGTCAATGATCTTTGTAGCTGCAACCAATTCATTACTTGTCATCCAGGGAAGCTATCACAGATATTTGTTCACCCTTTATCCCACAATTTTGCTGATCTATAAAGGTATTTCTCGGGGGGGGGGGGAAAGAAGGTGAGTCTGTTTTACTTCATATTTGTCATCATCAGCTGAGGGATCTCAAAGTAGCAGTATTTACAAAGTATTTCATTCTCCCCATGTAAATCCTGCCCAATCCAGTTCTTCATTCCCCAGGCTTTATCTTCTGGGTGATCATTCAGACCACATTCTTGGGCTGCTGTGTTTGCAGCCTTCAGACTTCACAACAGGAGTCCAGTCCTCCAGAGCTGCATGGCTTGCCTGCTTATCAATAGAATAGAATGAATAGAATAGAATAGAATAGAATAGAATAGAATAGAATAGAATAGAATAGAATAGAATAGAATAGAATAGAATAGAATAGAACAGAAGAGTTCAGTTGGAAGGGACCTACAACAATCATCTTGTCCAACTGCCTGACCACTTGAGGGATGACCAAATGTCAAAGCATGGTATTAAGGGCATTGTCCAAATGCGTCTTAAACACTGACACTCCTGGGGCATCGACCACCTCTCTAGCAAGCCTGTTCCAGGGTTTGACCACCCTCTGGTAAGGAAATGTTTCATCGTGTCAAGGCTGTTCCTCCCCTGATGCAGATTTGAGCCATTCCCAGGGGTCCTGTCCCTGTCCCTGGATCCCAGGAGAAGAGCTCACCACCTCCCTTGATATATGTCGTCTCCTCAGGAAGCTGCAGAGAGCAACGGGGTTGCCCCTCAGCCTCCTTCTCTCCAAACGAGACAAACCCAGAGTCCTCAGCCACTCGTCGCAGGACATGCAGATGAGGACTAGATCTTTAACAAATAGTTATCAATTTCTTCATTTTTTCAAGGACTTGAGGAAATCCTGCATTAATTTGCCTTTTAGTGATGGGTGAAACAATGACCTGTCATTTGTGTTGGTAACAAGGGTTGTAAACTTAGACTGAAGTTTTTTGACTTTAAGAAAAGCACTTCAGAGCACTGCTAACAGCAAGAACCAGAGAGGCAGATGGCAGGAAAAGAACAACAGCTCTTTTTCTTGTCCAGGCTCTTTTATACACAAAAAGGGAAAAACTGCACAAGAGCCTGATCCAAATGCTACTAACTGCAAATTTGCACAACAGATGCAGATGATTATGGAGTCTCACTCTCCACATCTTGATATTTTGTATTGTCATGCACAGCAATGGTCAAAAATATGCCCCTTTACTTGGAAAGTGTGTCTGTGGTCATATTGCATAGGCGTCGAGAACAGTTGGAAAGTCAGGGTCATGCATCTGATCCATTCGCTCTGCATGGGTAGAAATACACCTGTACCATTGTACAATAGGATATGAACAACTCAATATTACACCACATCCACTTGCGCATCTTGATCATCCTAGAAAGTAGGTGGTGCAGCCTGGTGGCCTAAAAACTTCCTTGCTGACTTGCGAGATTCAAAACTACATCAGAGTGAGAGAGTAACAGATCCTGGCATTGATCCTACCTGAGCGTGCCAGTAGCCCCAAGGGCAATAGGATATAGTCCCTGTGCTGTGTGAGTGTGCATGCGTGGGTAAGAGAACCAGCAATCACGTGGCAGAGAGGCAGCTTGCTGCAGCCAGAGCAACAGTTTCTACAGTCTGTTAAATAAGTTGCTGCTATACCATCACCAGCTTTCAGCACAAAGCTGCAGTTTGATGAAGTCTGGGTCTATGTTAAACTCTTAAAAAAAAAACCCCTTTGACTCCCGGACAGTTCTCCCTGCCCTCTTTTTTCTTGAGGTCCAGAGCATTTAGTGCCCTGGGGCAGCAGCGCATAAGTTCTTGCATGCGCAGTCTGCTCCATGACTCTGTTTCACGTCTGCAGAATGCTGCTTGCTGCCTTCTTACATGCACAGGGAAGCCCAAGTAAATGTCGCATCACTTCAATATTCCCAGCCTAAGCTTGTCTCCCCTTGCATTCATCAACAGCAGAGCAGGGCACTGTGGGAGAGGGAAAAGAATTATTCCTCCAAGAATCAACTGTCCTAAGTAGCAGTTATCTATCCGGAAGCAGTAGCCAGTGAACAGGCTGTGTGCTAATCCCAAGGCAGCCCTGCCTCTGATGTGGTTGGTGGTTTGGGCTGTAGTGCATTCAGCTGCAGACCAATGTGGTCTTCAGGCTGTAACTGGGCTGGATTAAGAAGTTTTCACACACAACTATCATCACCACCTCTAGCTCTCCTGGAGATTACCAGCTCCTCAGTCACCAAACTATATAAGTAAGCTGCATCTGCATTAACATTTTAGCTCAGATCAGGCATTTGGTTTTCAAGTTAATTTCCTATTCACTGCATTTTGTTTCACATCAGTCTCATATCTGGTAAACTGAATTACTTTTGGATGAAAATAAGGCAGAGGATGTGCTTCCAGGTGTGCATCTATTGTGCTCCAGCTATTGGCAAGCATTCAGTTAATTGGACCAGAACAGAGCAAGTACAAAATAAGCTCCCTCTGAAACACATTTAGTGTGAATGTTAAATATTCAGCAGAAGATCTTTTGTTTTCCAGATCTGCTCCTATTACACCACACTACTTCTTAATGTAGAGATGCTTACCTGTCAAAACGATCTAGGCTTGCTTGTGTGTCTATTGAACCTGTTCAAACATTTTCAGCAGGATGGATCTTAACCTGGATGAGGGTGGCAAAACTGAGTTAGGGAGCAAGGAGACATGCAGAATTATTGGCACCTCTGTGGGGACAGTAGCCTCCAAAGAAGACAGTCTCAAATGCAGCCAGAATAGCACCTTCAACCTCAGGCCAGCTAAGCCCGAGGAGCCAGGCTGGCCCACAGGTGCACTGAGCACCAAACTGCAGTTCTGAAGTTGACTCCTAAAGTCTCCTTCGTCCTTCTGCATAATGCCATAGGCTCACCCATGGACTCAGGCTTCACTGATTGACATCAAATTCCTCCTGGAACGTAAGTGTGCACCTCCCCAGAGGTTCTACCCTCCAGTTAGCCCCTACTCCCACTCTTCACTTGCTGACCTTCTCTCTCACCTGCCATTGTGATGTGAAAAACTTCTCTCCCTCGTATGCAGAGCAGCTGCTTATAATCTCACTTCCCTCTGCTTCTCCAGGGCTCCAGCACTGACTCAGTGCTCCACGCATTCCAGCTCCTACAGAGCAGAATCAGAGCAGGGAGGGAGCTCTCAGTCTCGCCACTAACATTAAGTCAGTTCTCCCCACTGTACCGAAACTTGGTCAAGTGAATCAATGCACTGGAACATAGGACTCAGACAGCCATAAAGATGGAAAAGAAAACTGGCCCGTATTTCCAGGTAGTGGCATATAATGTGGAAGATGACCTCAGCGCTAACTGTTGCAGACAAACAGCCCTTTACCAGTTCTTTCCATCTAAGTCTTGGCTCCATTCATTTTCCCTGAGACTTGGATCTATTTTTGGAAACCTTAAAAATATACAGGCAGTTACCAGCCATTTTTATTCCAATGCAGGAATATTATATACTGAAGATATTACTGCTGACTCCTGCTCAGATGGCAGGTTTTTTTCAGGTGAACATCAAATCCTGACCCATGACAGTGTTGTCTAGGTAAGTATTGCAGCTGTTTCTGTGCTAGAACATGAAGTAGACTGAAAAAAAATGAGAATTGTATCGTGTGGGAGATGCCTAGAGCAGGAGTCTAATCAGGGAATGTTCATGCTACCTCTCCCACCCAGCTGATTCACTCACAAGTGAAGGGAATTCCCTCCCACCCTGTTAACAATACACGGTGTGATCTGCAGTCAGGTGTGCATGACTGTGAGAGACACGCACCCCTGAGCAACACTTCACTCCCACACACACTCTGCATCCAGTTCTTCTTTTCCCCACAGCAAGACACGATGACGTACCACACAGCACACACTGCCCTGCCCAGTTAGACACAGGCATGACAGATGGCATAATTTATTTTTCTTAGGTTTTTACTAAACAGATGACATCTCTGATCCTAAAATGCAGAGAATTAATGCATTTGGGATATCTGTACCAGCAGAGTGAGTGATTTATAAAAAAGAGAGGAATGGATAAGTGGGTACATAGATAGGCAGACAGACAGATAGACAGATAGATAACAGATAGATAAGTAGGTAGATATATAGAGAGAAACATACTGTGTTCTTAGTTGTTCTCTGTCCCAGGAGTGGCTGTCTTCAGCAACAGTCATAGAGAAGCAGACACTCAGTCCCATTATGCCTGTTCTGTTTCAGGACAATTCTTCTATCTCCACATGGAATACAGACTTCCACTTTTAAAACACAGCCATAATTTTTTTTCTGTCTTACAGTTTTTTTCTCACACTTAATCTGTTTCTATTTGTTCTTTGTTTTTAAGAAAAGAAAATCCCTGAGTTAAAATGACAAGGGAAAACGCCCCCAATGTCAAAACTAATTTTTCAAGTCCAAACACATATTTTGAGAAGATCCCCAAGCCCAGGAGCCTTTGCCCTTCACCACCAGAAACCTCCACCCTCAGCAATCATGGAGGCAGGGAGGATTATCTTACTGATGTTTGTACAGTGCTTTGAAAACACAAAAGCTCACTGGGTAATTCTCTTTTAGAAACCACACAGCCATCAAGATACCAAAGTCCCTCTCAGTGAAAGGCTAGTGTACAGCTAAAAATAATCACTGAGGAAAAGGGATGGCTCCTCAAGAACACAGGAGACATCGGAAGTCTTCACTGAAGCCAAGGAGGTAGACAGCCTTCCAACAGTCCCAGGGCTGAGTCACAACGTTCTGAACTTGTGTGTTTGTGCACGTGCCTTTTGGGTTTCTGTGATGATCTGAGAGAGAAGAAGCAGGGCCTGGCTCAGTCTGTCTCTTCCCTGAATCGCAGCACAAGGCTCCCCTTACAGGTCAGCAAATCTCCCTGGGCTCAAAGTGCAGTAGCCTTTCTGAGGGGTGGTAGGGATAACAGAGGGCACAGCAATTTACTACAGCTCCAGTTATGGGCAGCATCAGTGGAGTCCCGTGGTTCCGGGCACTGAAGTCTTTGCCCATCTGTGAGGAAAAGCAACCTGCCTCTCACAGAGCTCTGAGGAGGACTACTACAGACTGCCTCACTGTCCTCTGCTGCCTGCTGCCAGGCACCATGAAAGAGGTGAACACTGTCTTGGTTTCGGCTGCTGCCAGCAACAAAAGCGCCACGCGGCCGCCCCTCCCCCCGCCAGCGTGCAGAGGAGAATGAAAAGAAAGAGGCAGAAACTGGTGGGTCGGGATAAGGGCAGTTTAACAGAACAGCAAACAGAGGGAAACAGGAACAACAACGATACAGATAAGGAGAAAACACGACAAAAACAGACCCGCTCTCTCGGACTGCACCGGCGCCGCACACTCCTGAGCCGCGAGTGAGTTCCCGCCGCGCCGCCCCCCCCACCGGAACCCAGCGTGACGGCACATGACATGGAATACCGGGCTCTGTTTGGCCAGGTGGGGTCAGCCCCCACCCCCCGGCTGTGCCCCTTGCTGGAGTCCGGTGAAAATTAACCCTGTCCTGGCCAAACCCAGGACAAACACCTAACCTGAATCAGTCAGCAGGCACTTGCTTCTCTGGGAGGAGTTTAATCTGCTTCTTGCAGTATTCCCTTCTTTCTCTTCACGTTGCTCGTTGCAGGACCTCCAAAGTCAGGGAACAGACCTACGTTTTGAAAAACACAGAATCACAGAATCACACAAAGAACTAGAGAAGGAGTTTGAGCTGCTTTGTTTCCTAGCTGCATCCAGATCATTGCTTTCATGTTTAATGAAAATGCTTGCGTGATTACTATTATTAGAGAATTTAATTTCTTTTTTTGTATATGACATAAGTACACACATCCAATTCCAGGAGCTCAGGTGCATAAAGAATGCTGAGAACATTAAAAACTCAAGAGAAAATCATGAAAACTGGCAACGTTGCTTCACTTTAACTCAATGGATGTCACATTCTCTACTGATACAGCTCCAGAATTCCAAAAACAGAAATTCTGTCTTCATATCTTTGAAAGTGATTAAACTACCTGTCCTTTGGAAGAAGATGTAGTTTTAAGCTTTGCACTACATTAGACATTCCCCCTGAAGGACTAGTCCACACTATTGGCTGTATTTGGTACTCTAAGACTACAAGCCAGTCTCTAGTAAACCATTATGCATTTCATAAATCATGAGGTGTGGCTTTTTTAATCATTTGCTAGCTGGCTTTTTCGCCTTAATATGAGATGTGTATCAGCACTATGATGATGAAAAGCTATATTTTTTCAAAGCTGAAATTCTGCTTTGGTCATGCAAGTCCATCAGGTGGGTGTTTAAAGTTTTTATTTCAGATAATAATAGCAGAAAAAGGAATAATTTATTTTCACCATTTCAAGTTGTTAATCAGAATTTTTCCATTGTGTTCTCTAGGAGTTGAATAATGAATAATAGAAGCTTGTTGGGTTGATCCTCCTCCACTGTGACAGATTTCCATCTTCTGCTTGAGTTGATATGTGAAGAGCTAAGAAACTTTCCTAGGCCTTATTTGCCTTTGGCCACAGCAAAACCCTAATGCAACTGTAATTATAGGGTTTCCCTCAGGTCACACCCATCCTGCCTGTTTCCTCAGGGGATTTCCACCAGCAAGGTTAAAATTGCACAGCTGAACCATATGAGAACCAGTTCATTCCTTTCTCCTTGACTGTAGTTAGGAAAAATCAGTAGTAAGGAGAGCAGAAACTACAGCCCATTAGATTTTTCTTTGTTTACTGGCATTCACCCACATGATTCTGTTTGCCCTAGATTATTCTGCAATGGGAACTGCTGACAGTACAAGTGGATGCACAGTGGGCTGCCCCACAGCACTTCAGAGGCAAGAAAACCAGAGGGTTGCTGGTGTTCCCAAAGGAGACTTACAAATTTACCTGCTTCGATGTATAGAAAAGCTGTAAATTACAGAAGTAAATACTGTCTTTCCCCTCCATAGCTGCAGGAAGTAGCTTTCTTGTTTCCTCCTGCAGAGTCATGGGAACAGAGAAAGTAGGTTTATGAGGGGCCTCAAAATGTCGTCCAGTGTTGTCTAATCCACATTTGGTGGACCACTGGTGGGTGGGCTGCAGAACATCATACATAAACACGTTGCTTGACACAGAGGAAACAGAACCAGTTCCACATAGGATCTGCATCCTGCAGAAAGATCTGAGGATGCAGGAAGGTTATGAAGGCATTTGGGTTTGAATATTTTCAGTTCAAGGAAAGAAAAGTGAAGCATAGTAAGAACATCCATTCTACAGTCAAAGGTAGGCTGGTCAATGAGGAGTTAGTAGAGTGCTCCAAGTATGACCTTACACACAATCTCTCTCTCATGCACACACGGGTGTGCACACACGCTGTCAAAATGTTGGTGTATATCGAAAAGCACTGTTTTGTTTGGTGAGCAAAGCTGGATTTGGGGAGAGGAAGTAAGGCCTCAGCACAATGTGTGAACACAGACGATTTGCTGCAGAGAGGTTTTCAGTCCTATGCTGAAACTGGGGTATGCTCCCAACCTGGACTCAGCATGCAGATCCCGTCACTACCATCAAAAGCAGTGGAGGACAGCATTAGAAACTGAACTCACTTTGCCATAGAGCTCCAAGGGCTTCTGTTGTGTGCTGGCTGACTTTTAGTATTTCATTTCCTGCAGTGTGGTCAGCACTGTCAGAAAGGATGGATAGTTAACTTTGCTTTAAAGACAGGAATATGTACTAGGTAGATTCTTGAGAGTCCATTCCTGTTTTCTATTATTGCTACTACCTGACACATTCGTAGGAGCTGAATGCTTTCAGAAGCATAAGAAGTGTAGGAATAGGATGGTGTAAGGTAGGACAGAATAGCATAGTATAGCGTAGCATAGAAGCAAACTTGTTCTTGTCACTGGTCATCATGTCCTCAGGTTGATATCTACATTGTCAATATAGTAAAGATTTCAAGCAATGTCAATTCAGTAAATATTTTATTTCAGCAACACAAATATACAACTAGAGCCACTCCCACAATAACCAAAACAGGATCAGACACTGCCTGCATAGCCTGCCTAGATGACTTGAGCTTTCTTGGAACAAAATATAAACTCTGTATTGCCCCACTTCAACATGCAAAGATGGTGAAGTACATCACCGCATCACATTGTGTTTCGTTAACCCACCCCTGGGCTGATGCCTTCTCTCTGAGAGAATGTGTTGCTTTGAAAGAGTGGCTCATTAATCTCCAGAGGAATTACTGCAAGTTGCTGTCTTGCCTCAGTTCCCCCAGTTAATGCTTAATTACTGGGATGCTGACAGTTTTAAATAATAGTTGCAATGCACTCTGAGGGCCAAAGGTGAAAAAAGACTATGGCAATACTCAGTTTCCCATGATTCATTTGGTATTATGACTATTCTGGGGGATTAACAGGGAATCTCCCTTATTCAGAACTAGTTTATATCTTACTAGTCAAACCACTGGTCCCTGGGGAATCCTCTGAGCATGTGGGGATCTTATGGTGCAAAAGTGTTAAAAGTACTGTTAGAAACATTGCAAAGGACTTGCAATAATCACACAAAGAGGTTTCACACTCCAGATCTTTGCCCAGGCTCTTGGGTGCAGGAAGCTGATCCACTCCCTTTGCCCCAGCACTGCTGTTATTGATAAATAAACAGGGAATATAAAGCCCTTGTTCTCTGGACAAATAAAAGACACAAGACAACAAGAAGAAAACAAGTATTGATTACTGGGGGTTGGCTGATGAGTGCTGAGTAGTTCTTTGTATTTCAGAATAGAGATGGCAATCTGATGTTACTTTAACTGCACATTTCTGCACAGATGATGCTCAGTCCACCTAAGCCTAATGGCTGGTGTCAACATTGTGCAACAGGACAAGGAGATGTCAAAATAATGCAATAGTCACCATGTACAAACTCCACTCCCTGTGTGGAGGCCTTGAGCCTGACCTTTGGGACCTTTTATTTCTGGACAGAAGATCCTGTTCCTTAGATACATACAAAACATGTCAAAAAACAGTGCCCGTCTACTTTTCTGGGTTGCTGAGAAACTGATCTCCCAAGATATTCCTTGGCTTTGGATGACCTGGCCCATTTGTCCCATGGATGCAGACAAAAGCACTGACTTGCAGACGTGTGCAGGCTGCTGACGCCTACTTCAAACAGAATGAAATTAGGAAGCTGCTTCATCCACCATAAATGACCACAGAAAACTCTTTTGTCCTCAGGCTTTTTTCTCTTTTTCATGAAGATGCAGATTATTTTGAGTTAATTGAATTGCTATATGTTTGAGGGAGCACCCAGAGCTTGCTATACCACATGATACAGCACATATTCTGTCTTTTTAACATTAAAATGTAGCAGACACCTTCTTCCATCCTCCCCAAAACCTACATGGACTAATCTACTTTATTAGTCCTACAACCACACCCTGACATGCTTGTTCAGTCTCTGTCGCAGGCCTCTGCATGTCCACAGCATGCCAAAACATGAATACACCAATAAAATACAAAGCTTAAAAAGCCAACACCGTCCCTTTGTTTCTCTCAGGTTACTTCACAATGTTCATTTCTTGGGCACTGACATTAATTTTATATCTGTCCACTTGTCATGTCTATTGACTTCAGGGCACATAAAAGGCCAAGTGTGAGGACAGAATATATGTTCAAATTACCAGAATCTTTCCAGTCTCTCCTGAAAAGGGCCTTGGTCAGGCATATTGATCTTATGTTAGCTTGCTGCTGGAATTTTGCTACCCACTTCATACCCAGATCCAGAGTGCCCTGGGGGCTCAGGTAGTCACGATTACATGAACATGCTTACCCAGAGAAAGCAGCTGATCTGTATAGCCACCCCATATAGACAGCGTCCAAAGGCTCTCTTACACAGGTATCAAGGGACTGTTTTTTTTCACTGTCTCTGATACCATTCAATGGCATCCACTAAGAATAAAACACAGAGAAGGTTTCATGGTTCCTGCTAACTAATGTGAAAAACAGAGACTCAAGAACCCAGTGTAGTGGACACTTTTAGTGAATATACAATAGAGAGGTATAAAATTATAGAACAGGCTTAGGCAAGATGCTCCTTTGGCTGTTGATATCTCCTTCTAAGTTAGCAGATAGATGATGAAACAGCTTGGGAATGTTTTGTAGTTCCCTATTGCGGCCTTTAATAAGGTCAAACCAGCATTAACAATGTTGTCTGGAGAAGTTCAACCCAAGCAATCATGGCTAGCTTCTTAAACACATTCTAAATCCTCTAGATTGTGCGACACTCAGTCAAATGGACATTTAGTCATTGTTTTCAGAGCCACGTTGCCTATCTTCATTGTTAGCTACACGGTCCTCCCTGAATGGTAGTATATTCCAGGTGCTGACCATCACTCTGGATATTGATCTAAACTCTGCCCCAATCTGAAGGAGTCATCTATCCTTTCCATGTCTCATTCATTACATCTGCGACACTGGGGTAATGTCTTTCACCAGGAGCCTTAACCCTTCAGGGAAAAGGTACATTAAATACTATCTAGTACTTTCTGGTTTGCCAAACCATAGATGTGTCAGTTTCCCTCCAGTTGCATTTTCTTGCAGTTTCCATTTTACAGTATTTAGAGGAAAGAGATGAACAAAACACAAATAAGGTATTTATTTCTTTTTAGAAGATTTCCTTTCACACAGGTTGTGTTTCTGTGAACACTAATACTGGATCCACACAGTTCTGGATCACTGACAGTAAACTTTTCATCTGGAGCAGGCAAGGACATTTCTGTCTGATTAGCTAGGTCATTTTGAGTTTTGCTGACTTCATATTTTAATGCTAGCACACTTCAGCAGAGATGAGATTTGATTTGGCATAAATCTATAGGGGCATGGACAGGTGATGTTTGATCCATCTTCCTGGGACAAACAAGTTCAGCAATTTTTTTAATAAATTTGAAGCAGAAGAAAGAGCTACCTCTGGACTGGTTCCTTGTATCATTAGGCCAATGTGTTTTATTTGAACCAGAAAAAAGAGCTACCTCTGGACTGGCTCCTTGTATCACTAGGCCAATGTGTTTCTAATCTGATACTCAGAGTCTTAAACCTGGATTTACTGCCCTGATGAATGGCTGCTCTTCCAGATTCTCTTCCCTTTTGGTTTTGCCTAGCTTTCCACAATAAATGGAGTCAAACTTTCCAGGGTGATTCACCCTGGCTATAAGCAGTGATAATCCTGTACAAATCTGTGGGACTCAAGCACACTTTGCTGCTCTCTCAAACTCATCATCATAACCTGAACTCCTGTCATTTCTACTTTGTCATCTTTACTAATCTTCTCTCTACATGACTTGATATTTGTTACAAGGGATGAAGTATTCTCATAAATCCCAATCACACTACATTATGGTACTGTGACATTTTTATCTTTGTTTTACCCATGAAACATGGCATCACTTCATGCTATAAAACCGAAATGGGAAATATTTAGCATCAAAGGCTAGCTATGTCAAAAATCCTGTAACACTAACCTGCCCTGCAGCGAACTGAAGCAGCCTGCAGTGCATAAGCATAAAATGAAGAGCAGTCTTGTGTAGGCAAGTCATTCCTGTGCTGTGGGAATGAAATGAGACTCAGCACGACCCAAACTTTCTCCTGCACGAACAAGGATCAATATCCTAGAAACGCACAAGACAGCATCTTAGATGAACATTCACACCACACAAAACTCCACAACTAACCCCCCCCCCCCCCCGAACTGCAATCATCCGTCTGTTGCCAGGTACTCAGCCCTGCTGCTGGCTCCCGTGTGATTTAGCAGGCCATATGTTTTTGTATGACTCAGCAAAAGTCTGAGAAAGAGACTGCACACTAGGTCTGGCGAATTCAGTGCTTAGCAGAAGGAACTCCTCTCCTCCCCTCCATTGCCAAGTCCACATGATAACGCCAGCACTCTGATGAGATACAGCATAACAGAATTTAATTCAAGGCCTTGACACCCCACAGCTATCGCAGTGGTATCTGAGCAATTTGCTCTCCTGGTGCCTTGCTCACAGCAGAGCTGGGCATAAATACACAGGTTCTTGATACTGTCATCCGAACCTAGGCCTTCATGTCACTGGATGCAGGGTCCTGACATAGTTGTGTGAAAATTTAAGTTCACTTCAGTTCCCACTGCTGCACCCTACAGCATTGTGAATGAAGAGCAAACTACTTAACGAGTGCTAGTCATCTTGTATATATATAGCTTTGAAAATAGATGAGCATGGTGAAGAATTGCATGGCTTGGTTCTCCTATCCAAAAATAGCTCATGGGGAACCACCCACTTTTGTATTCCAGTAAGTCCAAGTGAGAGTAATAACAGCAAAATTTGCACATGGTTGTTATCTTTTGTCCAGTAAATTGCAACACCATTTTCCTTTTTAATGTCAATCCCAAGTGTGCTTTAGTTACTAGACTTGCTTGTATCATTCTTCTCTAGGCTGACTTTCTTCACAATTTTCAAGTCTAGTTTATGGTAAGACAAATCTAATTTTCTGATACTATTTGGAGGTGTAAGATTGGTTTAAGCCCACATTCAGACAATATATTCTATTCCATAAAGTAGTGGTTCATTTAAGCTTAGTGCCTCAGTTTCCTTACATATAACATGAAACCACTAATTTCTCCTGTTTCAAGAATAAAAAGTTCACTATAATTACAGATGTTTGCCAAGCAGTTGGCAGGTGTACAAAGGAAGGTATGAGTACAAATGATTACAGATGTGGTACTGTGTTTATGAATTTTGTTACCTTGCTTAGGAAAAAACAAATTTTGCAGGTATCCCACTGTGGTCTGTCTCAAAGGCTGCCCACAGAGACTGTAGCTGAGGGGTGTGGTGTGGAATCAGCCTAGTTATTATCCGTTTCAGAGAAGTTATGATATCCCATCTCTGTGAACCTTAATCTGTTCTTCCTTATAGTGGTGCAGACTGAGTGCAGTGATCCTGGATTAACTGTAACTGAGACACAAACCCGACCCATTGGGTTAAATTCCAGGATAGTTCGGGTATGCAGGCTCAGAAGAGCTTTGCTCTTCAGTTTTTGGGTAAATGTCTCTATTGAATTAATGCTCAGGAAAGGAGGAAGAACGTTTCACTGGCAATCTCTGCTATATTGAGGTCTAGCTTCACCTTTCAAAATTATCAAATTAATTCCATATTGGAATGTTTTATATAATCCACAGCTTTTGACTAAACTACCGTGTTTGTAGAGGGATTTGGAATAAAAGTGAGTACTATAAAAAAGTGGACATCTGGGAACGATGAATTGATGTGATTTTGGTAAGGGGCTCCCCTGTGCTTGTCCTCAGCTAAGGGCATTTCTTGTATTTCTTCTCTGCTTCTAAAGTAACCATGGTTCAAGGCATCAATATTTCACGAAGCATAAACGGTTCCCCTTTAGGAAAAGTAAAAGCAGCTTTTCCTGTTTGTGAAATCTCTGCGTTGCCAAGAACAAGAAAGCTTTCAAAACTCTGTCTCTGCTGCTTGCAGAGCTTCACTGCCTTATAGGGTCTGAATCCCCTGGATTCACACTGGGGGCGGGCTGGGAATGCTGGCTTTTCCTCCTTCTGGGTGATTCTGGGAGGCCCGCAAATGATGTCATGGTACATTTTAGGCTACAATAACAGGAAATCATCAAGTGTTTACACTGGCAGACTGGGCTGTGATGTGATTTTCCTCCTCTTCCTCTCCGCCCCCCCACCCACCTCACCCCTGCCATTGACTTCCTTGATATATCTGCTTCCTCTGATTAAAATACTACAAGGTGACAACACTGAAGGAGGAAAAAGGAAAGTGGGGGAGGGAGACAGATAAGCATATTTTAAAAGGATGATTCCCCTCGTATCACTCACACAGAGCACAAACCCCCCGCATCGGCCCCGCACAACTGTGTTAGTACAGCAGCCCAGACACAAGTCAGAAACTTGGCCTCCTGAGGCACTAGAGGATGTACCTCTCCAAGCTGCAGAAATAAGAAAGAAACTCTCCCCTCCCTAGCACAGAGGAGTCACAGAAGAGATCTCCCCGGTGAAGTTTTGCTTCTGAATTTCCCCGTGACTGGGGAAACTGCCACAGAGGCACATCTAAAATACATGGCATAGGCTGATGGACTCCAAAGCGGAGCATGCCACAATTTCAGGGCCTGGGTCAAAGGAAGGATACACGTGAACTTTACCCAGAGGCTGTGCCACAATGTGAGGACAACATCAGGTTTCAGTCAGAGGTGAGTGCGGGTGCTGGGGCTGGGCTGGCTTTCAGGCACTGCTTGGACCAGGGATGTACAGCATGAATGTTAGATATTCTGTCCTTTCCAGATTGCTAATATGGAGGGAAGAAGGAGGAAGATGTAAGGAAGCATCCAGAAGACAAGGGATTCCAATGAGGAAAAACAGGAGCACTGCTAGACTAATTGGCTTTGGGGCAGTTCATGTTTCACCGAAGGATACAGCATGACTATATCCTTCCAGCTCATTGCTGCTGCATTGGGCTAGCAGAGCTCACACAAGCAGCTCGGAGTTGGGGGACACAAAGGAGTAGCTAGAAATGGCTAACTCTAGAGCAGACATCAGGACTGCTGGAGCTGAAGGAGGATGTATGAAGAGAAAGGTTATTTACAGCAAAGTGGAAGAAAGTCTAAATAAGAAAGATGGTAAATATTAGAGAAGTTTTCTGTAAACGAAGATGTGTAAAAGAAACATATCTCAAGATAAGCTGGGGTCTCCTTTCTACACTCTGTCACAAGACAAGGTATCCAATGAAACTGAAAAGGCAATTCACTTTAAAGATTGTTTTTTTTTAAGTTCAGGAGAGAATTGGACTTTTTCTAGGTAAAAAGGTCCATGGTATATAACATACACAGAATCACAGAATCACAGAATGGTAGGGGTTGGAAGGGACCTCTATGGGTCATCTAGTCCAACTCCCCTGCCGAAGCAGGGTCGCCTACAGCAGGCTGCACAGGACCTTGTCCAGACAAGTCTTGAATATCTCCAGAGAAGGAGACTCCACAACCTCCCTGGGCAGCCTGTTCCAGTGCTCCGTCACCCTCAGAGGGAAGAAGTTCTTCCTCATGTTCAGACGGAACTTCCTGTGCTTCAGTTTGTGCCCATTGCCCCTTGTCTTGTCACTGGGCTCCACTGAAAAGAGTCTGGCCCCATCCTCCTGACACCCACCCTTGAGATATTTATAAACATTTATTAGGTCCTCTCGCAGCCTTCTCTTCTTCAGGCTGAACAAGCCCAGTTCCCTCAACCTCTCCTCGTAGTGGAGATGCTCCAGTCCCCTCCTCATCCTCGTAGCCCTCCGCTGGACTCTCTCCAGTAGCTTCTCATCTTTCTTGAACTGGGGAGCCCAGAACTGGACACAGGACTCCAGATGGGGCCTCACTAGGGCAGTGTAGAGGGGAAGGAAAACCTCCCTCAACCTACTGGCCACACTCCTCCTAATGCATCCCAGGATCCCATTAGCTTTCTTGGCAGCCAGGGCACACCGCTGGCTCATGGTCAACCTGACATCCACCAGCACACCCAGGTCCCTCTCCACAGAGCTGCTCTCCAGCAGGTCAGCCCCAAGCCTGTACTGATGCATGGGGTTGTTCCTCCCCAGGTGCACGACCCTGCACTTGCCCTTGTTGAACCTCATCAGGTTCCTTTCTGCCCAACTTTCCAGCCTGTCCAGGTCACTCTGAATGGCAGCACAGCCTTCTGGTGTATCTACCACTCCTCCCAGTTTTGTGTCGTCAGCAAACTTGCTGAGGGTACATTCTAACTCTTCATCCAGGTCATTGATGAAGAAGTTAAACAAGACTGGGCCCAGTACTGACCCCTGGGGCACACCACTAGTTACCGGCCTCCAACTAGACTCAGCGCTGCTGATGACAACCCTCTGAGCTCTGACATTCAGCCAGTTCTCAATCCACCTCACTGTCCACTCATCTAGCCCACATTTCCTGAGCTTGCCTAGGAGGATGTTATGGGAGACCGTGTTGAAAGCTTTGCTGAAGTCAAGGTAGACAACATCCACGGCTCTCCCCTCATCTACCCAGCCAGCCATGCCATCGTAGAAAGCTATCAGACTGGTCAGGCATGACTTCCTCTTGGTGAATCCATGCTGACTACTCCTGATAACCTTCTTTTCCTCCACTTGCTTGATTATGACCTCCAAGATAAGCTGCTCCATCACCTTTCCTGGGATGGAGGTGAGGCTGACCAGCCTGCAGTTCCCTGGGTCCTCCTTCTTGTCCTTTTTGAAGATTGGAATGACATTGCCTTTCTCCAGTCCTTGGGCAACAGAAACAAAGACTGGAGCAGCAGGGTGTACAATCATGCTAATTTCTAACCTCTTTCTTGCTAGACTGTGTGCAAACTTACCCTGCTGCAAGGAATGGTAGAGACCCACAGGACCCCTGTTTCTATTCCTTGAGCTCACCTGTCCCTTGGTTTTCCATGACACAGGAATTCCATGGCTTGCAACCACGTGAAGATCCTGGTGTGTATTTTACATTTAGCCATCCTTGTGGAGAAAAGTATTTTCTGGCACCTTCAGCATCTGTGATAGATTTGCAAAGAGTGGGCTTTTTGCTCTAAAATCATTATTTTCTGTATATGCTCTTTTAGTATATGTTGGCCATGAGCTCCTCGGACTGCAGCCACAAAATAGTCAAAAGGGCACGCCCTGAAACCATGTGAGTTTCTCCCTGAAACCCTCTGGTAGAGCATAACTGTGCGCTTCCCAGAAACAGGCCCTAGCAAGCTCACTCAGTGGGACATTTGCTTTCTTTTGCAGATAGGAAGGACATTGCATCCTGACTGAGGAACACTTGACTCCGATATGGGAGACATCCATCTTCCATCCCCTGTCCAGTGAAAGGGTTCACCATCTTGACCTTGGCATGAATCATCCTCAGCCCAAATGATACTTCTTTGGAGCCGAAAAATGCTGGATATTACAGTGGTGTGTTTGTTTATCCTTGCTGAGACTCTAAGTTGCCAACCAAGCCTCAGGCACAGCCGGTAGAAACAAAGGCAGAGAATGAGGCCATGCTCGTCCCAGTTGATGGAGGTAATGGAGGCTTGGCTGATGCAACTGTGTTCTTCCCTTTTCTGCTGCATCTCCCTGGCCCTTTCTTGTCTCATCCTGCTAAGTCTAGACATGAACAGAGTAGGAAGGGAGAGAGTGGCAAATAGAATAATTTTATTTCTATTGTCTGTTTCTCTCCATTCATGCAACATCAGCAGCACTGACAGCTTTAAATCATGCCAAGAAATCTCCCAAATGGTAAAGCAAAAAGCCTAAGACAGTCAACCTGGAAAATTACTAGGATGCAGTAAGTCTTTCTCAGAGCACCATGGCTCTGTTTAGCGCATTTAGAAGTTGCAGATCTCCAGTTCATAAAGTTCAAGAGTAGAAAGGCAGGAAAGCCTTTCAGAAAAATATACTGTCAGAGGCACTTACACCCTGCGTCTATGCTGCAAGTGTAAAGTGCAATTTACAGCAGTTAGCAGAAGGAACAGGAACCATGAAGATGTGACTTCACCACTTTAAGTTACTCAAATACTTATCTGTGTCCAGTGACAAGCTGATACAAACTGCATTAAAGCCACTGGTACTATGTCCTCAATGTTATTACCAATAATGTTATTACCTGAGGCAGCTAATCAGGGCTGTGAGGGCAAGACCATCCCAGCAATGCTAATGCATTCATTATCCTCCAGCATGGGTCTATCCTGGTCCAGAATAAATAGGAAGCTTTTGCTCCAAGGAGGTAGCCAGGATCTTAGGCCCATTTAAACATGTACTTCACTCCCAGACTTGCTTAAAATTAAACACAGTATCAAATGTTTTGCTGAATGAGGGGTTGAGGCTTTCCACTCTTTAATAATGCCAGAGACAAATTGTAAGGATTTACCCACTGGTAACCTGTGTGGACTAATTAGCTCATCTTTAGGAAGCACTTTAAAGATGAAGAGTCCTATGCACGCTAATTATTATTATTAAATATACCTCCGAGGCGGAAATGTGAAAGCAGAGAATTGTGCACCCTTTCACAAGCTTTTCAACAAACAAAAAGCAATAGCCTAAAACTACAACCTGATCTATGCTATGAAACCATGCTGGGTGCCAAGAACTATGTGAATAGAGATGCACATGATTCTTGACACTGCTAACACAGGAGGGTTGGACTAGATGACCCACAGAGGTCCCTTCCAACCCCTACCATTCTGTGATTCTGTGATTCTGTAACACAGAGGGCACAGAGGGCACAGATGGTCAACTTTGTTCAGGGCTGTGGTTAGGAAAGGATATGCACTTCATGTTTTGCTCCCAGATAAATGCGGCATGGAGATTTGTTTCAAAGAAACCCAAACAAGCAGGAGATTAAATTCAACCTTGCTATATCATCCATGCCTCCTTCTTAAATAGTGACAAAGGTGGCCTCACTGCAGAATGAATTCTCCAGTTTTGCAGCCAGGAGGGAGAGTGGCTGCAATTAAGGCCTTTGGTGGGGAATTACGAGAGAGTCACTCCTTACCAGTTTTCCTCCAATGCTCCTCTGCAGGCAGGGGTAGGCTGAAAGAAGGATGCTTAGACTACTAGGAAGGATTTAGCCTTACTGCAAGCAGATAGTTTTTCCAGGCACAACCTTTAGGCCAAGAACAGGTTTGTTCAACATGTGGTAGCATCAGAGTGGTTACAAGCTGCATGGCCACAGCCAGTGGACAGGCCCCACTATACACACGCACACTCTCCCATCATTCAGTCACCGAGGATTTTCCAGCACTTATTTGCAAACTTTGTGGGATCTGAACGAAAACATTTTCAGACAAGTATGACAGCATCAAATCTAAATATGTCCATGTGAGCAGTGCTACAGTTGCACAGAAACACAGAAAGGCAGAAATATCTGGAAAGGGCACTACTTGCACTTCAGTGAGCAAAAGTTTAATAACACAACAATCTGAGAGTCAGTGCATCTCTTGAGGGTGCTTGTTGTTGAGCCCTGAGAAACATCCAGATTTCAGAACTTTCATTTACTTCCCGCATATGTCAAATGCATTTTCTTTCTGGGGCTTCACCAGGCTCTGACTTCACCATCCGCAACTGAATTTCCCTTTGCTGCTGAGTCACTCTGCCCACAGACAGGCGGTGCAGATGCCCTCTGCAGATGCAGGCTGAATGATTGTGGGAGTGTGCTGCAGCAGACCCTAAATTTTCCACACCCTGAAGGTCCAGGAAAGTCACTGGTCTCACTGGTACAACAAGCTCTCACCAGTCATGGTGCTGGCAGTATTCAGGGTAGCCAAGAACATGGCTTGCTTCTCTGAAAGTGTCCTGAGCTGTGTCAGTGGCCCCTCTCATCCCTTTCACATGCACGGTAAGTCTGACATCCTATCCCCTCTGTGAACAGTTTCCATCTCTGTAACAGCCTTTACAGGGGAAGAGAGAAGCAGTGGATGGGGTTTGGCCCTTCCCATGATGAAACACTTGACCAATAGATTTCTTGCACGGGGCTTCTTTGTCCCAGCCTTTGGCACGTTGGGTCCAATACCAGCACCATGTTCAAAGTACAGAAAGCAAAGACTCATCACAACCCCGAGAAGCACAATAGCAAGCACGTGCTTTGGAGCATTTGGGGATACTATGGAGTTAACATGGAATATCAGTGGAAATTCAGCCCATCGAGTGTAGAAAATGTTAAGAAAACAGAATAGAGGGACAGGAGTACTTAACTTTTAACTGCTCTCAGGCTGTCACCAGGTGGGAGGAAAGTAGGAGTTAATATTATCTAATAGTGATGAATGGTCACTGTGAGCAATCCTACCTCAGTTTGAATCCTGCTCACCTCACAAGCTCTGCAGCTGTGATGGAGCACACAAGATCAAATTGCATCAGCTAATTTGCTGCCACTCTGTGGCAAAAGGGGTAGGGAGATGGAGCATCAAACTGGCTGCAAATCAATGCAAGAAAAGGGTGTGAGACACAGCGCACTTGGCTACCTTGGTCAGGCTCCCACTTGCACTGGCAGCAAAGAACGTCACTTTGTGCACTTACGCCTGAAAATCTCATTCAAGCAAGAAAACCAGGATGGATCATTTTGTCTTGCTGCAGAAGGCTTTATTCTTCCTCTCTCTGCTGCTCCTGATGATTGGACAACACTAATCTGAAAGTGCTTGGCTGGGATGGGGAGCAGACATAAAACACACTTCTTTAGAAACCTAGCTTGGAATCGAAGCTCACGTGGAAGTGCCAAAGGGTGGGGGGGTTGAGCAGAGACCTCATGACCACGAATTTATTTATCATGCAGGGCATCAGAAACAGCTTGGTCCTTAACCGACTGTGAGACAGTTCGTGTTGAATACTTTAAGTGAAAGAACACAGAGTTTTGGAACAGGATAAGAAAACAAGCATTGGGGGTGAATATAGCCAGCTAGGATGACAGTGACTTCTAAGCACAAAGCGCAAAGCATGGCTGGTTAAGGAAACCACCCATGTAAAAATCATGTCTTGGAGTACAATACAATCTATCCCCATGCCACTGCTCTCATCTACTCCTAGATCACCTATGGCCTGAGACCAGACTCCCTACTCCCATCCAAACACTGCAAAAGAGATTGAAAGCTGATCAGTAGCTACAGTTACCAGCTACCCAGCAGGGCCAAAGGAGCAGGTCTTAAGCATGGATAAGATTCAGTACCTTCCTTTGTTGTGCTGTGCTGGAGTCATCAGGAAATTGTCCCACAAACTGCTCTTATGGTGGATAACACCAGCAGGCAGCAATGCTTTTCCCTTATCACTCACTAACGCACAATTCCTTGCAGTACTCCTCTTGCTGGGGAAATCTGTAGCTAAGAGGCTCCACGAGAGAGAGAGAAGCATGGTCTAGAAAAGTGAAGCGACTCTCATCTGCTTTGGCAAAGCCTCATTGCCAAGAGCAGGCCCCTTTTCCCCATCACTTTTGCACTGTGTGAAGCTGTGTTGGTGTTTCCCAGTGACAAGCAACTCCTCATCCTTCCACACTGGGGAGCATTGGGAACATGAGAGGAGGGGGAGCTATATCTATGCCACGCTCATTCAGAGGCCAGCACAAGTTAGAAGCACTGGTCAGCATGCACAAGGGAATTTTCTGCTGGGAAATCCTAAGCTGTTTTGCAGGAATATGTTCTTTTTACTGATATATTTAGGAAAGAAGTCAAAAGTGCTTTTTGTCATATGATTTAGTTTCAGGTAGTCCTGCAAGTAGCAGGCAGTTGGACTCGATGATCCTTATGGGTCCCTTCCAACTTGAGATATTCTATGATTCTATGAAAAGTGTGGTTTTTACTTTCTCATCAATAAATATGGAATAATTTTGATATGCTAAAAATGCCTTATTACACCTTTCTTCTTTCAGACATTACACCTGCATTAATACATTGTTGTGTTTGCATGTTAAACACATATACATGTTGTCTCATTTTGCCCTTATTGCAATCAAATTTTTACTGAAGGTCAAGGTTTTACTGATCAAGGTTTTACTGAATCAAAAAAAAACAATTTGGTATTCTCAAAGTGATTGTTTCACTCAGACCTACCTCGTGATCACTGGACTCTGTGACCTTACTAAATGTCGTTGGACGTGATCCTGACCCTAGTCTGCAGATTCACTTCTTATCACCACAAATTTGCCTCATGATCAGAGGTCTTGGCTGAATCTGGCTGCCACCTCTGGGACTGCCCTGTTCACCTCATCTCGCTTGGTACTATGTAGCTGGGTCCTGGCTGACAAGGATCCTGCTCTGATGGTTGTGTTTTTGTGCTTGACTCCTGGCTCCCTGACCCTTCAGGAGCCGCTGGCTCCCATTGCATCCTGATAATCCAGTTCTTAAGAGATACTCAGTTTTTGACTTTTTACTCTGATTCAAAACAAAACCACATTACCAACTGCTGAGATCCCATTTGGCATGGGAATTCTTGCAAAGTCCACTTCCACTGTGCATGAAAGACTCTTACCTGAATCCGTTTGTGTAGCTTATACTGTAGCAAAGAAGGTCTTGTAATGTCTGCTGCTCTGGGAAGTTGAAGATTTGGGTGGAGGCAATGCACTGATGTAAAATGCCAACAGTTTCTCTTGTGCTCTGTTGTGAATCCTGGCTTTCTCAATACCAAAATCTGCTACTGGCTTTTTCACAGTCTGCTGTCAAATCTCGTATCCTCTCCCTTTTTTTCAGAAAAAGCCTGCCATGCCCTCTGTAAGGGTTGTGTGTCCATGGCCTACCTATGAAATAAGAGACAGCACAGCAGTCAGGCCGGCGTGAACAGCCTGTGCTGGGAAAGCCTCTTCTCTGGGATTTCTCGCTCCAGGACTCATCGCCGAAGGCCGAGTTTGCTGCGCTGAACTGGTGCCAGATGAGCTTGTGCATTAGGGATTGTTTCATCCGTGTGCTTACCTTCACCCGGGAGCACAACGTCTTCCCCCTGTCCTCACCCAGCTGCTCCAGCACAGCAGGGCTCAGCGAGGGCCTGCGCTGCGCGGTCGGTGGTCTGGGGACGGGGCTGCAGACGCCCAGCGATGCAGCCACATTGGCTGTGGGGGCAAGGCGCCGGCAGTAGGGGCTGCAGCAGGTCCTCTGTGAGGGAAGGCCGGGGGCCGCCCGGTGCCAGACACAGGTGGTTCCAGCCGGTTCCAGCCGGTTCCAGCGGACCCACAGCAGGGCACAGCTGAGCCTGTCAGCCAAGCTGGTGCTGGGAGGAGGTAGAAGATTCAGGAATGAGAGAGTGAAGCTCAGCCTGGAAAAAATGGGGAGGGGAACATGCTGTTTTAATTTTTGGTTTTGTTTTTCACTATCCAAATCTATTTTAACTATCAGTAATTTCATTTTCCCCAGGTCGAGCCTGTTTTGCCTGTGACGGTAACTGGTAAGTGATCTCACTGTCTTTATCTCGACCAACAAGCTCTTCCATCTTACTTTCTCTCCCCATCCTGTTGAGGAGGGGAGTGAGAAAGCAGCTGCATGGGCATCTGGCTGCTGACCAAGGTTAACCCACCACCAATGATGTGATAACACATCATTGACCAGTCCCAGACAGCGATGTGATCAAGTTGTCTGCAAGGTGCTTAGCAGTGCTATTAGCAATTAGCAACGTTGCAAAAGTGTATCCCATTTGCCTGCGCTGCACAAGCAGAAGAGCTTGGCCAGGATGCTGTGACTGCTCAGGCTGTCCCTGTCTATTCCGCTCTAGGGCATGGGCTGAGGTGACTTGTCAGGCACAAATCCACAAAATGGTCTTGAAAGCAAGCTAGACCCTTGCTTCACTGACCACATAGACTCAGATACCCTCAGAAGCCCAGACTGAGGATGCCTGAAGGTCCAGAGGAGCCTGGATTCAAGAGCAGATGACCTAGTTTTGACTGCCAGTGGAGTTCCACACATGCGTGTCAGTGAAACCAGAGCAGTACAGCCACTCCTCACTGCTAGAGTTGAATTAGTGCTGCATCCATACATACGCTCATGAATGCCACAGCTTGGACACGTATCTACTTTGGGGTGAAGGCAGACAACAGGAGGTATTATACTTTGAAAACAGTACTATAAGAAACTACTTTCTGTTTGCATTCAAGTGATCCAGCTAACCTGTGGCAATGGGCTGGGCAAATAACAGGACCACCTATCTCGGCAACACCTCTATCTTGAAGCAACTTCTCCTTCCTTGGCGGCATATGTGAAACGCACCCTAAGGATCAGGGAAGTCACAAATACTTCAGAGCCTCCTGCAGGACAGTCTGTGATTTATGTCCTTCCATTTCAACATAGTTGCCTTCTGGTGTTTTCACAAATGACAGCTATAACTTAAACTGGGTTTTGAAAACCAGTAATCTTATTTTCAGCCTCAAGATATCTGTTCTCCAAGCCTTCAAATCCCTAACCCTAGCATGGCAATAGTTTTATGATTTATATATTATTAATACACAGAAAGCTATTTTCCACAGTATATTCTGGTGACTGGACAAACCTCAAAAGAGGCAACTCCAGCATGTAGCCAAGATAACAATTTCTGTCTTTGGCACTTTGAAACTCAGCTGGATGATTATTCTCTTGAATGAATTTATATAATTCATTGCACTGTTCTCTAAGTTATTTTTTAAGTCATTGTTTTCTTTATATATATAGCACTTTGACCCTCAGAAAATGAGACTCTTTCCACAAGGATACCATAACATCTACATTACAAAGATCATGAACAAGGCATTAAAATCCAACTAAAGCCTGACAACACTTCATAGATGATGATTTTCCATATACTGCTCTTTAATCGAACAACTACTGATCTAACCAATTCTGCTTGCCATCAACTCCATGCAGGTTTTTTGAGCTTAGAGCACACATTCTTCCTCTGATAAACCCACTGCTGAGTTCTCAGCAGCATTAGATCCTTTGATCCAGAGGAACTACAGTTCCTCTATCCCATTGACACTGACTTAACATTGCTGCTGTAACTGCTGTTTTTGTGACAAACAGGAGCAGACAATAGCTGATGTGACAGGAACGTACATTTGGATCTAAATGAAGTTGTGATACAGAGAGCAGCAGTGATACTGTTCTTATGTTCACATCATGCTTCCTGTGCAGAAATGGGACTACTGTGTGCATTTAGAGAGCACCCTCTTCTGGGAGCAGCAGTGAAGGCTGCTTTCCTCAGCTACAGAAAATCTGTGTCCTGTGAAGCATCTGCTGAAAAATGGATGTACACCAGCAGAGCTGGCTAAACACGGAATTAAGCACTGCAGAAGTCTGAACCACCTCCTAACTTCACAGCCAGTAAGATGTAACTGTTCCAGTAGATTTGACTTGGATTCATAAAATGAGGTCATGGCCTGTGATTATATTGTGGACCATTTCCGAGACTGGGGAAAACTGGAGAACAGGCATGGTAAATCTCTGTTAAACTTATTTTCAGCCCCAAGAAACTGTTGCAATTAATATGACTTTCCAAAAAGACTATGTATGTCCACAGAAAACATGGCACCACTTCAATCTAATTAAGAACAATTCCTTCACACCAGCATGTGTGGCTTTACCCTGCTCACCCCCTCCACTCTATGCATAGCAAAGGTGAGTGCAGAACACCTAGACCTTCCTTCCGCTGCCAGAGTGTCTCCCAACTTCTCACGTGCTTTGTGCACGAAATGTTTACAGTGTTTTTTCTTTCTCTTAAAAAAGAGCTAGTTCATTGTAATTGCATTGGAATAGAGGCAAGTTACCTAGTGTTTCAATAAAAATAAAGCAGCCTTAAAATGCTATCTTGAACAGAAAAATCACAGATACAGACAAAACTCAATCAAAATTGCAATTAAAATACAGCCTTAATGAAATTTAAATACATAAATGTTATTGTATACAGAAATTTTTACTTATTAAACAAAATAATCTTAGAATATCATCCTGCTACATAACCAATGGGATGTGGGTTTTTTCATACCTCAACAATATTTGTTATTTCAAAATTAAACATAAGTAACAATTAAGACTATCCAGTTAAAAGACAAATATTACTAGTTTATTTCTATGCCTTAAGAAAGTAAATGACATTAAAATGATATTGAATACTGTAGATTATGTTCTTCCTTTTGAACAGCAAAGATCATATAGATATTTTGGCTAACAGCTCAGTGACTTTGTTACATAAAAACTAAGAACTGTTGAAACATGTTGATCCACTGGAAGTGTCGAATGACATTTTGGTCTCATGGAGGTCAAGGAAAGGTTGCCATTGACTTCAGCAGAGCCAAAAAGGATATGCCATCGGAGGGCTGCCTTGCTGCTACCCAAATGCCACAGCAATTCCTGTGAGCCCACACAGCAGGTTATCAAACAGTGCTGGCTCTCAGGACCACAGATATTTAGTTCAGCCTGCTCCCTTCTCTACATCAGTGTGTGAGTGCAGGCAAATCAGATGTACTGGCTTGTTCAGGTAAAATGAGGAAACAGAACATTGTTAAAAAAAAAAAAAATCCATGCTTCCTTCTCACTGTCAGAGCAGGACTGTGCACAAATCATCTTTCCCAGCATGCAAAATAAGATTATGGTCCATCAGGCAATGGAGGGCATAGCTAGCATCATGGGTTGTATGCCAGCTGAGGGAATGTACTGTGGCCCCAGGTCATGGAACTGGGCTACGTGGTGCACATACAGGCTATAATGCGGCATCACAGCCTGTCTCCAAATAGCTAGATGAGAGAGAGAAACTGTGGCATATAGAAGAGCATGGGATGAAGTACAATATGAGACAGCCCATAGGATTCAACAGGTCTAATCAGTTCTATGCCAAGTACTGCAACCTGAGGCCTCACCACTGTTTTGAACTATGCTAAGGCAGCAAGTAATGGCAGTAAAAAACACTTGCACTCCCGTCCCACCAAAGGGCATAAACCATGCCAAAGGTTTATTGCTAAAGGCAAAGGGGAACAGGCATTCTGAACTGTTAATGTTTCTTGCTCCTTTTCAGCTTCTGTTTAAGATAGCAATGTCATAATAGCTTTTAAATTTCACCAGGAAAACGGGTATTGGGACGATAATAGTTAACATGCCAAATACCGCAGCTAAGGCTGCCACCACTTGGCCAATTGTGGTGAGAGGGATAATATCTCCATAGCCCACTGTAGTGAGTGTGATCAAAGCCCACCAGAAACAAACAAGAATGTCATTGAAGTGTAGCTCCTCTGTGTAGGAGGGTTGGCTACCCAGCAACTCCCCATAGAAAAAGAGAGCACCAAAGAAGAGGGTCTCAAAGGCCAAAATCATCAGTAGGATGCAAATCTCCCTAAGGATAGATTTGAGGGTGTAGCACAGAACCCTGAGGATCAGTGGCGTTTCTATCAGCTTGGATATCTTCAGGAGTTTGAGGAGATAGACAATGCGAACAAAGCCCAACCAAAGCCCCAGGCTTGGCATTCTCAGAATCTTCCCAGCCACAAAGAGTTCAATATAAACTGGGAAGACGGAAAGGAAGTCAATCACCTTCAGAGGATTTTGGAAGAATAACTTCTTGTCTGGGCAGAAACAAAATCACACAGAGAACTCAAAAGTAAACCACAGGACACAGAAAAGCTCCAGATGAAGCAAGTAGGCAGTCTGGTGGTAACAGGGTTCATGGTCGTCATGGGAGACCTCAGAATAGCCAACAGAGGTGAAGTTAGCAGTAAAGAACTCAAATTGTGCCTTGGTCTCCTCACAGAATATGATGACAATTCCAACGATGAACAGCAGAGAAACAAAAGCCAAGCACTGCAGAGGGAGGAAAGGGCACACATGCAATTAGTTCAACAAAGAAGTATTGCGTAACCCCATTGCCCCACCACAACCCCAGGATGCCCTCCACAGGCACAGTACAATCCCACACTAATCTTTCTCTCACATGGAGTGCATTTTTCTCCTTCCAGATTTGAAAAATAGTAGAGCAAATTGGAGTAAAAGAAAAAAACACCTGAACTCCTACATCAGACTTTGTAAGGAAGGGGAAATGTCTGACAGCTGGAGTAATGCGCACAGACACACCGAGGGCCTCTTCAGCACTAAATGTTGGCTCCAGAAATACCAGCAGCACAGAAAACATCCTCTGCAGTCTCTGACTTGCATTTGTTGCTCTGCATGTCTGACATTTTAAAGAGGCACGGGGGCATGCATTTTGTACAGAGAACAGGGACAAGAGGAGGAGAGAAGAAAGAGGTCACCCATTAGCATTTTTCATGGACCCATTCCAGTAATCCCAAAGGACACAAGCTGTGTCCATCTCCACATATAGTATTACCTTAGCACTGAAAGAGGAATAGGGTTTTTCAAACGTAGACCAAATCTTTGGCTGCCACCTGGTTCGCCAGCTGAAATTCCTTCTTTCTGTCTGGACTATGAGCAACTGGTCATTAGTCTGTTCATTTTCATCCCAAATGTTAAACTCCTCTGGCTGCACGTCTTTGTTACTCAGCTTCAGCCAGCAGCAGGATGCTAGCTGTGTCTCATTTATTTCCCAGAAAGTCAGCTCTTCTTCTAAGACTGACCTACAGGTATCAATGGGGCAGTGGAAATGTTTGGTCCTGTAATAGTTCAACACGTAGCTGAAGATCTCAGCACTCCTATCAAAAAAGAACTTTTGGTGGTGGGATCATAGTCGTAGATGCTTGGGGCATGGGGCTCTGTTAGGCTGCACAGCTTGGTCCCTGAGAAGGTCCGGAGGGTGCTGCTGTATGTCTCATATCTGACTCCCCCAATATTCAGGATGATTTTTTCCTTGGAGCCTTTCATCTGTGAGGGGGGAGGGAGGTGCAAGTCCTCATAGGCTCTTGTTTATCTTCAGCCAAAAAGAGAAGAACACAAAAGAGGTGAAGTAAAGCAAATTTTGGAGCAGGAAGGTTTTCCAGGGTACCTCATTCCAATGCTTTTAAAGCACACTTTACACATGAAACCTGCATCTACTATAGGAAGGAAGGCACTTCTGCCATCCCCCATCACGTTCATTGCCTGTTCCTAGGCTCTGTTCCATGGCGATATTGTCTGAGCACTTTCCAGGAGATGCATCAAACAAAATGACAAACATCTGGTTTGCATTGCCCTCTCTCTCAGCTTTTCCGCATGGGGACAGAGTAGACAGAGTACACAGTCCAGAGTCTGTTTCACTACCTTTGTTCCTATACTGTGGATAATCATTGCAATAAACTCACTTAAAGTTCTCATTCCCAAGACATTCCTTGCACTGTTTCTCCCCTCGTCTAGTTCTTCTACCTCCGCCCCCAATTTCTTTCTCCACAAGCAGTTTCTTGCAAAGACCTCCATGTGCCAAAGAGGTAAAACAGTCATCAACAGCTTATTCTCCAAGCAAGTCTTTAAACATAATCTTCTCTGTTGAGCCTGGCATAACAAGTTTCACAGGAGACCCTGATGCCTGGCCGAACGTTTAGGTTGTCTGAGTTACACCTTTTCCTTGAGTCTTCCCTGTACAGAGTCCCACTGAGCCAAATCACCTTTACCTCTGCAGAAAGCCGCTCCTTACCTGGAATCTATATGTAGGATTCGTGGACTAGATAGAAATGCAGAACAACATACTTCCTCCTCCTTCAGGGCTGACTGACATCTCAGAACAGCACCAGAGCCTGCTGCCAAGGCCTCTGGCACTGGAAAGCATGTTCAGTTGCCAATTTCCTGTAACACATGCCCTGTTTAGCTCTTCAAAATCCAACATACCTGGGAGGAACTTGAGCCCTGCTTTATGAACATTATTCTAAGAGGGGAGGGAAACCAAGGATCTCTGTAGCTTCCGGAGCACATAGGAGAGGTGCAGAATTAGGGCAGGATGTTCTTTAGAAAGTGACTAGAGCTGTCTTTCGCCCACACGCATCCCCTTCTGAATGTCTCTACCCCTCCATTTTCCTTCCTCCCTTCCTACACATATCCATCCAACCTTCTCTTATGCCCTGCATTTCTAGTTCTGGCCCATCTCTTCTTGTAACAGGGCAAGCCCGTCTATCTTTCCTGCTAGGACTCTCTTAACCAGAGATGGCTGCTCAGTGTGCTGAGACCACACACACAGAAATTTCAGTTGTCCCTCCTCTTTTTTTGCAGAAAGTGCTGAGCATGGGAGTCACAGGTCATTTCTGCAACAAACCTTTCCATCCAGGATCAGCAAGGAAACAAGCCCGGCACCAGGGGAGACTCCCAGAAGAACTACGTACAATGCCTAATTCAGCTTTATCAGAAAAGTCTGGAAGCCATAGCTTGGTCACACGCTCGCGGCATAAGAGAATTACTGCGCTTCTGCTGTCCTTGACAAGCCCCAACATATGTGAGGCTTGATGCAGCTTCACCCTAAAACTTTCACCAACTTCCAACAAGAACAGGATTGAGCATAAGGACTAAAAGTGTGCAGGCACTGCTTAGTATTTGCTGCACAGGAATCCACATAGTGTGATTCGAAGCAGGTTAGATTAATTCAAGCACTCAACAAATCTGGAGTTACATTATCGGCCTCTGTTTCCTATCTCTAAAGATCATAGTGATTTTTGAGATCCCAGCTAAACTTGCCTTCATCTGCTTAGAATGCCAGATACCTCTTGCTCAAACATAACAATCCCCGTGTGAGAAATGAGCTGAGAAGTGTCATTTCATATTCTTACCTTGGTGCTATTGCAGCAACTCTGCAACCAGAAAAAAGAAGGGACTGGGAAGAACAGCGACAAATTCAGTGAAAACAGGATGTTCAATGGCTAGTCTCCAAAGCTCAAGTCTCATAGATGCCAGAAAACAAAACCAGCCAATCGCACTGAAAAGTTGCAGAGGCCCCTCTCCCTTGCTCTCTGCCCTATCAGCAGTCGCTCTCCCCACTGCAGGGAGTAACAGTCTAATAAGAAGGCAACAACAGCCGGGACAGATATGCTCTGATTACTCTGCCACCCACTGCTCTACTAACAATCTCAAAGGGCCATGGTATCTGGGAAATACATGGAGCTCAAATGTCTTAAGACAAATTAGAGATCACTATCAAGCCATAGAAAGGCAGACAGGTCAGGGTTCTTTCTTGGCTGTAGCCTGCGTTAAAAAAATAATATAGAAAACAACAGGAGCAAACAAACCAACCAACCAACCACCTGGCCTCCCATCTTTTTGTCACACTCTTTCCTTTTTCGGTTTAAAGGGCTTTTTCTCCATTTTTGGATGACCCAAAGCTTACTCTTTTGCACCCACTGATTTTAAATGCATTTTTTGTCATTGATTACTCCAGGAAGAAGCTTGCAATGTAGTTGTTAATCCCAGTCAAGAAAGGCATGCTGCATGTGAAATTTCCTTTCAGCTGACATTCCAAAGCCATTTCTACATATCAGCTCTGCTTACTTCAAACTCTCTGGAAAGAAAGTAAAAGGAATTTCCTTATTCCTAGCAAGAGCAAGGGTATTCAGGAAGGCAATAGGGGCTTCCTTTTCAGTTACACAAATGAAAAGCAGATTCATGTCTCTTTAGAGGAACTATTATCACAGTTCACCCGCTGGATCTTTCATTTTAATCCACTACCTACATTACCCTGGCACACTGAAATCTCTTTTAAAAAAGTAAGATTTTCCATTTAGGCTTTTTACCTAGATAGCAGTCTGGTTCTTTGCTCCTCATTGGCACTTCACCTGCAGGTGCAGGTAACCTCACTCACTCTAACAATCCAGATTCCCAAAGTACTACACGGACACCACAGACAATCCTGGCCTCTTCTCTCAGCCAACACCGGAGTAAGGCCGCAGAAACTAGAATGGCAAATTGCTGCCAATCTTGTGTGGGACATTCTGGGCAAGAAGCCATCTTTGCCCACTACCTCCTAATTTTGTGCTGAGCAACCACATAGCCAGACATGACAAGCAGAGCAACAGCACAAGCATTAATTTCCCTTCGATCCAGACTCCAAAAGCACATGAAGCATGTGAAACCTGTGCTCGCTCAGTCTCTGCTCCCTTCTGTCTCTGTAACAGAGACTAAATTCTTCACATCTTTCTCCCTCTCCACAGAGAGTAAGAATGAAAAACACTGCTTTTAATTTAATTTCTGATATGTTGCTGCGGTTCTGGAAGCATGTGATCAGATCAAGTTTGATGTATCCTATCTGTTACTTACCACTGCAGTATTTGCCCTTTACCACCTTTGCATGGCACGATTTCTGAAACCCAGAAATAATCCGGCAAGCCAAATGACACATGGCGTTCCTATGCTCTGAATAAGACCCTTTGCAGTAAACAGCTTGTCCTTTCAGACCATTTTTTAAGCAGATGAAAAGTGCAACTACATTTCCAGAGAACAGGGCCTCATTCCAAGTTTTCTTCCTGCCTCATGTCTTCTGAGAATTCACTTTCACTGCATGAGGCACTGCAGGAGTTGGGCAACGAATGTAAAATCTGTTCGCTCAACCTTACACTTCTTTTAAATAAGGAAACTTGTTTCAGTTTGGCCTACATTTATTAACAGCAAAGAACAAGGTAGACTTTTTGGGGGGGAGACAGTGGGGAGGAGATTGAAGCTGTAATGAACTGAGTTATTTTTCAAAGATGGTATTTTAACAGAACTCACTTAGCATTTCTTTCCCATAATCTTTGGTATTTAATAAGTATTTTGTACAGGGCATAAGTTCTAAATCTTTTTCCCATTCACTCATATTCATATGCACACGGTCTCAACTGTGCACTCAGGCTTACTCATGCTAGTCTAAATTGGGGGGGGGCCTTCATTAACTGCATTTGTACTACAATATAAGAGGAACTTTAGCTTTACAGTATAAGCATTTCTTCAGACAATGTCCATAAAAAGCTGCTGAGGACGCTTAACTGTTTTTCAAAAAAAATCTTGCTTCAGAATATTGAGCAAAAAAAGCTTAAGCTATCCTAAAGTCCTGACAGCCTTGGGGAAAGATCAGCCTACTCATTAGGTGCTGGAGATAGCACCAGAACCCACAGGCTTGGCTTTTCTACTAGCAAAACCAGTGTAAGTAGCTTCTACGGACTTTCACCTCCAGTACTTTTTTCCCATCCCATGTTACAGTTCTATCTTCCCCTCTGACCTCTAACACAAGTGTATTCCTGGGATTATGCAAACAGATCAGTGAAAAGAGAAGCTTAAAAAAAAAGCCTCCAGAAATAAGGTAATTTGTAGCCTGGATCATTTATTGATTCAGCCTACCACAAAAAACCTGTAGAATGTTGCAACTGGAAAGAGCAGTTAAGTTTTCTGCAAGTGCAGATACATTCAGCCACAGCTGGAAGATCAGGGACACTGCAAGCTTTGCCTGTATGATACGCGCCGCTTTAGTCAGGAGAGCTCCTCCTCCCGCTCCCTCCAGGCCCATGGCAGGCCCCATCTCCCCAAGACCGTGGAGTTCACCAAGGTCAGGCAGATAACAGTGTGAAGCCCGACACTACCTGATTGCCTTCACCCCTTACAGCGGGGGCTGCGCTCCACACTCCACAAAGCCCAGCATCCCGCCCTGAAGTCCTCTGGCTGACGCTCCTCACTCCGCTCCCTTTACCCTGATCCCAAACGCATCGCATCATCGCTCAGCTCCCGCAACTACCTCAGGGGAGAACACGCCCGCCCCGCACCGGCATCAAAACACGCGAGCCCCTTTCGGCCGTGGACCACAGACCCTGCAGCGCATCACTGGAGGATACCCCACACGCACTTGCGAGACGAGTCCCACAGCCCTCGGGCAAGGCCGGCGTCCCCACGCGGGCCAAGAGCCCCCGGCAACAACAGCAAGCACAACCCCCACAACAACGAGAAGTCCCGCCAGCCGCCCGCCGCCCCTGCGGCCGCCGCCGCCCGCCCCGGAAGCGGGGAGCGGAAGCTGGGCGCAGGTGGGCGGAGCGCCGGCGGCGGCATGGCGGGCCGCGCGCAGCTGGCGGTGCGCCGCGGGCGGCGGTGTTTATCCCCGGCCCGCAAGCGCCTCAAGCCGCTGCGGACTGTGGTGGCGTGGAGGGGCCGGGCGGAGTGGGACCAGGTGATGGTGGGGCTGTACTGCGGGGACGGCCGCCTGCAGCAGGAAGCGCTGGACCGGGTCTCGGCCTGGAAGAGTCGGTACGGGCCGCACACCGCGAGCCGGGAGCGCGCTGAGGCCCCGTGGGGTTATCCCTGAGGCGGCCCTGCCGGTTCTCTGCCCCAGGCTGTTGCCGACGCTCTCTGTCTTGGGCTCGTAGGGCGCCCGGGATCCGGCCGCAGCTGCCCGGTGCCGCTCCGCGGCCGGGGTTGTGTGTGCAGGCCGCCGGTGCTGCCGGGTAGGCAGCTCCGTCTTGCAGGGCGCCTACTTCGTGCAGCGGGCTTGGGGCCTGGGGCTCATGCCAGAAGTAGGCTGGCCCCGTGGAGAGCAGGGGAGGCGGAAGCCCTGCGTGCCCGCAGCGTCGCAGTCTGGTCTGTCGAGGCAGGGTGCTGCAATGAGTGTATCCAAGGCTGCCATATCAGCTTGCACAGTGTTGCTCCTGCTGCGTCCATACACAAGACCAGTCTAGGATGGCGTGTTGTATTGTGTGTGTGCTTGGCAGATCAGTAAGTACTTGTTGAACGTACGCTTAGGAGTAGCCACATAATCACTCAGTGCCATATAAAAGCCTTCTGGAAAAAGGCCCCTGATACTGTCTTTCTGCATGCTGTTTCTCAGGCTGTTGCATACCACAGAGCACAAAAAGCAGCCAGAAAGCTACCCGTTTTGCTGGGGGGCTGTATTCTTGTGAGGCTGCTCACCTGTTTTATCTCTAGGTATGGTCCCAAAATGCCTCTTGCGGTGGATTGCACTGCTGAACTGGTTCGTTGCAAGGTCCTGGATTCATCTGGCAGATTGAAGTCACATGAGCTCATCCTCTCTTACGGACTGGCTCTTGTAAGGTAGGGCTCTGAAGGCATGTGTGCTGTGAGAGACACCTGGACAGACAGTATCATTCATCTGTCTGATTTCCCTTTGCATCTGCGGGACCACAATGTTGTACAGCACGTGGGGAATTTGTCTCTGGGGTTCCAAGTTCTAGCATGTGGGGAGTTTGTCTCTGGGGTTCCAAGTTCCTCTGCAGCTCTTGATAGTCATTTATCTTTTTTGTAATCTGCACGCAGGTTTGTCAACTTGATCACGGAAAGGAAACAGAAAATTGTCAGCATTCCTCTGAGACAATTAGCCAGAGAGGTAAATATTTAGTAAGAATTACTCGATAGTTTATGTATATACAGAGAGCATGTGCATTGTCTGTTGACAACAGTGGGTAGGTGGAGTTGTGGGGGGTCATTCTTTTGTAAACAAGATAATAGATGTAGATGCCAGTTCTTTCCAACTGCGGTTTTAAAGAGGCTGGTGTAACTAGATCTAAAACTTTGTTCTTTAGAGTCAGTTTAGGAGTAACAAAGGCTGATGATCATTCAAGCATTTTGAATTGTGTGATCAAAAGTCTTGATTTACATGTAAATAGTCCCACTTGACATATACACCACATATTTTTGTTGCTTAGCCACTGAGGGGAAAAAGAGCTAAGCTGTGGTTGTCCGCTTCTGTGTGGAGGAAGGAAGGTTCAAGGTGTAGCTGTAGTAGCAGGACCGACTTGAGTCCCTTTTATTGCCAGCTGCACTGAGCATCATATCTGAGTCTAAACAGCAAGTTTTGAAAGTGAGGAACAGGCAGAATTTGAGACTCCTATATATGCAGCTTTGTGGACCTTATGTGAGAATGATGAATTGAATTTTTTTTTTTTTTGCTTGGTTTTTAAGAAGAGTGCTGCTTCTCACATTTTAAAACTGATCAAGCTTAAAAATAGAGGTCTTCGGTAGTTAAAGTTGTCCTTAGGAAAATTGTAAAAAATTGCGTGTAACTTAGAGTGTGTATGTTTTGAGTATTATGTATGATATGATTTGTATCTTTGATATACAAACTGTCATCCAGAATGTTTCATCAGTTTAAATATAGTTTAACTGCTTCTCAGTATCTCATGAAATGATACATAGCACCTCTGTCTGAAAAGACATCTGTTGTTGCAAGTAATGTTGAAGAGCTTAAACTCTAAAATGCCAAGTTTCTATGGCCACAGGAGGAGTGGGATTAGAGTGGAGGGGATCTCAGCCCACCCTTGAAGTGGGAAGCTGGGGAACTGTGGTGCAGGGATAGGCCAGAAGAGGCCATTCCCACCAAGTAGAGGTTCTCTGCAGCCTTACAGGGCTGCATGCGATAATGGCATGATGCAGTGGGAACCATGGGATAACACCCATTGCTGTTCTTCCAGGTCGATATCCCCATCTGGGTTGTGGATCTCCGTCACGAGCTGACCCATGGGAAGCTGCCGCGGCTGGCTCTGTGCCGCAAGGGTGAGTGCTGCTGGTAGGCGGCATGGGGAGGGCCTGGCTTGAGGTGTGCTTGGGTTGGCAAAGGCAGTGCTGCAGGACCTAAGGGGAGCACCCCTACCTCCATCTGGGGCCCTGCAGGTCAGGCAGCAGGCTCTTCCTGGCCGGGAGAGTTGTGTGCCACACCACAAGGATTTGCCGCTGGCCTGTGGGGGTAGCTGAGTTGTGTCCGGGTGGCTGCAGGCTGTGGTGCATCGCAGGGCAGGTGTTCAGAGAATTTCTTCTTCCGCTGAAAAAAGTACTGCAAATGGTAGTTTGGGCCTCTTGCTTCTTTACAGCACAGGAAGTTCATCTCGGGGAAAGAGGTAAATGCTTTTCCTGATGGTTTGGAGATAACTGAGACTTCTTAAAAATCTCATTTAGGGACTAATGCAGTAGGTACTACAAGCCTGAATGAATGACCAGCTCATGGTGTTTGAAGGGATTCCTGGGAATTTTGGGTTAAGCACTGAGGAGCTGGTTAAACAACCTTCAACAGGGTCCTTGGATTGAGTTGGGTAGTGAAATGGCGATGGGAGAAAAGGGGTTTTCTTTCCGTTCTATCTAATGTATGCCTAGTGTAGTCTCTGCATAAAAAATTGATATTGTTATAAACACTACATTGATCATGGTGATACTAAAGAATTGACTCATTTTCTCAGCAGAACGCCACTGTTGGGACTGAGTTTCTAATAAAATTTGGCCTAGCTTGAGCAAGATGCAACACTATAGCAGTGCCAAATCTTTTTTGTTGGCAAAAAGACAGTGGGTGGGTGTTACCAAGCCTGTGATACTGGATTGTGGGTTTTTTTGTTGTGGTTTTGTTGTTTTGATTTTTTTTTTTTTAAACTCATTCACTTTTTCATCAATGAAGTTCTGTGTGATTTCGGGATTCGTAACTTGTTAACAGCATTTCTTTTGACAATGCAAGTTAGCAATGTGCCACCTGTATTGTTTTTTTTTTCATTAACAAAGAAAGCCTCACTGAGAACAGAACGTTTTCTCTTTTCCCTTAGGTTGTGATGTTGTGCTGGACTGGCTACGAAAGACGTACTGGAGCCGTCAGCTGGGCAATAACTTGTGTGAAGAAAATGAGGACGAGGATGAGGAAGAGGAGCAGGAAGAGGTGGAAACAAATGCGGAGTTGGACAATGATGCATGGGAGATTCAAACCCCACAGCATGAGGCCTGTCAGAAACACAAGGAATTCCATGGTAGGTGTCCCTAGAACAATGGCAGATACAAGGATTAGAGAAGTCCCATGCTAGAGAAAGCAGTTTAACAGTGTCATCTTCTAGCCCTGACAATGCATAAAGATACAACTTCAGTTGAGATTTTGGAATTTGGTGGATTCTTGGGCCTTGGTGGATTCTTGGGGTGACTGACTTTTTTGGTATTGGCTCACTGAATTTGTAGCATAAAATCTTTTACTTCTATTGAATATGCAGTATCCTAATCAGCAGCAACAGTTATACTGGGATGGTTTAGGACCAAGCACTGTAAAAATTAGTTGTAGTGTCTTGATGGCCTCAGTTTTGCTATTGAGACCACTACTGACAAAGAAGGCTATTGTCCTTTTATAGACCTCAAAACTCAGTAGATTCATAACTTGAGCAAGAGCAGGATAAAGACAGTTCAGCCAGTTTCAAAATAATTTGCATGTGGACAGAAAAATCACTAGCTGCCGATTGTATTAAAAAAAAAAAATAACACCGGTAACTCAGCCTGGACATAATCTGAGGTGCAAAGTGCAAAACAGTGGGAAAACTTTGGTAAATTGTTCCGGTGGTTGCTTTTCCATCACCAGAAGTCTTTGAACCCAAAATAAGGAGCTTTTTGTCTGAGTCAGGGTTTATTACTTTGTTTGACTGATGTCTTCCTGGAGTGTGTATTCAGCAGAACTAAGCAGTTTGCCAGGATACAGAGTTCCCTTATATAGTTGATCCATTCTGTGTTTAAATTATATGTTTGTTTGTTTCTAGAAAAAGTCAAAGTTGTGCTGATATCGTACAAGAATGAGCAGTTTCGGGTAAGTGCAGTCTTAACTATCAGCACTTTTGGTTCTTCTTGTTTCCTGCTTGGGGCAATAAGTCTCCTCTTCATTCTTACCCAAAGTGAAGACCTGGTGCTCTTGGCCAGGCCTCATTTGAAATACCTGATTGCTAGTATGACTAAGTTGCTGTGCCAGGAGTTTATTTCATGTAACTGCAGGGATCCCATTTTTTCTCCCTGTAGCATCCTCCCACAGTTAGAATCTGTCCAGAAGCATCAGTAATACAGAAGTGATATTTGTATCAGTGCTACAGAGGTGGCAGTATGCCAGTGTCCACAAAGATACCATCGCTTGCCGGGTTGCATACTCTTGCCTAAAGTAGTGCTGCTGTCCAGTGCATACCCCATAGGTGACCTGTGACCTGCTGCATGTGTGGAGAGAGGCTTGGTTAGTTGCTTGTTCAGATATCTGACCTAGTGTTGTCATACATGGTTTGCCAAAGTAAAGCTTCATTGCAGAGGACAAGCAATTTGAACTGTGATGGCTTCTAGTGCAAACACTTTGTTTGTATTTATAAATGAGATGTGTACTTGTTGGAGATCCCAGGTCTTCCTAGTCCAGGTGTGGATAGTGCTGAGTTTGTTTTCATTCATCCTAGTGTCTCTGGAAATTGAGACCTGTCATTCAGAAGTCATTAGCCCATGTTTTCTGTCATCCATCGTGTATTTTTGCAATGGCCTGGTGGCTGAGGGGCTGCAGTTCAGATTTGTGAAGCATTTGCCCCAAAAATCTCTCTCTGCTCAGCTTCCCCTTCTTAATAATGGGATAGGTCTTAAGATCTGTTGAGAGCTGCGTTACAGACCCTGTAAAATGTCCTTACCGACACACTGTTGTTACCGGGGAACTGATCTCACTTTTATTTTGATTAATATCGTTAGGGGCTAAAGGAGAAATACCAGTGAAGTGTAGTCTTAATCAACAGTGAGAGTATATAACGTGATTCTCCTTTGTTCATCCTTCCCTTGCTGTAATTGCTACTGGCTTGTTGTGTACTGTAAAGGAGACAAAATGATTATATGTGGTGAGTGACCTCTTAACATATTAACAGAGCAGAAGGAAGTATGTCAAACTGAATAGGAAAAGGCAACTTCAAAATTTAAACTGGACAGGGTTGAATGGGGGAAAGGAGTAGTCAGTCAGTTGCTAAAGAGTAATTTGAAACTTTTGTTTCGAAGCTCACATGAAACTCTCCTTAACCTATCAAAATAGTGCAAATACAGGGTGAAGAGTAAACTCTCTGCTATATGCCTCAGTTCAATGGAATGCTGCATACTGTGCTTTTGAAATTTCTCTGTTCACCATGTAAGGCTGCCTTTCTTGTTGAATCATTTCAGGTGGTGTACTTCTAAGTCTGTCAACTGTGACAAAACATAGCTGAATTGTGAAAATTGAATGCTCTGTAGATATGTATGTTGTACATATAGCTTCTTTTAGTATATCATTTTTGTCACTCTGAGGTACGCTGAGGAAGGGTGGGCAAAGGACTTACCAAGATCTGTCAGCATCAAGGAGTGTTATTCTTTATCATTGATACGTGCAAGTTTTAACTGAAGTTTGTCTTTAATAAAAAACATAATACTTCTTTTATGCATTAGTAACTATTGCCAGTAATTTGAAGAGATGCAAACATATTGGTCCTTTGGCTTGTGAAACTCTGTTCTGTACAACAGTAGACTTGTAATTTAAAACTGATTATGGCTGACAAAATCTCTGACACTTAGAAATGGATTGAAATAAGTTATATGGGTTTGTTCTTGTGCCCTTTAAGGGCAGATAGGTTGATGCATCCAAGTAATTTCTTAACCATGGCAGCAACTGGATGTTAAAAATATCAAATAAATACTACTTGAAGCTTTTTTTAGGCTTATATTTAAACGCTTACCCTGGATTGGCATAGCAAGAGTATTACAGTATGTTTGCTAGTCTCCCTGCAGAGAGACTATGCTGTGAGTCTCTCTGCATGAATGTATAGTCTGTCTTTAATCTTTTTCATATAAGAAGGAGAATCGCTTATAGCTAAGTAATCTTTGTAACGGTGTAACTGTAAAGTCCCTGATCCAGGTACTTCTCTAGCTATTTTGTTACCTATTTATTATACTTAAAAGTTTATATAAATCTGTAGGGTGTGAACTAGACTAAATTAAGCTCTGTCATGGGGGCTGTGTACTTTGTTGTCTGATTGTTCATAGGGGTAGGCTACAGGTTCTTTAGTCACTTCAGGTCATGTCTTTATACTTGATTTGTCATCTAAAGTATCTTTTCCATGTGGTGGTAGCTTTGCATATATAGGTTAAGAGAGCTAATCGCAGTCCTGAAAATGACACCTTGGTTTTCTAGTCTCATTTTACGTTACAGAATTACAGAATGGTAGGGGCTGGAAGGGACCTCTGGGGATCGTCTAGTCCAATCCCCCTGCCAAAGCAAGGTCAATTAAAGCAGGCTGCACAGGACCTCATCCAGGCGAGTTTTAAATATCTCCAGAGAAGGAGACTCTGCAGGCCCTCCAGGCAGCCTGTTCCAGTGTTCTGTCACCCTCAGAGTGAAGAAGTTCTTCCTCATGTTCAGATGGAACTTCCTGTGCTTCAGTTTGTGCCTATTGCCCCTTGTCCTGTCGCAGAGCACCACTGAAAAGAGTCTGGCCCCATCCTTCTGACACCCACCCTTCAGATATTTATAAGCATTTCTAAGGTCCCCTCTCAGCCTTCTCTACTTCAGACTAAACAAGCCCAGCTCCCCCAGCCTTTCCTCGTAGGAGAGATGCTCCAGTCCCCTCCTCATCCTCATAGCCCTCCGCTGTACTCTCTCCAGTAGTTCCTCGTCTTTCTTGAACTAGGGGGCCCAGAACCGGATGCAGTACTGCAGATGTGGCCTCATTAGGGCAGAGAAGAGGGGGAGGAGCACCTCCCTCGACCTGCTGGCCATGCTTTGCTTAATGCACCCCAGTATCCCATTGGCCTTCTTGGCAGCCAGAGCACACTGCTGGCTCAAGGCCAACTTGTCATCCCACAGCGCTCCTCGGTCCCTCTCCACAGAGCAGCTTTCCAGCAGGTCAGCCCCAAGCCTGTGCTGATGCATTGGGTTGTTCCTCCCCAGGTGCAGGACCCTGCACTTGCCCATGTTGAACTTCATGAGGTTTGTCTCTGCTCAGCTCTCCAGCCTGTCCAGGTCTTGCTGAATGGCAGCACAGCCTTCTGATGTATCTACCACTCCTCCCAGTTTTGTGTCTTGCTGAGGGTACTCTGTCCCTTCATCCACGTCATTGCTGAATAAGCTGAACAAATCTGGGCCAAGTACTGACCCCTGGGGAACACCACTAGCTACAGGCCTCCAACTAGACTCAGTGCTGCTGATCACAACCCTCTGAGCTCTCTCATTCAGCTGGTTCTCAATCCACCTCACTGTCCACTCATCTAGCCCACATTTCCTGAGCTTGTCTAGGAGGATGTTATGGGAGACAATGTCAAAAGCCTTGCTGAAGTCAAGGTAGACAGCATCCACTGCTCTCCCCTCATCTACCCAGCCTCCCATGCCATCATAGAAGGCTATCGGATTGGTCAAGCATGACTTCCTCTTGGTGAATCCATGTTAACTACTCCTGATAACCTTCTTTTCCTCCACTTGCTTAGAGGTGACATTCAGAATGAGCTGTTCCATCACCTTTCCAGGGATGGAGGTGAGCCTGACTGGCCTGTAGTTCCCTGGGTCCTCCTCCTTGCCCTTTTTGAAGACTGAAGTGACACCAGCTTTCCTTCAGTCCTCAGGTACTTTTCAAAGATGATGGAGACTGGCTTAGCAATGACATCTGCCAGCTCCCTCAGCACTTGTGGCTGTATCCTGTTGGGGACTATGGATTTGTGGGTGTCCAGTTTGCTTAAATGATCTCTAACCCAACCCTTCTCGACCAAGGGAAAGTCTTTTCTTCTCCAGGCTTTCTCTTGTACCTCCAGGGACTGGGGTTCCTGAGGATCAGCCTTAGCAGTGAAGACTGAAACAAAGAAGGCATTCAGTAACTCCGCCTTCTCTGTGTCTTCCGTCACCAGGGCACCCACCTCATTCAGCAGTGAGCCCACATTTTCCCTAGTGTTCCATTTGCTACTGATGTACTTGAAGAAGTCCTTCTTGTTGTCTTTGACATCCCTTGCCAGATATAATTCCAGGTGGACATTAGCCTTCCTTGTTGCATCCCTGCATACTCTGACAACATTCCTGTGTTCCTCCCAAGTGGCCTGTCCCTCTTTTCGCGTGTTCTGTAGACTTTCTTCTTCCATTTGAGTTTTGCTAGAAGCTGCTTGCTCATCCATTCAGGTCTCCTGCCTCTTTTGCTTGATTTCTTACTCATGGGAATGCACCAGTCTTGAGCATGGAGGAGGTGATGCTTGAATAGTGACCAGCTCTCTTGGAGGCCCCTACCTTCTAGAGCCCTAATCCATGGGATTCCTCCAAGCAGGTCCTTGAAGAGGCCAAAGTTAGCTCTCCTGAAGTCCAGGGCTGTGATGCTACTTACTGCCCTGCTTCCTCCACGCGGGATCCTGAACTCCACCACCTCATGGTCGCTGCAGCCAAGGCTGCCCCTAACATGCACATCATCAACCATTACATTCCCACCTGGCAAGAAAAATAATTTCTTCTTTTCTCTCAGTAGTTATTGTCTTCCAAAAAGAATCTGGTAGATGCTTGTTAGTGATGTAACATGCTTCATGCCAATATTTTATCGAAGGTAGTGATGATTGAATTGCCGCTTGGGTAGGTTGTGAGCGTAAGTAGAAGGCATGTCTTACCTTGCTGGACAGGCTCAGATAAGGTATATGTGTTATAGTTTGGCTGTGGCTGGCAACAGAAGGGCCCAGCTCCCTCCCAACCAGAACCTAGCATGACGGCACATGGTATCAAATACCCTGTTCTGTTTGGCCAGGTTGGGTCAGCCCGCCTGGCTGTCCCCCCTCCTGACTTCTGGTGAAAAATAACCCTGTCCTGGCCGAACCCAGGACAATATATCAAACCAAGAAATCACTAACTTTCAGAGGAGTGCTAACTTCCGATATTCTCTCTTCCATTCTTGGTACATGTTGATCTGTTTTGTGTATTGCTTCTACTGATCAGATGCTCTCAGCTGATTACAGGTTGCCTTGATGGCTGTATTGATTTGCGTTTTGATCTACTGTATGCATAATATGATTGGCAAAGCCTTGTCCTGAGCAGGTAACCTCATGCACATCCCGCATGTGGAGTTAATGATTCAAAACGAGTCTGTCCTGGTTTGTGCTGAAGTCAGGGAGAGCAAGGTTTAGAACCACAATGAGGATGCCAGGACTGTAACTTCTTGGTGGTGCTGCCTTTTTAATTCAGGTCTTTTCCAAGTATGACATGGCTTATATTATTTTTTAATATACTCCTAGGAAGGAGAACTTTTGTGAGTATTTTGTAGTGCTGTTGATGGAGCACATGTGGCATGTCCATCTTCTCTTCATAGCAGTGCCTTTCTGTTTGCCATTGGAGCATATTTTCTGTTAATGCTTGGATTTTTCCTTCACTCAGGCTATGCAGGCTGTGCAGTCGGTTTCGAAGTCTCGAGATCCGTGGTCCAGTTCCTCTTCAGAAGTAGACTGGATTTTGGCTCAGATCAAAGACCTGATGCAAGAGAACAGGTACATCTCTGATAAGGAACTGAGGTGAAAGGTACAGTGCAGAGCTGGGCCTGTAGATCAGTTGCACTACCTTTTCACCATGTTGTTCATCTGATCATGGAGAAAGCAATTGGTTCATTTCCTCAACATCTTTGAGGATGGAGTTATTAATATATGTTAATGAGTAACGTTTCCTGTGCCAGATGGTCTCCAAGGTGTTGTCCCTGACTTAGCTGTGCTGGCCCCAAGGCGTGTCAGCATCTTTGGTGTCTTCAGAAGCTCTCCCAACAACCTTGTGTAGACTTTGATTTCACAGTAACCTTTAGAATTCTTCAAAATTGCAGGGCAATACTTGGCCTCTTCTATGCTTTCTATCTTTCTATTACTACAGGGCCTCTAGGACCCAGTGTGTTGAGACTTTATTATTACTATATAAATTTGCATGAAGATCCTGTCCCACTCTGAGAAACGTAATCAGTGTAACTGTAGTGGGGAAACATTATCACGTTACAGATATGAGCCAGAACTCCTGATGTTTTGAATGTAAATATGTATGCCGTACAAGCTGCTGATTAGTTTAAGAGATAGTCAGATGTTGTGCCAGAAGAAAACCCTGAGGAAGAGACTTGCACCTTCGTGGCATTGCTCATCGGTTGCTGAGCGTGGAGTAATGAGCAAGAAGGCATGAAGATTCTATAATCAGAAGCATCACTTACTAAACACGGGGCTTCTTTATCATTGAAACTGTCTGTTGCTATATGGTTGGAAGGTACTGGTGGAAGCAAGCCATTGCACCTACCTGTGATTCTGGTACTCTCTCCCTAAGCATCCTCTGTTAGCCACTGTTAGAAGGCAAATGGACCAAGGGCAGCTGCTTTTATATCTAAATAGGCATTTAAACCTGGCATCAGCTACATAGTAGGGGGGAAATGGGATGCCACAGTACAAAACAAGGATTTTGAAAGGTTCAAGTGAGAGCAAGTGACTTCATCCTATGTGAAATGGGTTTTGCAGGAAATGTTCAGGCAAGAGTTGTAATGCGTTGGTAACAGGTAAAAAATGGTAGGAAGTCCCTTTCCATATAGGAAAACTGAAGTAGTTAAGATCTTAGGATAAGCATGTATATGGGGTCTTTCTAATGTTGCCTTGTTGGCATGCTCTCGTATTAGTTTGTCTGTGCAAAACGTAGTTTTCGTAACAGTACTGTCTTATAAGTATATGATCAAAGCAAGTACTTAATGTGGAAAATATTGTGCTTTTGATTTGCTTGCTGTGCACTGATTCTGCAAAGCATGCTTATGGTATCACATGAAAGTGTGTTAAATCACATTCTAGCAATTCTTTGTAATCACCTTTGTGTGAACCACCTGTTGCTTCAGCTCTTGTTATTTGCCCCATGCAGCTGCACAAAGTACGTTCAACTCCAGTTGTGTGGATTTCCAAAAGAATCAAGAATCTACTTCATCTGTCAAATTAAATCTTCCCCTAGAATACTCAGAATTTAGATGCTAGTGACTGTATTTGTGGCCTTTGAGGCACCAGTGTTTTAAAGTTGTTTTCCTCATCAAGCTGTGAAATACCATGTGCTGGGGGGTGAACAGGGGAGTTGGGGCAGCTTCATTTTTGAAACCCTTGGAAATGATGGCGTATTTAGAATACAAACACTTGGAATACCCAGTGAGTTCCCAGGGCTCTTCAATGCTTGTTCTTTACTACTAGCACAACCAAACCATGCTAACGTTTTTCCTTTTAAATAATCTCAAGTTTCTATCTTAAGCACATCGCACTATTTCTTTATATATTTCATGGGGGATTCTCAGAAGAACTCTTTAGGCTGAGTTTGCCTTCTCAGCAGTGCCTGAAGTGTTAGAATGAACAGCGAGTGGGATGGGATTCTGAGGCAGGGCTGTAGATTAAACCTTCACTACTGTGCCTGTCTGCACTGGCTGGAGGGCAGGTATGTGGTGAAGGGAAGCCTCTTTGGAGTTCTGGTAAGTGAAAAGATTACAACATGTGATGAGTTTTATAACATGTAATCCTAATATGGAGCTGCTGCTGACCCAGGAGTGTGCAGTAAAAAGGGGAATCTCTAGTGTCTCTTTGGAAGTAGTAACTTTAAAACAAAGGAACAAACAAAAACACAACCCAAAGCTCCTAAAGTCAATAACCAGTTTTCTGCTTTGCAGAGGACTGTGTCTCCAGAGCACTTCCCAACTCCAGGATACTGGTAGTAGTCTGACTAAAATAGCCACTCTGATATGCGGGGAAATCCCCCACTTACAGCAGCCAAGGATGGGGGACTGTTTCACAACTCATGGCTTGCAAAACTAGCAAAGATCCAAACCCTTCAGTAGTGATGCTGCTGCAGAGGGATTCTGCAGTTGCATTTAACTGCTTTGTGTGTTCACTGTTCAGAGAGAAGTTTTGCAAGAATGTTTTTATTTATATATTTATGTGTGTGTGTGCGTGTATTGTTTCCAGTAAGTACAGATTCCACAATTCCAGACTTTGGGGCAAACTTGTGGAAAGCAAACATATGTTTCTGGATCAGAACAGCTTTGGCAGTGAATTTCCAACCCTTATACCTTTTACTTTATAGGCTCGCTCTCTGCTCCTTTTGCTTCTTATTTATGCAGTATTAGCTCCAGAAAGCCCCAGGAACTGTGTGTCACATTACATACTGCTAGTTTGGCCACTTTTCTGTATTTTTCTGCTCTTGTCAACACTAGATGTCAGATAGGCCAGCTGCTGTAATGAAGCATTTTCCTTGATTTGTGCAGAGTGGCTTGACTGTAGTCACACATGTGCGTATTCTTGGGAGTTGCCACTTCTGCAACGCTCTGTGTGAAGTACCTGAAATAATAGTAATATAATGGGAATGTTTTGCCAGAGCAACAGTACAGACTTAGCTCCACAGTTGTTGTTTCAATGTGAAGCAGCAGTCATCGGGACCAGATTTTAGCAGGGTATTGAGGTATAGTCATTGTCTGCTGGCTATTGTCATACCAAAGAGCTACTTCATCCATTCTCAATCTCTGTTTTTGGCTTAAGCAACATAGGCCAGATGCTGCCATGATTCCCCTTATTTAGGCCTACTTTATGCCTGCTTTCCCCATTTTAATCCTGCAGGGTGAAAATAAGTGACTTGAAAATAAGTTTAAGTCTTAAAAATAATAAAAATTCAAATTCTGAACCTTGCTGGAGAGGTCTTTCTGCAGACCAGCTATTTAAAACAAACAAGCAAGCATCCAGTTGTTGGGTTTTTTGGTTTTTTTTCCTTTTTTCTTTTCTCCACAGCAAGAACATAGATATATTATACCAAAGGCTGGAACTGGCACTGCAGTGAGATTGCTGCCTTCACTACACTTTTAAAAATACCTGGCTGTGTGTCAGTGTTGAGCTGGGGAAGAGGGGCAAAGCAAGAAAATCCCGCTAACCCCTTGTCTCTTGCCATCTTCTTGGCACCCTGCTGATGGAACCATGATGACTTTATTCAGGAAGTTTTGGAGTTTGCTTCGTGCAGCCAGGTTCTTGTTTCAAAACACAGCTTGCTCTGTTCTCCTGTCTGGATCCTTAAGGGACAGTCTTGATATCGTACAGTTATTTGTTTTGCAACATGCAGGTGGTTTAATAAAGAATCTTATTCCAGGCCTTTATGTTGTTTAACTTTATAAAGTTGCTTGAATAATACTGGGGTTTTTTTGAGAGAAAATGATTTTTCGGTTAAGCTGCATTTTCTACTGAAGCTCTCCTCTGTTGGAAGACTTGTACTGTATTGTTTGTTTCAGAGTAATAACAGGACAAAGGCCACAATGCATCTGAACAAATGTTACACTAGCTTACATAAAACAAGTGTCCTTGCAGACGAATGCTAAATCGTGGTAAGAACTAATGTGAGGTAGCTGAGCATGGTGAACATTCAGGCAAATCACAAGTATGTTCTTCGTGTGGAGGGGAAGACAGAGGTGGGTTGGAAGCCTCAGAATGGTAGAGCAAACTGTAGGATTTGGCACTCGCTCCCATATTTTCATCCTTGAGTGCCTACTTCATCTTATGCTATTTTTATTCCAGCATCCAGATGTAACTTCTAAAGAACACAAGTTGTTGTATTTATAGTTAATTGAAGGCTGTGCCTATATCCAGCTTTTTAGAACCACCTGCACATTTTCTTTGCGTGTCCAAAATGATTAAAAAACAGTTCCCAGAAAGGAATCATGCATGTACCTTCTACTTCTGTTTATTAGTGCTAGCATGTTAACTGTATTGAAAATGAGACCCTGTCACACTCTGGTTTCCATTGGTCTTTATGTAGCAGCATAAATACAGGGATATGGTGTGGGGTTTCTCTTAAGTGCAGATTTCTTTCTTTAGAGGGAATTCTCCATTAAATGTTTTTGTGTGAATGGTCACAGATTCTCTTACTTCTTCAGAAACTCAATAAAAATGCTACTTCTGTAGCCCTTGCCACCGGTCCATTCTCCACCGTGACATTTGAGAAGATGAGTAGTGTTATGCTACCAAGGCAGCAATGATGTGCAAGTCCTTATAATCAAGTCGCTTTTTTGACTTGAAAAACAGAGAAACTTTGCAAGCTTTAAACATATGTTTGTGCATACATGTTTATATAAGTGAGCATAGGTTCCTTGAAGTTGTTTTTGAATACCATTGTGGTAATTGATTCTGCTTTGCGTCGTATCTGTCCTGCAGTGCTGCAGCTGTTTACTCTTTCAGTCACGTGGAGTCTGTCATGTATCATCATAAATGCAGCTGGGGTAGTGCTTCCCCCGCGGCCTCTATGAGAATCGAGTTTTCTGAAGGACTAACAGTACTTTCCTTCTCAGCTGAAGACAGGGTTGTTTGTGCAGTCACCTGTGTATTTGTGAAGATGTTTAATTTAAGGACTCAGCTTCTTGCTTTCATTTAATAGAGAAATTTTTTTTTCGTCACTCACAGAAACTAGACCACATGTGAGGAAGGAAGGCTGGCACAGAATGCATTGACAGGGTTGTGACTTCATTGGGTTTGGAAACTTGAGTTATGGACTCAGGGCTAACAGAGTTTATGAGTTCTATTGAATATGTCAAGTGACCTATGAAAGTGGTTTTTTTTTAATTTAGAATGCCTATGTAATTCTGCGTAAAGCCTTGCATTTCCCCTGTCAACATACCCTGTAATTTGGCTTGTGTGGAGTGCAGAAGACTGCTTTAGACCCAGAGCAAAATGGGCTAACTGCAAAGGATCATCTGCTTCAGAGAACTGACCAAGTGGACCTTTCTTAGTCAGATGTTCTTCTGCTTAAATGGTTCTCTACTGAAGCTGCCATCTGCATGGAGATGTCCTTAATAGCTAGTGATGATCAGTCATTACATGTGGGAATAATGGTAATTATACTGGAACGGTTTCCAGAGGAGGATTGAAACTGGATTTTGGTTTTAGAAACAAGTTACATTCTGCCACTTCCCTTCTGATCTCCCACCACATCATCTACTTATGACAAAGTGGTCTAGTGTTTGTGTGTGTTGTTTCTGGACTCTGACATCTTCAGCTGCTGTTTGTATTTATAAAAATCCTATATTGAATCTAAGTCATGCCTGTATGTTTAGATTTGGAAGTTGACCCTATGGGAGAATGCAGATTTTCTCATCCATTCTATACCAAAATATATCGTTCTAAATCCAATTAATCTGATGGCAAAAGCAGTTGTTTCTGTGGAATTTATTTAGTGTTTGAAAATGGCCATCTTGATTTTTATGCTGATAAGTGTTTATTTTAGTGCTGTATTTTTGCGCAGCTAGAGAAGCTCACAGAAGAGAAGAACTTGAGAGAATGCCATAGCTGGCTATTGAGGCAGTTGTGGCCACTTCTGTCCCCTGTGCTGTATTTTACTTTGAAGTGTCATTTCAGCCTACCTAGGTGGGTCCCCTCAGTCTTCCACTTGCGTTAACCCAGCCTAATAGGAGATGGAATGGTCCTTGAGCTGGACCATTCAATGCTGTCAGACTACCTGAAGTTTGCAGGTTAGCTGTAAGGGCATGAGACATCTGAAAAAGAGCAGTAGGTGCTGTAGAGAAGAGCAGTTGTGAGTCTACTGCAACACACCTGCTACTGAAGGTGAAGGGTTCTGGAGCAGAGGCTCGCGCCGAGGGACCCTTTCTCCGGTGGCAAAACCGCAGCGGCGAGGCGGCAAAAAGCGCCGAGAGAGAGAGAGAGAGGAGACCCCAGCCCCGCCCCCCCCCCCCCCCGAGCGGGAAAGCGGGAGGTGCCAACGAGCGGCAGCTCTGCCTCAGCGGGGGCGGAGTCGAGTGTGACAGCGGCCGAACCCCCTCACGGATAAGAGCAGCCCCCAGGGAGCGCGAGCGAACAGAGCTGGCAAACAGAAGCGGCGCAGCAGCCCGGGAGCAGCGCAGCAGTTCGCGCGGGAGTTCGCGCAGGCAGGGTGAGCGGGGAAGGCGACTGGCAGGGTACAGCCGCCCCTTCTGGCAACTCAAGTAGTGGGCATCGCTCTTCCAGGAGATATTCTAGCCATGGTTACCACCCGTGGTAAAGCTGTTGCTCGAAGGAGTGTGGGGACCCAGATGGAGGCCCCACGCAAGAACGCGGGTGTCCAGGTCTCTGGCTGCAGGGAGTGCCTGAGCCTGGCGCTCTTACTGGCGGACAGCAGAGACAACGGCTGTGTTCGGTGCGAGCAGGTGAATGACCTGCTCAGCCTGGTGGCAGAGCTGAAGGAGGAAGTGGAGAGGTTGAGGAGCATCCGGGAGTGTAAGAGGGAGATCGACTGGTGGGGCAGCACCCTGCCCTCCCTGAGGCAGAGGCAGCAGGAGGCGGCTCCACAGAAAGCAGAGAACCCCCTACCCTCTTGCCACCAAGCAGAAAGAGGGGGCCTAAGAGATGGGGGGGAATGGAAACAGGTCCCTGCTCGGAGGGGCAAGCGAATCTCCCCCTGGCCTCCCTCACCTGCCCAGTTGCCCTTAAGCAACAGATATGGGGCTCTGGAATGTGAGGGACTGGCCACAGAGGATGTGGGTGAAGGTGAGGCTCCATCGAGGGGGTTGCCTAGAATGAGTCAGACAGCCCCACGTATTACAACTGCCTCAACTAAGAAAAAAAGGAGGGTCATTGTCATAGGTGATTCCCTTCTGAGGGGAACAGAGGGCCCGATCTGCCGACCGGACCCATCCCACAGGGAAGTCTGCTGCCTCCCTGGGGCCTGGGTTAGGGATGTTGCTAAGGAACTCCCTGGTCTGGTGCGGCCTACTGATTACTACCCCCTCTTGGTAATGCAGGTTGGCGGGGACGAGATTGCAGAAAGAAGTCCCAAGGCCATCAAAAGGGACTTCAGGGCACTGGGGCAACTGGTTGAGGGATCAGGGGCGCAGGTGGTGTTTTCCTCCATCCCATCAGTGGCAGGGAACAGCACTGAAAAGGGCAGAAAAACTCACCTGGTTAACAGGTGGCTCAGAGACTGGTGCCATCAGTCAAATTTTGGCTTCTTTGATCATGGGGAGTTGTACACAGCACCGGGCCTTCTGGTGACAGGTGGAACTCAGCTATCTCAAAGGGGAAAAAGAATTCTTGGCCACGAGCTGGCGGGGCTCATTGAGAGGGCTTTAAACTAGGTTCGAAGGGGGAAGGGGATGTTGCCCGGCTCACTAGGGATGAGCATAGACTTGGCGTGCCAAGGCCAGGGGTGAGATTGACAGCCCAGCTCAAGTGTGTTTACACCAATGCACGTAACATGGGCAATAAACAGGAGGAGCTGGAAGCCATTATACAGCAGGACGGCTACGACTTGGTCGCCATCACAGAAACGTGATGGGACAACTCGCATGACTGGCATGCTGTCATAGATGGCTACAGACTCTTTAGGAAAGACAGACCAACAAGGAGAGGTGGGGGAGTTGCTCTATATGTGAGGGAGCAAGTAGAATGCATTGAGCTTGGCCTGGGGGCAAATGAGGAACAAGTTGAAAGCTTGTGGGTTAGAATTAAGGGACAGGCTCATAAGGGTGACATTACGGTGGGTGTGTACTACAGGCCACCTGACCAGGAGGAGGAGGTTGATGAGGCCTTCTACAGGCAGCTGCAAGCAGCCTCACAGTCACAGGCCCTGGTTCTCATGGGGGACTTCAACAACCCTGACATCAGCTGGGAAGACCATACAGCTAGGCAGGCGCAATCCAGGAGGTTCCTACAGAGCATCGATGATAACTTTCTGATGCAAGTGGTGGAGGAACCAACAAGGAAAGGCGTGCTGCTGGACCTTGTGTTAACAAACAAGGAGGGACTGGTGGAGGATGTGAAGGTCGGAGGTAGACTCGGCTGCAGTGACCATGACATGGTCGAGTTCAGGATCCTGCGTGGAGGAAGCAGGGCGATAAGCAGGATCAAAACCCTGGACCTCAGGAGGGCTGACTTTGCCCTCTTCAAGGAGCTACTCGGAGGAATCCCATGGGCCAGGAAGGCAGGGGGCTCTATGAGTGCTGGTCGCTCTTTAAACAACACTTCTGCCATGCACAGGAGCAATGCATCCCCCTGAGAAAGAAATCGAGCAAAGGAGGCAGGAGACCTGTGTGGTTAAACAAGGAGCTTCTAGCAGAGATCAGGCAGAAGAGAAAGGTCCATGGAATGTGGAAAGAGGGGCAGGCCACTTGGGAAGAGTACAGAAACGTGGTGAGAGCATGCAGGGATGCGACGAGGAAGGCCAAGGCCCACCTGGAATTGAAGCTGGCAAGGGATGTCAAAAACAACAAGAAGGGCTTCTTCAACTACATCAGCAGCAAAAGGAAGGCTAGGGACAATGTGGGGCCGCTGCTGAATGAGGCGGGTGTCCTGGTGACGGAGGATGCGGAGAAGGCAGAGCTACTGAATGGCTTCTTTGCTTCAGTCTTCAGTGCTAAGACTGGCCCTCAGGAATCCCAGGCCCCGGAGGTAAGAGAAGCAGCCTACAAAGAGGACGACTTTCCCTTGGTCGAGGAGAACTGTGTGAGGGATCGCTTAAGTGATCTGGACGTCCACAAATCCATGGGCCCCGATGGAATGCACCCACGAGTGCTGAGAGAGCTGGCGGATGTCATTGCTGAGCCACTCTCCATCATCTTTGAGAGGTCCTGGAGGACAGGAGAGGTGCCCGAGGACTGGAGAAAGGCCAATGTCACTCCAATCTTCAAAAAGGGCAAGAAGGAGGACCCAGGGAACTACAGGCCGGTCAGCCTCACCTCCATCCCGGGAAAGGTGATGGAGCAGCTTATCCTGGAGGCCATCATCAAGCAAGTGGAAGAAAAGAAGGTTATCAGGAGTAGTCAGCATGGATTCACCAAGGGGAAATCATGCCTGACCAATCTAATAGCTTTCTACGATGACATGACTGGCTGGGTAGACAAAGGGAGAGCCGTGGATGTTGTCTACCTTGACTTCAGCAAGGCTTTCGACGCAGCCTCCCATGATATCCTCCTAGGGAAGCTGAGGAAGTGTGGGCTGGATGAGTGGTCGGTGAAGTGGATAGAGAACTGGCTGAATGGCAGAACTCAGAGGGTTGTCATCAGCGGCTCTGAGTCTAGTTGGAGGCTGGTAACAAGTGGTGTCCCCCAGGGGTCAGTACTGGGCCCAGTCTTGTTTAACTTCTTCATCAACGACCTGGATGAAGAGTTAGAATGTACCCTCAGCAAGTTTGCTGATGACACCAAACTGGGAGGTGTGGTAGACACACCGGAAGGCTGTGCTGCCATTCAACGTGACCTGGATAGGCTGGAAAGCTGGGCAGAGAGGAACCTGATGAGGTTCAACAAGGGCAAGTGCAGGGTCCTGCACCTGGGGAGGAACAACCTCATGCACCAGTACAGGCTTGGGGTGGACCTGCTGGAGAGCAGCTCTGCGGAGAGGGACCTGGGCGTCCTGGTGGATGACCCGTTAACCATGAGCCAGCAGTGTGCCCTGGCTGCCAAGAAAGCCAATGGAATCCTGGGGTGCATCAAGAAGAGTGTGACCAGCAGGACGAGCGAGGTTCTCCTTCCCCTCTACACTGCCCTGGTGAGGCCTCATCTGGAGTACTGTGTCCAGTTCTGGGCTCCCCAGTTCAAGAAAGATGAAGAGCTACTGGAGGGAGTCCAGTGGAGGGCTACAAGGATGATGAGGGGACTGGAACATCTCTCCTACGAGGAGAGGTTGAGGGAACTGGGCTTGTTCAGCCTGAAGAAGAGAAGGCTGCGAGGGGACCTTATAAATGCTTACAAATATCTGAAGGGTGGGTGTCAGGAGGATGGGGCCAAGCTCTTTTCAGTGGTGCCCAGTGACAGGACAAGGGGCAATGGGCACAAACTGAGGCACAGGAAGTTCCGTCTGAACATGAGGAAGAACTTCTTCCCTTTGAGGGTGACGGAGCACTGGAACAGGCTGCCCAGGGAGGTTGTGGAGTCTCCTTCTCTGGAGATATTCAAGACCCACCTGGACAAGGTCCTGTGCAGCTTGCTGTAGGTGACCCTGCTTCGGCAGGAGGGTTGGACTAGATGACCCACAGAGGTCCCTTCCAACCCCTACTATTCTGTGATTCTGTGATACCTGCCGAACAGCTGTGTGAAATGCACATTAAGGTGTGCCTTGCCAGCAAGTCAACAGGGTTGGCTTTTCCCCTCAAATTTAACCTAGCTCTGTGGGTCAGAGGTCCTCAAATCTTGGCTGGCCTGCTGGATCATACTGCAAACCATAGGTACTTCAGTATGATAAATGTTCCTGTGCTTTTGAAATGTTTATGACAAATGTTCCTGTGCTTTTGAAATACCAAGATATTTGCCTTTGCAACTCGAGCAGAAGTGTTTCCTTCAAGGTTCTGGTTCTGTTCCAGTTTGCACAACTGCGCATTCCTTCCAAGTCTAGTGGAATATGTCCAGTCCGAAACTGGCATACGATTTTAGTGCCTTACAACAAGCTACATCACCTTCTCATATTTCCAGGTTTTTCACTCTCAAACATGTTTCAGAACCGGTGCAAGTGGTGTTTTGACATGTAAATGGGTAAGTGGCATTAATAAGACTCTCTGATTGCTGTAGGGAGACAGTGGCTGAAGCTCTTCTCAGTGATGGATTTCTCATCCCAAAGATGGATTGTCTGAAGATGCTAAATATCAAGTATGAAGGTTAGTGTATTGGACACCCCATAAGTAAAAAGTACATAGCTAATGTTATGTCCAAGTCTGTTCTTTTTTTCTCATTTTATTGAAATTTGTAATTCTCTGCGTATTTTTCATGTATCTGGGTCCTTAACCATTGTTTGACCTGTTCTCAGACCCCTTTATGGCCATGCTGAGCTACTGCTTTTGCATAAATCTCTTACATGGAAGGATAGCTCTTCAGCACTGAATGCTGCCTGGCCAAAATGTCATTTGAAGCTTGCGTCTCTGTCCTCATCTGCAGTAGTCACTGATTTCATGAACTCCCACTAGTTTCTTTTCAACATCAAAGATCTGAAGCAAATCTGAATGTGTTTTTTTGAGCCTCATTCACCAATTACATCTTAGTTCCATGCTGTTGCCCGTATGTGTGGAGTTACATGGATTTTCTGCAAGAGAATTAGGTACCTAGAGGCAATGAAAATTAATAATTTGTGTATTTTGCTGGGACCTCTTGGAAACACCAGCCAAAGAACTTTCCAAGAAATATCCTAAAATTTCTGTGACTATGTTACAGCAGTAAAAATTCAGGAGCTTTTTCATTCTGTGTTGCTTTGCTCAGTGTGCCTTCTCTTTGCAGTATATTTTTAGACAGAGTAGCTCTTCATTATGTGTGAAATAAGCTGAAACTCCAAAGGGATTAGCAAAACAGGTGGAATTTCCTGTGGTTTACCATATTATAGATCAGGCATTGTATTTTTTGCTTTTCTTGAGTTGTTGTGTCATCAATTTGCTGCTTATTTTACTTCCCTGGCATAAGAAAATAATAGTTCCAGGCTCAGTGAAGATAGCAGGAAGTACCCTAGAACCAGTGATCTCAGAAAAAGCTGCTTTAGTTTGGAACAAGTGTCACACCCATGGTTCACAAGAAATTACAAAACAGTGACTTTTGGCTTCTCTTTTTTTTTCTTGTTATTGCAGCAAATAAAGAGGTATGGCAGTTCAAAATTCCCCAGACATTTTACTGCTTTTGGCAACCTTTGCTGACAGGCCTCCTTTCCCGAAGTTTTACACAGATACTAATAGAGAAAATGTTTATGGAGTTGAAGGAGTGTTCTGACTCTTCAGAACTCCGGCCTCAGTTCTTGATCAGCTGGATTTCTGAGATGCTGACTGGCATTGCCAAAGTAAACACTGGTGAGTATATCTGGAATTTCTGTGTGTAAGAGACGTAAGAGTCTTTTCTGTGCTACTGTGAAAACTGGGAGAGTGGTGTGACCTTTAGATGGAAAGTACAATAGCCTAATTATGACATTTTGTCATGTGAACAGAGAGCTTTTATTATTGGATTTCTTACACGTTTCAACCTGCAGCTATGTATGTCATGCATTTCTTAGCAAAAAAAAAATTGAAACTGTTATTGGCAACTTTGCTGCAGCCTCCTCAAAACAGGAAAAGCCAGTCTGTCCCATGAAAGACCAGGCCCTTAAGTGCTATTTTTTCAGATATTAGTACTTGTAGGAAATAACAATAGCAAATAACAAATAAAGATGTTATAGACAAGCTGTTATGAGTTCCCAGCTCCCAGTTCTGTCCTCAACAGAAGCTTGCCTTCACCAGATACTTTCATAGTCTTGCTGTCTTTTTTTAAGCCTATCACAGGATTTTGATGCCTTCTAAACTTACATAAAAGTAGTATTTTGTTTTCTGTTCCTAATTCCTTAGAACTGTTTAAATTGGCAAACTGTTTTAACTGGCAAACTGTACGTTTCACTCCAGAGGCGGGGGCACAGAAGAACTTTGATTATTCAAAACGTGTCACAGGACTTTTGTTAACAGGACTTTTATACTGCAATGTAGTGTATCCTTGAGGAGGTTTCTAGCTGATTAATTTTGCCACCTCTTCTGTCCTCTCACGGTCTGGCTCAGTCTGCACCAAGATTTTGCCAGTATCTGTGGCGGTCACTGGTCCATGTTTGATGCTTTCAGTCAACACTGAGCATATCTATTATGTACCGAGATCTCCAAGTGCTAGGAGTTCCTAGCTGTTAAGTCTACTCATGGCACTGCTATCTGGAATGACCTCAGGTCCCAGAAGCAGTATACTGCATTTGTTTGGGACAATACTGTATGAACACGTGTTGCGGCTTTCCTGTCTGGGATGGCATGCACAGAACGAGCTTGGGGAATGTCTACATCTCACTATGGTCACATCTTGTGGAGCTAATCTAGCTGTCAGTGCATTGGCAAGTCTCTTATAACAACCTTCATGTGTTTGGTCAGTATATCTGGTCTCGGACTCTGATTGGAATGCCAGCTTATTTGGGGATGAGTGTTCCAGTAAAAATGCAAAGGGATGAAGGGCATGTTTTTATGAGTTTTGAGCACCTTGTTGTTTTAATTATCTTCTTTGAAGGGAAAAAAAGACAACATTGTAACAAACAGGTGTCCATGAAGGAGCTGTTCCTCCGTAAAGTTCCTTTGCAGTGGATAAGACTGACTGATAATTGCTTGGAAGCTCCCTGCTGGGCAACACCACACCTTCTTCAGCTGTAAGTTTGATCCTGTGACCTAGAAAAGGGACAGCAAACAGTGCTCTGTAACAGTTTTGGTCCTCTCCCTTGTGATACGCAGAGTTATAGCTGCTTTCCCTTCCTTTGTGTCTAGTAGAAGTTGTGGCAGGTGCATATAAAGCCCTGCTTGTTGCTGTTTATCTCCCTGTTGATTCTACAAAGAGAAGAAGGAGGAGAATTTAAAGATTGCACCTTCAAAATGAAAGCAGAGATTATCTGGGAAGGTATTAAAGAAGTAACCTGGTCAAAAGAAAAGTGACTTGGTAGCAAAGATGTGACTGCTTATACGGGTGATACAAATTTAGCACAGGTGGTAAATTTTCACATGAAAACAGCAAAGCAGGAATTCAGTCAAAATATCCCAAGTCCTCAAATTTAAGCACAAAGAGGGAGTATTTCAGCATCCACCCACCAGGGAATAATCAGATTTACCTGTTAGGGGAGATATGTGAGCAAGCTGTCCTGGAGGAAGCTCACATTTAAAAGGCTGCTGAGCTTGATAAACCTTCGTCTGGAATTTTTTTTAGTTTTAAGACTTTTACGTTGCCCTTTTCCTTTCTAGGATCCTCACAATCATGAGACCTCGCTTGCCACTTTCTTCACGGAAGAACCTTCTCTATCTCGCTTCCGTTTACACGGAAGGAGGTGGCCCTTTGTCCAGCCCAGGCATCTCTTCAGACTGCAGTGAACAGCCAATTTACACTATAGAGAGCTTACAGTGGAGGGCCAGGCAAGAAAATCAGGTTAAAAATCAAGGGCAGACTGTAGAGAAGCAAGAAGAATTGCTGGAGGGAGATGATGGTGTAGAGGAGGTGGAGGAGGAGGAAGAAGAGATGGTAACTGAAACAAATCCTTTGGAAGGACTTGCTCATTCTGGTGACATGGTGGCTATTGCTGAGAAAAGGGCAGCACTGCAAGGGTCCTCCTGGCAGATCACTGCAGGTAAAAAATGACTTTGTAAGACTTGACAGTCTTCATCACTGGCAAATGTTACTTGAAATGCAAAGGCTTCTCAGCCCTCTGGGCCTGGCCAGAATTGAAGTGTGCTTCAAAGTCACGTAAATGCCAAATCACTGAAAACTGTTTTTTTGCTGATGTTCTGTTTATGTGCAGGAGTCATTTCTCTTAAAATACTGTGAGTGCTTTTTCCAGGAGCATGTTGTTACTAACTCATTAAATTTTTTTATCAGCCTTTTCCAAACTGTTTGATATTTCAGTGTATCCAATTGATGGGGCAGCATATGTGCCAGCTGAGAACGGCAAAGAAAATATGATTGTTTCTCGGATTTCTGTTTGTCAGTCTTGGGGGGTATTTGAGTTTGGCTGTGCTGGAAAGCACCGGTCTTATGCTTTTAAATTCCATGCTCCAGGAAAATTGCTGTCATGACATGGTGGCAAGCAAAAGAAAGGAGCAAGGCCAGTTTTTAGAGGGAATAAACAGTATGTCCAGTGTTTTTTTAGCTTTATACGGTAGCTGTGCTTTCTCAGTGGGGTGGAGGGTTCTGTAGCTAAGAAGATTTTTGGAAGAGTGATTTATGGAGGGACTTGAAGACAGGAGGAGGAGGTTGATGGAGAGGAGTTGGAGGCAAAGTGATGTTTAAAGGATTAAGAAGAAAAGCAGCTGTTAGAAGACAATGAACTCTCTTACCCCACTCCCAAGGATATTTTCCCAAGTCAGGAAAAAAAAAAAAAAAGAGATCTGTCTAAGATGCTTGGCTTGGTTATGCTGATGTGAGCAGCTTTTTAGAGCGGGACATGTTGAGAAGAAGGATAATTATCCTCTATTTCAGTGACTTTGGTTCAGATCAATCAAAGCTTTCACTAAAGGAACATGCATTGTGTCCTGAACCACCTAATTTTTGTGAAGATTCTGTTTATGTAGTTGTTTGTGGCTAAACTTAATTTCTGTTTGAATAAGATCTGTGTAGTTACCATCCTTAAACAATTTGAAACTATAGCCAGTAGGTATGTACAAACCCGTGACAACATGTGGTGTATCAACTGTTTACTAGGTTGTTCCCTAAAGAGAGGGCTTAGCCTGATAAATATGTATAATGGTAATTTGCCTTACAGCTGTGTTGGATGTTACCAGATGCTATTTCTGCACCTTTTTTAATTGTAAAGTTATAACACGTAGAAGGCACTATCCTACGTCAAGATTTTTTTGTTCTATTAAATGCTCAAGAATGCTACAAAAGGATAAACAAAGAAATCTCCTCCTTCTTTAGGGCAGTGCTTTTGGTTTTGAGCAGATGGGGTACACAAATCAGTTTCAGGCAAAGGGAAGGAAGTGGCCAAGTTGTGTGTGATTAGCAGGGATCTTAAATAGTCTGTGTAACTACTGCTGGCTCTCTGGAGTGGAGTGCCTTATCTTCTGAAGGCTTCTGTCTGCTGGTCTTTGCTGAGCTAATAGTAAGCATTCCAGAAATAAGTGTTCTGGTGTCAAGAGAGCACATTGGTTTAATAAATCTTATAGTCAAAACAATGACACATAATAATTTGTATCTTTCGTTTAGTCAGATGTGATGTAAGAATGAAACTTAAAGGAGGATTAACTGTGAGCTGCCTTTGAAATTTTGGCAGCACAATACAAAGGAATGGGCTGACGGATGTTATCAGTTGTGATGGATGGTTTGCCATTGTGCAGTTTCTCTCCCCCACTGGAAGCCAAATTTAACATATGTGAAGTCATGGAGAGAAAACAGTAATAGGTGTTTGTGAAAACAAATAACAGAATTTCCAAGACATTGTTATATTCTTTCTCGTTTCTACCTCATCCCAGCCCACCTGTCTGTCCATAAGTGCTTTGTTGGTTACTTAGGCTTCCTCAGCCTTATACTCTTCTACTTTTGTGGCTTCAGCTCTTCTTTTGTCACTGTTGCACTGTTGCTGTGCAGCTGCTCATCTCAGCGAGTCGTTAAGAAGCTGATGCTTAATCTCACTGGAGGAATGAGCTACTGGATGCAAAAGTGCTGTTTTTTATCTTCAGATGTGTACAAATGGCTTTTTCCAGTTACAGAAGTATGCAGAGTAATTTTTAAAAATTAACGTATGTAAGTCAATGTGTATGTTTCGAACAAAAGTATGCTTAAAAGAGGAAGGTAAATATGAAGGGTTGCTGTAGAATACTGTGGGGTTTCTTTTAATGGACATTGTCGCACAGTGGTTTGGACAAGCTGCACTAGACTGCATGATGTTACATGACTCCAGAAGTGTCCCTATTGTCTCATGTACTACAGTGACTTTCTTTGGAAGAGATAGTAAGGTTAGACATAAAATTAATTAAAGCCGTAGTTTAAATTTGGTTTTGCTGAGTACCTGAGATTGTTAATTTTTGCTGAGTTGCATAAAACAGTATTTGTGGACTTGGGGGGATTTTTTTTTTTTTTTTCCCAAATCTGTCTGAGGAGCTCAGACTTCTTGTTTATGTACTGTTTTTACCCAGATGAAGTACTATGGAAAGACTTTCCTCTTGGGAAACTCCCAGGTCAGACAGATGACCCTGATGGTCTCATGTTGGATAATTATTCCATGATGTCCCTGCTTGATCAGCCGGTGAGAGATGAGTGGAAGCCTCCCAGTACAAAGTGAGTAATGGTGTGGGCAGGACTTTGCCCGTGAAGCATGAAATGCATTTGTGTCTCTGTGCCTTGTACTATATGATGTGAAAACTTAAGGATGAGATTTCCTTTTTACTTCTATTTGACTGACTAGTTTGACCCAGATATCTACTACTATCTTTGGTATCTACTAACTGCACTTCTCATGGTTTTTTTCAAGTAATCTGTATGTTTGGAAGGACCTTTGCAGTGCTGGTGTAGTAGCATAGCAGTCTGCTCTTCAGACTGTGCTGACAACTTTCAGTGTTGTCTGATGCTGTTAGTGAGATACAGTCTGCTGATTGCTTAGAGTTACTAGTCTGGAAGTGCAGAATTTTTAAAACAAGCTACTGAGAGCTGGTGCAGAATCTGCCTGGTGACACACTGGGATGAATATCTTTAACAGGAAGAACTGTGGCCTTGCAATTAAAGCATTTGGGACCAGAAGCCTGGGAAGTCATTTAACCTCCCCCACTGTCAGTTTTCCCAGACTAGCTAATGTTGTATAAGAAGGAGAAGTCATTCTAAAGTGCACAGTGGTGGTGCATTAGTGGGAAGGGCTGAAGATGAGGAGGTAGCCACAGGAAGTGGTTGTCTGAAGGTTACTTTTGTAACACATGAGGAAGGAGTTGGCTTGACATAACTGGGGTGTTGAATATGCTGGGAGTTTCACATCAGGGAGTGTAAAAGTGTCCCTTCTCTGTATGCTTGAAATGGAGACTGTACTATGTTTCCTGAGGAAGGTCTATGTCACTGCAGTCTCAGTTGTTCATCCTATGGGTAACCCAGCATGAGATGAACTCTCTATTCCTCACCCTACCACACTGCAACAGGAAACTTCCTGCTTGTTTGTACTACATTAGTCTGATAGTATGCTTTGCATTGTTGATGGACACAGTCAGACAGAAGTTATTGCTACCCGTGTTGCTGGGACAACTTACCGGTAACTGACCTGTTTTGACACTGTCTCCTATAACATCCTCCTAGGCAAGCTCAGGAAATGTGGGCTAGATGAGTGGACAGTGAGGTGGATTGAGAACCGGCTGAATGAGAGAGCTCAGAGGGTTGTGATCAGCAGTGCTGAGTCTAGTTGGAGGCCTGTAGCTAGTAGTGTTCCCCAGGGGTCAGTACTCGGCCCCGACTTGTTCAACTTATTCAGCAATGACGTGGATGAAGGGACAGTGTACCCTCAGCAAGTTTGCTGATGATACAAAACTGGGAGGAGGGGCAGATACACCAGAAGGCAGTGCTGCCATTCAGCAAGACCTGGACGGGCTGGAGAGCTGAGCAGAGACGAACCTCATGAAGTTCAACATGGGCAAGTGCAGGGTCCTGCATCGGGGGAGGAATAACCCAATGCATCAGCACAGGCTTGGGGCTGACCTGCTGGAAAGCTGCTCTGTGGAGAGGGACCGAGGAGTGCTGTGGGATGACAAGTTGGCCTTGAGCCAACTTGGGATGCATCAAGGGGAGTGTGGCCAGCAGGTCGAGGGAGGTGCTCCTTCCCCCCTAGTCTGCCCTAGTGAGGCCACATCTGCAGTACTGCGTCCAGTTCTGGGCTCCCCAGTTCAAGAAAGATGAGGAGCTACTGGAGAGAGTCCAGCGGAGGGCTGCGAAGATGTTGAGGGGACTGGAGCATCTGTCCTATGAGGAAGGGCTGGGGGAGCTGGGCTTGTTTAGCCTGGAGAAGGCTGAGAGGGACCTTAGAAATGCTTATAAATATCTGAAGGGTGGGTGTCAGGAGGATGGGGCCAAGCTCTTTCCAGTGGTGCTCTGCGACAAGACAAGGGACAACGGGCAAAAACTGAAGCATAGGAAGTTCCATCTGAACATGAGGAAGAACTTCTTCACTCTGAGGGTGACAAAACACTGGAACAGGCTGCCTGGAGGGGCTGTGGAGTCCTTTCTCTGGAGGTATTAAAAACCTGCCTGGATGAGGTCCTGTGCAGCCTGATTTAATTGACCTTGCTTTGGCAGGAGGGGTTGGACTAGATGATCCCCAGAGGTCCCTTCCAGCCCCTACCATTCTGTGATTCTGTGATCATAGGAAGTTACTTCATGAAGCGCTAACAGTCATCCTTCAAAGCTGAAGAAATATGCTCAACACTTACCTTTGTCTCCTCCATCTTTTGCTGTCATGAAGTCTGAGAGCTGCTGTTTTAACTGCTGCTGTTCTCATTCCCTTCTGGAAGTGTACTTTTGCTTTGCACTCCTTGGGTGTTTTGCACTATCGGAAAGTCAAATGCAATGGCATAATTTGCAATCAAAAATGTGATCTCCGTGGTATCTTTTGAGGAAGTGAGCTTATAATCTTACCATCTTCACTCCTCCTGCTCTTTCTAAAAGAAATGATTGCAAGGATTATGAGATACTGCTGCTTAGCAGTTTGGAAGTTACTAGCACAGCCTCAGCAGGCTTGAAAACTCAGTTTCTGTTAACTGGGGCTCTGACAGTCAGCCACATTATATTGGTCCCCAGTGACCTTTTCAGAGCTAGTAATTTAAGCTGCAGATCTGACCTCAGTAAAGAAACACAGGTTGTCATGGAAATAATGGTAGCAGTCTATAAAGCTTTAGTTAGATCACTTCTGTTAGTAAATGAAGCTTATCCAGTTAAACCATCCTATTTAAGATGCTTTAATAGGTTCATTGTTTCACCCTTTGAAGTCAAAGGAGCTTGAATGCTGTAAGCTGTCATATCAATTTCATCACATACACAATAGGAGATGGGCTTTTATGTACTTTAATCCAAGGAATGCTTCAGAATATAAATGAATGGCAGTTGTTTTCTTAAACACTTGGTAGGATAATTTTCTAATCAGTGATTCTTTCCGTGTAGTTGATGGGCACAATCTAGTAGCTTCCAAAAAACATGAGTAACAGTGACAGTCATGCGGCCTGGCATGTTGCATTGGGAAGAACTCTTGTACATATTCACATTTTCACATATTCAGAGTTGTCTTCAGATTAGCTTCCAGTACCAAACCTTCCAAAGAGCAAGGTTTCCATTCTTCTCCATCCTCTTGGTCATGCTCCCCGGGACTAGTCTGCTCTTTTGTCGGTTCAGGCCTGCTGAAAGTGTATTGTTTCTGCCTGATTCATCCAATTGAAACATGAAATTAGCATTTCGGAGATTGCTAGGTAGTCAAAAAGAAACTGTCCTTTCCTATGGTTCTTCCTTCTAATGATCGAAATACTTGATGAAGTCCTTGGTTCCAACACTTCTATGAGAGGCAGGACAGACCCTGCCTCTCTTTATACTGAGAGGTTAAATGAGTTACCCTTTTTGAGTCCTCTTGAATGATGTTAATCACTAACAAGATCTATGCTTTGAGCACTGCATGAATTTTTTCTCGGACTGTGAAGAGAGCAGGTAAGCATTTGTCTTGTGATAGTTTATCATCCCAAAAAGAAGAGTAAATCTTTACCAGATGCAAAACCCTCCTTTTGATGCAGCAGAAGAGCGCTTTGGTGTCAGCCAGCCATGAATCATGTTTCTTGCAACATGTTCCGTGTTGGGAATAAGGCAGATTCCTGGAATCTGCAGGTCTACTTCGTCTGCAGAGCCCCGGCACTCTCACTGTAGTCACAAATGACAGAATACTTGATCTCAGAGACTTGAAATGTAAAGCTGTTTGACCTGATGTTTAGGTAGGTGAGATCACTGAAAAAAACAGGAAGCTACAGTAGAATTCTAATGTGCTACAGTAATCAGTACCATTTGGCATCTAGCCAGCAGGCTCTGACAAGAGATGAGTGGGGGTTTCTTAATCTGATCCTCGTTGGCTCAGCTGATATTTCTATGCACGGTAGCTCGCATTATCATTACGGAGGCTGCAATGAAGTGTATGTGGAGTAGTGTGATTCACTGTTCTGGCTTGTTTGTAAGCTGCTAGTTGAAACCAGCTGTAGCTTGTGTCCTTTCTGGCTTGTGTGTTGTAGGCTTCAGGTGTTCTGTAATCCCAGTATATTTCTTGGGGTGGTTTATAGAGTAACAGGAATTAAAAATCACCTAATTATTCGAGGTTCTGCAAAGGAATTCCTCTAGATATAAACTTTATATCAAACCACTGATGTAGATGTTAAAGGAGCTAGAGCTTGGCCATACTAAAGTCTGCTGTTTGAAAAATCCACAGCACATATTATTCAATTCATTTGTTAATAAAAAATTACTAAAATTACTAATAAATGTTTTATTGCCATTTTGCTTTGGATAGCAACGAAATCTGTGCTAGTGTCACAGAATCACAGAATAGTAGGGGTTGGAAGGGACCTCTGTGGGTCATCTAGTCCAACCCTCCTGCCGAAGCAGGGTCACCTACAGCAAGCTGCACAGGACCTTGTCCAGGTGGGTCTTGAATATCTCCAGAGAAGGAGACTCCACAACCTCCCTGGGCAGCCTGTTCCAGTGCTCCGTCACCCTCAGAGGGAAGAAGTTCTTCCTCATGTTCAGACGGAACTTCCTGTGCCTCAGTTTGTGCCCATTGCCCCTTGTCCTGTCACTGGGCACCACTGAAAAGAGCTTGGCCCCATCCTCCTGACACCCACCCTTCAGATATTTGTAGGCATTTATAAGGTCCCCTCGCAGCCTTCTCTTCTTCAGGCTGAACAAGCCCCGTTCCCTCAACCTCTCCTCGTAGGGGAGATGTTCCAGTCCCCTCACCATCCTCGTAGCCCTCCGCTGGACTCTCTCCAGTAGTTCTTCATCTTTCTTGAACTGGGGAGCCCAGAACTGGACACAGTACTCTAGATGAGGCCTCACTAGGGCAGTGTAGAGGGGAAGGAGAACCTCGCTCGTCCTGCTGGCCACACTCTTCTTGATGCACCCCAGGATTCCATTGGCTTTCTTGGCAGCCAGGGCACACTGCTGGCTCATGGTTAACCTGTCGTCCACCAGGACGCCCAGGTCCCTCTCCGCAGAGCTGCTCTCCGGCAGGTCCACCCCAAGCCTGTACTGGTGCATGAGGTTGTTCCTCCCCAGGTGCAGGACCCTGCACTTGCCCTTGTTGAACCTCATCAGGTTCCTCTCTGCCCAGCTTTCCAGCCTATCCAGGTCACGCTGAATGGCAGCACAGCCTTCCGGTGTGTGTACCACACCTCCCAGTTTGGTGTCATCAGCAAACTTGCTGAGGGTACATTCTAACTCTTCATCCAGGTCGTTGATGAAGAAGTTAAACAAGACTGGGCCCAGTACTGACCCCTGGGGGACACCACTTGTTACCAGCCTCCAACTAGACTCAGAGCCGCTGATGACAACCCTCTGAGTTCTGCCATTCAGCCAGTTCTCTATCCACTTCACAGACTACCCATCGAGCCCACACTTCCTCAGCTTCCCTAGGAGGATATCATGGGAGACTGTGTCGAAAGCCTTGCTGAAGTCAAGGTAGACAACATCCACGGCTCTCCCTTTGTCTACCCAGCCAGTCATGTCATCGTAGAAAGCTATTAGATTGGTCAGGCATGAGTCAGCAGGAGTTAAGTGCTAGTATTAAAGTGTGAGTAGTTACAGCTTTACTGTGGGTGTGGAAACATCTCTGTTAAAATTTAGAATAGAATTAAGAGTAGAAAATTTTGGTAGATTTATCATGGGATATAAGTTGTCTTATGTGCATGTCTGTTCCATTCCAAGTAATGTGATAGAATCATAGCCCAGGCTGCGAATGTCCAACCTTCTGTGGGAAAGGGAGCCTAGGTGAGATTATACAAACTCCATCCTTGCTAAATTCCCCTTATCTGATAGGATAAGCTTGATAGCAGGAGGGGTAGTGCAAAAGACCCCCAGAAGACTAGAAAAAGCCACCACGCTTTTCTGTTTCTGGATTCCTGAGAAATACGAGTATTTTTGGAGAGAAAACAGCAAGCAGAAACTATTTCTATGGTGCTGCCCAATTTTTGCAGCTGATATGCTTAGCAATAGTTTATCCTTGCTGCTTCTATTCCACACATTATGTGGTAACAGCAGTGGTTTCGGGTCTTTGGTAATCTGTATCTGTTTCTTTTACCTCTAATCCTCTGGTTGCAGGTGGCTGGAGAGGTGATCTGGTTGTTCTTTTGTTGGTCTCAAAAGCCCCAGCTACTTTGCCTCCTTTTACCTCCCCATACCAGAGGTTATTCTGCTGTAGCTTCTAGCATCTGTGGTGGTGAGAGTGAGCAGGTGGTTGGTTTTGTTGATTACAAGTGCCAACAGTATGCTCCTGTACTCTCACAGGGAAGGTAGGTGAAGAATCGAAATTTATCGCCATGACAGCATTCTCCTATATCCCAAATTCTTCAAAAGTCTGTGCCATCAGTATACTGCCAGCTGCTCCTGCAGCTGGCAAAGCACCTTGCAGTTTCTGTTGCTTTGTTATCAGCAAGGTAATTAACTGTGTTCTTGTTGCTTTTACTTTGGTTTTGGCTGCTTTCATTTAATCCCCAGTAAGTCTTTCCTCCTACTACTGTTACAAGTTTTGCTTGCTAGCCCTTCATAAGAAAGGCTCAGCTGTGGATACTGGCAGCTGACATGGAGATGTTTTCTAGATAGTGTTTCCAATGTATTTTGGTTATGTTCCAACAAGAAAAAGTCCTCTGTGGAGTTGCATCACAGATCCTAACAACTAGAAAGCAGAACCATGAAGCAAGCAGCCATGGGGTGCACCTGGTCCTGCTGCATCTTCAGCGTTATGTTCCTTTCTCCTTCTTATCAAACTTTGACACTTGTAGCTGCTTTTGTGATGCTCAGTTGTTGCAGTGAGCCATGTGAAACAGTTCAAGTCTCCACAGTTCTACAGCACTGGCAAGCAGTAGTGGAGTATTACGACTAAATGATGACTTGGCAAAGCTTCCAGTCTGTCCCTGACTTAATATCACCTCTTGTGACTTCAGAATAAATGTGATCTAATTATTTGGAGGGGATATAAGAGTAGTAGGAAAGAGTTTTGGGAGGCAAAACTCATTAGGAGTTTTGCAAATCCATTAAATGTCCAAAGGGGGTAAAATTTCTGGTCTTCCAAAACTTGCTTTGCTTATGCTTCAAGAGCAAAGCATCACAGTGTCATTAACATGGAAACTGGAATGGTGGTTCTGGGAGTTACGATGCCTTTGAATGTGCTTTGAGATTCTTGGCAGAATAGTCTGCAAAGACACATATATAAAGGATCTTAAGAAAAAACCCCAAACACAAAACAAACACCTACACGTCAACAAGTGCATCTGAACACAAGGCTGACCTTTGGCTCATCAAGTTTCTGATTCACAAGCTGCTGGCAGGTGGGAGGGTAATTGGGAACATTGTTCTTCTGTGCTTGCGTGTTTACTTATGCATCTGCTTTTGAGCATAGTTGGAGACAGGCAACTCAGACCTTTGATCTCAGCTAGTACAAACATTTTTACATACTGGAACTGATGTGCAGCTAAATCTGGACCCTAACAGTATGATGCACACTCTGGAAGATCTTGGATACATTCATCGTCTGTTGTCCCTGAATGTTAATAGTCTGGGAAATATGCATGGCTGTTTTTTTAAAAGGTGTCTTTCTCATAGCAAACTTGTCAGGGGTATTTTTCTCCCCTCTGTGCTGTAAAAAGCATTGGAAACTCAGATTTGTACTTGGTGATGAACAACCTGCAACATGCAGGTTTAAAAAAAATGCATAGCTGTAGAGTTGCTCCAGTTTTAAAACAAAATGAGGAAAATACTTATACTGCTAATTAGATGCTAGAATGAATTCTCCTAGTTACAAATGAACCATTTTCTTTATTTGTAAGCTGTTCTTTGGAATGCACTGTTCAATGATTTTCCACAGGTGAGCCATTACTTATCCATACTTCAGGTAATGCTCTCTAGGTTTTACTTTCTAGGACTTGTTTATGATTCCATTGCTTGCAACAAATGAGAGAGAAGTGATCCTTGCTTGAAAAGTGTATGAAAAGAAGCAGCAAGTCGTACAGAACAGACATGGCTATTGGGAAATGCTAGGTCAATCTGTTTGTACACAGAAGAAGAGCAAATATGTTGCTATAGGACAGAAAAAACTGTCAGCCAGTTGAAGATTTCCGGGAGGTTCTTGGGCTCAGGGCTTAGCTGAAGTATGTACGTTTCCAAGAATTTCTGCTCTGTACCATATTTGTGTAACTGTAATGGGAATTTTTGCTAAAGACATTTAGCAGAGGCCAGAACCTTGGAATAACATGGGTTATCTTCAGGAAGCAGTGCACTCTATGCTATAGTACTTGCCTACACACTTGACTGTGACCCCTGCCTTGACTTGGAAAATAAGCTGCTGGTAACCAGAACAGAAATGTTTGCCAAGGCACACAGCTCCTCTATTCCTGGAAGAGACAAACCAAATTTGCAGTGTAAATTCTTGCTCACATGTGCCAAAACACTCCTCTTGATATCTGCAAATGGACATATCTGCTGGAAGGACCTGTTTTTTTCCAGTTTATTTGGTGCTTTTCTTGTAGGTAATGCTTAGTTGTTTGGTGCTTGCAAGGATGTGAAAAAACATGTGGTGACATTAAGGAATGCATGACGGAGTGGTTGGTGTAGATTGATTGTTTGTAGTTTTATGGTTAGGACGAAGCTGCCATTTCATTTTATAGTGCAAAGTAGTAGATTTCCCTGTAGAGAATTAGACCTTTTCTGCAATGCCTGTACTGGGGGCTAGAGTGGAATTTCCATGGTGGTGCTTTGCACAGAGGCTTATACTGATGTTGCCATGGAACTGGCCATCAGTGAAACCAATTACACAAGCTGGTTTAGAAACCTTGCTTTAAAAAAGGAGGGTAAGTCTGAGCCACCAGTAAATATCTTGCAGTTAAGGTTGAGGGTGTCATTCACTTTTTACCTACAGTGTTCTGTTCACGTACCATAGAAATAAAAGAAGAGGAAAAAGTGATGTACACGATGTAGCTGACTTCCTGAAGAAATCACGTAAGAGCTGATTTCTGCTGCAGTGCAGTGCCTCATGATTATGTTTACAGAAGCAGAATGAGTCCCCACTAGCTGCTGCATTGCAGACCTGCACAGAGTGTATTGCCTGTTCTGTGTAGCATAGAATTATTTTTAGTTCTTCAACTCTTACTGCAGAGAAAACCAAAGCATTTTACGGAGCACATGCATAAGGAATCGTCTTGCTAACCCCAAAGTTCAGCCACTTCTTGGGTGGAATGTGGTAGCAGCTAAGACAAGCGTAGCAGAAGTATGCTGGATGAGTAGTACCCTGGAAACTTAAAACAGCAAAGGTCACACTTCCCAGTTTCTGCTCACTGTAGGCTGTTTTTTTCATACTGTCTTGAAAATAGTCTTCTGCATAGATTGCTGCGTGCCTTTTCTTCATATTTTAATATGAAACCATGTCAGGATATGTTCGATGGTGAAATGGCCATAGAGGTATGTAATTAATTGCTGCTAGGAATTTGTAAATTTTCTTGAAACTTGCTTTCATCAGAATTTGCTGCTGTCATCTTTGAGAGACCTCATCTTAAATAATGTCAGTGCCAAGATTTATAACTGCTCTTACATGATTCTTGTGGAAGTTACAACTCCTAGTTGTCCAGAAGGTGCCTCAAAAGAATGTGAGGCTTTGCTTCAAATTATGCCATTCTTCCTGTTCATACCTCCTTGGCCTCTACACTGCGTGTATTTGTGGCACAAAGGTACTGAAGTGCATTAAGGCACTGGTGATGTCATGACTGTAAAGCTATACAAGGTGATACCGGTTCAGAGAGTTTTTCTAGCCTAAAAGTCAGGAAAAAGAGTCAAAACCCACTGGCAAATCCAGAGATGGATTAATTTTAATTTATTGTTGTTAACTGCTTTTGATACCGGAGAAAGAGCAAACCTGTGGGAAAGGAGCATGGTTTGATATCTGGAGGCATGTTTGCTCATATTCTATTTAGGCATGAACAGGAGCAGGGAGAGATGACAAGACAAGGGGCAATGGGCACAAACTGAAGCACAGGAAGTTCCATCTGAATATGAGGAAGAACTTCTTCCCTCTGAGGGTGACGGAGCACTGAAACAGGCTGCCCAGGGAGGTTGTGGAGTCTCCTTCTCTGGAGATATTCAAGACCCGCCTGGACAAGGTCCTATGCAGCTTGCTGTAGGTGACCCTGCTTCGGCAGGAGGGTTGGACTAGATGACCCACAGAGGTACCTTCCAACCTCTACCATTCTGTGATTCTGTGACAAAACTCTGTTCCCTTATTGCCAGAGATGTTGGGATGGGGAGTGGGCTGGAGTAGTTACAACAGAGTCTGAAAGACCTATAACCTGTGCTTATTTCAAGAAAATCATGGTTGCACAAGCAGAGCAGGAGGCTAGTTCTAGCCTGCTGTTGAATGCTGGAAATAAAGAGGCACCCTTTGTCAGAGTAGAGAATCTCATTGATGCTGTGAAGAGTTAGCATAGTGGTCTAGGTGGTTTTTATACTAGAAAAATAGAATTGAGTTGGTTCGTTCTTCCTTATCACTTCTGCTGGTGTGTATCCTACTTCAGTGCTATCTACCCTGGGTTGTCTTGTATCAAGTGAGAAAGTTTTGTTTTCGACATTAGGCTCTGTCTGTCCCTAAACTAGCAAAGAAACTGAGATTAGGCTCAAACATCCACATTTTTTTGAGTCCACAGCAGTATTTTGCCTACACTGTTCTGTACTGTTACAGATTTAATACAGTCTTTTCAAGCGAGTAGTGCAGTGGTGCACTGCAGCAGCTGAGTTGTGCTGCCTAACAGAGCTGCTGGGCCCTTCCCTGTATGGAAGCAATTAGTGTTAAGCTCGGGGTTTTTCTTCTTTGGAGAAAGCTTCGCCCCATCCTGAGGGGGGAGAGAGAGAGGTTCCTGGATTTATTAGGAGATGACAGAAGGAGATAGTTGCAGTCAAAGAAGATAGTAGGGGAATGGAGAGAATATGGAGGCGGCTGCACGGTACAGTGGAAGATGTAATTCTGGAAATAACTTGTCTGTTGCAAAAGGGATTAGGATGACCAGTTTATCTGTTCTTCCCTAGTCTGGTCTATTTTATGACTATGTTTGTAGTTGAATTTGGTTATCTGCGTACATTCCGATGGTGTAACACAGTTTACTTGCTTCTTATAGTCGATACTTTCTGATATTCAGCTGCCTGATACTGTTTGCCTTGTGGTTTCCCAGTACCATCGAGAACTCTTGTGTTGAAATGGAAGAAAGGGTGTTTAGCTAAAGACTCCTAATTAATACATTGCAGTTAGAAGGAGTATCTTAAATGCTGCTGCACGTGATTTCCACACACGCACACCCTTCCCTTAAAACCAGGCAATTGACTGATGCAAATCAGTGTGAATAAATGCACTGTGATGCAGCACTGGACACAATTTAAACTACTCGTAGGCATGGAATGGCCCTTGCTTAGCTTAAATTGTTCAAGATCACAGCCAATGGTAGAGGACAAATTCACAGAAACCTTTCTGTGGAAGGAAAGAACGACCTCAGTTTGTTTATTTAAAGACTTTTTTTTTAAAAAAGTAAAAATAATAGAAAGGCATCAGAAGTTTGCGGTGACCTGGTGTAGCACACTGGGTTTGTTTTCTAGAAATTCAGTCTCAGTGCAGTAGTAGAAAGGCCAGGGACAAATCTGAATTACAGAAAGCAGAGTCCTGAAAGAGCAGGAGCAAGCACACAAAGGTGATATTTCTTATCCTTGATGAAAAGGGTGTGCTAGGCATAGCAGCCAGTAAATTGTTTGAGCTGGGTCACTCTGAATTTTAAAGGTAGTTGATACTGGAATAAATTGCCCAGAGAGCTTGTGGAGTCCCTGACCTTGGAGACATTCAAAACCCAGCTGGATGTGGGCCCGGGCAGCATGTTCTAGATGACACAAGCAGGGGGATTGGACTAGACAAAAGGTTTCTTCCAACCTCAGCGATTCCCTGAAAATATCTCTGCTCATTTCTCTTCCTAATTCCTCCATAAGATGCTTGGAAAAAGCATCTGCAGTATATAGGCAATGGGACAAGCCCTTTCTAAAAGCTGTGGTCATCTTTGTCTTTCTTCAGACTTAAAGCAAATGAAGTTAATGAACTGCAGAAAGGTTTTCCTGGAGCGTGGAGTTTGACATTAATTTGGAAAAAGGGCTTTGGACAAGTCATGTAACAGAAGCAGAACTACTTGCTGCAGCCCTAATTCACCAGGTCCACAGATGAGAATGGAGCGCTTGATGATCTTATGATGCATTTTAATCTACGATGTTTAACATCGACCTGAATTCTGCCTGCTTTGTTTGAGGTCTCTGCTTCTTACTAAATAGTTCTCCGAGTCTGTAGCAAAACTTGATTACATACTGGTAAAAATAGGTTTCAGCTGACAACCTCCCTTCCCTTTTAAAGATGAACTCAATCTTGAGAGACAGTCAAGACCGCATCTCAATTCCTGTGTTTCACTTCTTTTTCTGCTTTTGTTGTTGTTTCTGGATGTTCAGAAATTTGGCAAATGTGACTTCCCTACGCTGACAGCAACAGCCTAGCTATCCACAAAGTTTTCCCCCACAAGGCTGCTGGATAAATAATTTGTAATTGTTTACTTGTTCCTGTTTTTCTGCCTGCCATTTATCACACAGTTTGGCCTCTTGTGGAACCCTTTACACACAGTTTCTCTGGTTTGCCATCAGATCTTCCCAAAGACAAGCATGCTATTTCCAAACAGAATAGCCTCAATCTCAGAGAAGCAAAATATTCAAAAAGAGCTGAATCTAGCAAAACTAGTGAATTTTGAGGCTGTTCTCCATTGTCACGTATTTAGCTGTCTTTGCAGATATACTGTTGGAAAAAACTAGTGGCAAGCAAGTGGCTGGGGGACAAAGCAACACTGATTATGGAAAAGGCACTTTCTAGCTTGAATCCCAATTAATAAAGTGCTATTACTCTGCTTGGCGATACTGTAGTTTCATCCCTCCTGAAAAGCGATTGATCTGCTCTGATGAGCTTGCTCTTGGCAAACTTCATGCAGTACAGTTAAGGGAGAGAATGATGTCAGTGTCTGTCCCCTGAGTCCCTGTCCTGGGAATGACAGCAGGTCTGTGAAGTCATGAATGATGAGGAGTGTACATCACAAGGGAGGAAAAATTATCCCATTAGCAGGCTGAATTCAGGATAGTTTCAAACAGCCAGAGGAAGACTGTTGGGTCATTACACTGGGTGTGATAGCTGGGATGTTTCTGTGTTGGCTTTGTCTGCAAGGCCTCTGGCAGTGTTTCAGCTGAACAGGGAGTGTCTGAGAGGTGTTTTGACCTTAAAGGAGAAATTATCTGTCTCTGAGGAGCTCTGAGAAGCAGCCTTTGCTATATAGCCAGTTATTCCAGTACTGAACATCTGGAAAAGGCATTGAGTTTTTTGGTATATAGCTGTAAGTTGCTATATAAATGAAACTTTCCAAACATCTCAGTCTTGTTTGCAGAAATTATTTTCTGTCTTCAGAGGTTTTTGGTTTTGTTTTAACGTGAGACATAAGTTCCTGTGATGCTAAGATGCTTTGGAAAAGTTTGCAGTTCCTTCATCCCTGGTCCCAAAAGATTGTATTATTTGATGGGTTTTCTGGTGTATGTGTGTGGTCAAATTTTGTGTTTAGTGTTGGTGTGGCAACCTCTGAAGCTTTGAATAGCTGCTGTCATCCTCAGGCAGACGTTTTGGTTTTTGTGATAAGCATATATGCTTTTCGTTTACTCCCAGTGTCAGTTTTACCTAACAGCAGGGGCAAGTTTGGCAAATAATGACCACTTGGAGACCTTTCTGAGGGTGGAGCTGCTGACATGGAATTGCTTTAGGGACTGCACCAAGCAGTTGCACCAAGATTTCAAAAATGGCATTCATCATTTAACAGTCATGGATAATGACTGGATTTTATTGTCCTGAGGATGAGATGCATAAGCAGGTAGGTGAGAGGGATGGTTAGTATCTGCTGAAGGGTAAAGACAGTAAGTAGGCAGGGAATATATTCTTACCCTGGAGGATGCTAGGTTGTAGCTAGGAGTGCATGAGCTCTCCTTGGGCATAAGGAGTATAGAAAAGTGAAAAACATGCACAGGACAACCAGATCGTTCCCTTTTTCTCCTTCACAATGTCAGATACCAGGTTTCAAGTGGATCCTTTATCAAGATTTGTTTTATTGATAAAATTTAGCTTTCACCTTCACCATTCTCATAAAATGAATAAAAATTATAAAACAAACGTCTGCCTGACCTACTTAACAGTATGGTAGTGATTTAAGTTCCTTCACATAGTAAAACTTTAGGTATGGAAAGGTTTGCATATGTTCTCCAACAGTTCTTTGAGCCTTGTGTTTGATAGTGCCGTTAAGTTTGGGAACACTATAAAATCTTATGTGTTCCTTTGTATGCTGTGTTTGCGAGTCCTTGGAACTCAGCCCTAACTGGGTGACTTTTGCGGTGAAAAGGGATTTTACGCCTGTTTGAGCCACCTTCTAAAATTAGAAATTATTTAGCAGGCTGTGGGTGTCACCAAACGACAACTGCACTAGTTTCTGTGACTTCGTTGTGAAGTGGCAGGAATGGCTAGTTTCCATGTGCAGAATGTATAGGCATTGTAACATTTGTAGCTCGTGACAGACTGTTTTCATGTTGACTGTTTGCTGCCTTAGCATTTCGCCTGGTTAGCTTGTATTCCTAGCTGCGAAGGACAGGAGGTTCAGATGAAAATGGCTGTGTGGTTATCTCTGAAGTCATGTCTCCCTCACAACTGTTAGTAACTGGTAACCTTTCCTTCGGTTTGTGCTTTGGCACCTTGGGACTGTTGCCTCTCTTGAACGAACTGAATAAAAACTAAGGATGTTCCAGCAGCTAAATATTCAGAGCTAAAATGAGAAATGACATTTTGCTTTGGAAATAAAACTTGTTAACAAGTTTAAAGTGCTATCAAAATTACTTTGGTGATGTGACCTGCTAAATCAGCTCAGTGCTTATGTGCTTTATTTCTCTTCCTCTCACAGCTCTGCAGAATTGAGTATTCCTGTGACAGGAGGATTGTTATGGACACAGAATGACTTCCATAAAATAAAAAGTGGCCTTCAACTTTTCTAAGACAGCAGAGTGCTCTGCGGCTTTCAGTATTGCACAAGTGGCATGGAAGAACTAGTAATGGTGATGGGGAAATAGCCACTCCAGGATATATATTTTTTTGTGAAGATTTGCTGACTTTCACGATCTAAAATCAGTATTTGATAAAGGTGGTGTGTTTTAAGTTCCATGTGTCTCGTTCCATGTGTTGTCTTGCTTCACCACTATCATGAACTTTCAGCTCTAGTTGATGTTTGCCAAATACAGTTGGAGTACTTCGGAATCCCTCAGTGTTTCGTAATTTTTGTCATGGTTAATAAATACAACCACCTGAAGGCAAACCTTCTGCATGGATCCTGTTTTTCCTTTCACTCAGGTATTCTGGAAACTGTCCTCTGGTCCTCAATAGCCAGACCATTGCACCCTTTCTATTTCAGTGACGCTAATACTGTCCTGTATGAGTTTGCACGATTTTACCAGGATAAAATTGTGCTACAATTTTCATCTAGCTAGGATTTCACATGAAGCTTCAGGGATCCAGCCTAGTTAGTAAAGGATAAATATAGTGCATAAATATCTTTGAAAATTTTTTTCTCACTATTTTTCTCGGGTGATAGCCTTGAGGCCACTGTTGTCTCTTTTTAATTAAAAAGTTTTCTGCTTGATGTTACTTCTATTCATGATTTTGCTGAGGTTGATAACTAATACTGTGGTCTTTGTTGAGAGCTAGTGTGATTACCGCAGAAATGGACTTGAGTACCTTCTTGGAAAGTTGTTGAGAAAAAGGACTCCCCGCTAGTTTTTTCCTAAATTCAACTTTCTTTACCTCTATTAAAGGTTCTTGGAACTTGGAGGCTTCTGCAATTACCTGTCAAAAAAGAGGAGTTTAAGCATGCATTTACTGCAGGACTCCTCAGTAAGAATGTGTTGGAGTGTATATGCTAGAGGGTAAGACAGAGCCTTTCTCTGAGTCAGTCTAATAATGCACAGTATTTACAAACTAAACAGGAGCAGGAACATGTGAGTGCAGCATGGTGAAATGGAATCTTTTTAGTTCTTTAGGGCTGACATTATGTGCTGATGTTCTGCAGAAAGAGATACAGAAAGGGATACACAACTTCAGCAGTACATTGAATAGGACTGAATTGCAAGTTTAGAACAGCATCTTCATGCATGCTTTGGGCTGGCTCTCAAATAAAGGCTTAGCTAAATGTCCATAATGTAAGCATTATTTTTATTCTAATTTTTTGTCATCCTGTTCTACTGCAGTTACTCTTTACCAGACAGCTAGAAGTTGTTTAAAATGGAAGACAGATTGTACATTTCCTTCTCTAAAAACAAGCAGTGCTAATACAAAAGAAAACAAATTTCTTTTTCTGTTAGGAGGGATTTTTCATGTGAGCCCTTCCCCTTTCTAGTATTTTTAGAAATGCCTCCTTTTACCCAGCAATTCCTCAAGCTTATTTAGGAAATTTCGAGTGAAGAGAATTTGTTCTTTTATTACTGTATTTGCTAGAGCATGAAATGACTTACTGTATTTGGTACTTCTGAGGTCTGTCAATGCAAACAAGCGTAACAATTCAACAAGGAAAGTGTGATGCTGGCAAATCCTGTGCCATATGTAACCTTTTTCCCATTTGGTAATGGTTTACTTGGTAAAATCATGTGCTACTATAGTTTCTTCATCAGCTGTTATTACTGCCCTGTGCATCTGCCTTTACCCACCTAGTGAATTGTGGAATACAAATCCTGGGTTTATGATCTAATTGCAGAGTCAAATAAAATAGTTACATCCAGTGTTGTGGATGACTTGTAGAAAAGCTTTAAAAAAAGAATACCAAGACTTGAGAAGCCATAGTAACGGCATGAATTTTAAACAGTGTTACTGGTGGGGGAGGAGGGGAGCAGGCTTGAAACAAAGTTAAAAATAAAAAAAAAGTATGTTGGGAATTGGTGGAATAAAGAAACATAAATGTTTTGATTTTTAAAAAATGAAGAAGGGGCTTCTACTCAAACAACAAAAGTGCAAAACCTAGACAATTATGTATTGCTCTGTTCAGGACTAGGAAGCTTGGTGTTTGATATGATTAATTTACAGAGTAACAATTTTGTAAGGTACTTTCCCAAGTACCTGGGAAATGACAATGTTACTATGAATAATGCACAACAAATGCATAGATAACCTTAACATTTAAAGCCAATCAGTTCAAGTGACTTAAAAAAAAGCAAGCAAGTAAACAGTTACTGTATTTGGTACTTCTGAGGTCTGTCAAGGCAAACATGACAGTTCAAAAAAGAAAGGGTGATGCTGGCAAAATACTGTGCCACATATAATTTTTTTTCCCCTTTGGTAACAGTTGAGTTGGCAAAAGTTGTTTTCAACATGCTAATTACTTCCTTGCCTAGAAGCATATTCTGAGTGGAGATTTATATATTGATATATTCCTAAATTACTTGATTTTTCCTTTGCAATGGGCAGGACTTCTCAAGACTGCTTTCTTCCTGTGAATTGCTCCAGACAGACTTTTACAATCTGAAAAAACATCTCCAAAGGGAAGCTATAGAAAGAATTGGAGAGAGAAGCTGGGACTGTATAGAATAAATAATGCAAACAGGAATTGCAGAGGAAGTTAAGGCCTGGGTCCACTGCTATTGTGACCTCCCCCTTTTGGCTTTTGCCTCTTTCATTTCAACGTAAGTAATTGGACAGAGCAGTGGAACCTTATTAGGATAACTCGTTCTGGCTATTCAAGGCTTTAATATTTTGTTTTCTCACTCCCAACGGCAGCTACTCTGACAAGGACTTCAGCTCTACCCAGAAGCTACAGTTTTGGGGAGAAAACTGGAACAGTAAAAATACCCTGTGGAATCTAATTAGTACTTGTTTTCAGGAGTGGTGTACTTCAGGATGTAAATTAAGCACAAAGGGACTGGGATTAGGAAAAAGCAACTTTGCAATACAGGTATTTTATTGGTTGATTGGTTTTGTGCTGCCTTCTGAATCACCTGGTTCCTGGCCATTGTGAGAGCAAAGTGGTAAGTAACAGTGAGAAGTTCAGGCAAGTCCAGGCAGAGATGATCTTTGTATACAATTTTCCTTTCATTAGCTTTACTTCCCCGCTGCCCCCCCCACCCCCGCCCAACAAGTTAAAGCAGTTTGAGTCAAAGCAATGGCAATAAATGACGTTGTATCACCTCCCCCATAGTAAGGGAAATGATTACGTTTAAATAGCAAAAGAAAATTTGTGTAATACAGATTGACAAAGGGACCTAAATAGTAAAACTCTTGTCCTATCTCTTCACAGATTTAAGCACAGATGGAAAACCTGAGCATTATGTATGACTTCAGAATCCAGGTATTTTTCAGTAAATCAGCTAAAAATACTGAGAAATAATTTGGACAGACCATAACAGCTGTTTTGGACAAAACAGCTCTTTGGGGCTCTTGCCTAAAGACGGTTACAAAATAAAAAGCTAGAAAAAAATAATGCAATAGCTCCCAGTTTTATTAAATAAGCAAATTTTTTTATATAAAGTATAACATGGTTCATATTATAATTGTGCAAACCTCTTACACAGATCGGGGGGGGGGACAGACGACAAGTAATAGCCTATATATTTCTTTTAGTTTTTTTTCTCAATTCTTTTTAATACATTTACAGCCCTTTAAACACCACAGACCAAAATCATATTGTATAATGGCTCTTCAAAGGCTAACCAAACATTGGCGTGAGAATAATTTAAGTGACGGTGCACTGGTATTTTTCCAGTTGAAATATTGCAAGAAATACAGTTAAATAAGGGCTCTGTCACACAGACACACTATGGGTACATCAGAGGAGAACTAAAGCTGAACACTCACCATAGAAATAATAGTGACAGCTCTAATGATCTGCCCACTGTGAGTCCTGTAGTACTAATGCTTCAGGTAAACTTTTGGCAAGTCAAGATAAAGTAGTATTTCAAGTCTGTGGAGCAAAGTCGCACAGAAATGATGTGTGTTCCTACTCTTTAACATGAGTTTTTAAAGTTACTATAGTCAAAATAATGTCACTTGAAATGTTCCTGTTTGTGGTTTGGTGTACTTCACAGGTATACATGCACGTCACCAAATATTTTTTAACAATTTTTTTTGTTTCGACAGATTCTGACTTTTATCATTAGGAATCTCAGAATGCTAAAATTCACAATTTGAAGCAAACTGGCATTGAAAGTATGTAGGGGAGAACTCATCTAGACAGATGTTTTGGTTTTGTTTGGGTTTTTTAATGAGGATCCTTCTGCTTGTTCTAAGCAACCCTACCCACATCTTCTGTTTTGAAATTTACAGTTAAAGCGTTCTTAGAAAAGCTAAACAGACTCATGCTAGTGAATGAATTACGTGCAGCAGCAACTAGAGCAGTGCACGCTTATTACTACAGAGATTCACGAATACCACATACTGGTTTAACATCCATTTTCACTCATTTTGTCATTAAGACTTACATTATATTTGGGTCAACCAAAAAAACCCAAAGAGATTTATAAAATTTTACAACAATTAAACAGTAATGTTTAATTCTACAAATGAATAAAGCCAACTACTGCAGCTCAATACGACAACAGGACTAACAGTAGTGAAATCATCTGTATGTACAATTTAATATATTACTGACGTAATTCTTACAAAAAACCCATTAAATAACTTAGACTGACATCCCATAAAGCATTTGACTTTTGATTCATATATTTAAGGTTATACACTTTTAAGTGACAAATTACGTGAAAGCAATATAGCTAAAGATGAAAGATCAGTAAATCAGAACTCCCAGAGAACGCTCTGGCCCCAGTAAAGCACTAAAGCCTACTGCTTAACTCTTGCCGATTTCAGTAGGCTAGAATTTTACTTTTTCCCCCCTCATCTAGAATTGCAATTTCGTGGGTTTTATTAAAACACAGTTTCTAGAACTGTTCTCTTACAGTTTTAAAAACATTTAAATACCAGGCTCTCAAAAAGAGCATTTATACAAAGGCTTATATTTACAATATAGACAGTTATGATCAGGTGTTAATAAGATAAGATCAACTCTTCCACGTAAGAAGAAATCTAAGCTTAGGCGCTGAAGATTAATGAATGTGTCAGTGTTTTGAATTGGCTTGTAAACATATCTGAAAAACAGATGTGGATGACTGAATTATCACTTAAAGTAGTTGACTAGGAAAGACTACCTCACATACAAAAGTTTCGCTACCTCTGAGGAGGACTAAACAAGCACAAAATTTGCAAATTATTTCCTCAAGGCTACACTGCCCATTCTGTAATCCTGTGCACAATGCTAACAGTTTCTTAGAAAAAGACAAGTTGCCTTCAAAGTGCCTTAGGGAAATAGTATGCTGGGTTTGTATTGGCATAGCATTCCCATTGTTTAAAAAGGAATTATTCTATCAGTAAGACAAAAGTTAGTGAAAATTAAAATGATTAGACAGATCCTACAAAAATGAGTATCTCCATAAACCACCCAACACTTCATACAGAAATTTCTGCTCAGTTTTCCACATTAGCAAACATCAAAAACACCTACTAAATCTCTATTAAAACAGCTTATCTTTATAATTGGAGAAAAAGGGAACAAACATGTTTTCTACATACAAATATTTAATTCCATGCAAGATGGAAAATGAGAGTGCACAATAAACTTCATTTTATACCTAAATAATTTATAAATTAATCCGTTAAGAATAAAGCAGGGTCTATAGCAATTATATTGTTACATTTTAAACACATGCAGATGAGTTAACAGCAACATTTTTACATAAAGTCTAGTGCAAGAATGTGTCTGCTTAATAAATAGACCAAAGATAACTATGTAATGCTTCCAGGCGTACACACAGTATCTGTGCACATAATAAACTGGTTCTGAAAAGTTGTCCTTGTTTGTCTATAAACTACAAGTGCCCATTTTAAATAAAAAAGATCCATAATTACTCATGGGCTACTTCCCTGTGACACATGGTGTCACAAACATTGTGGTGAAAATGTAATACTGAAGTTAATCTAGAGATTATTTTTTTTATACACAGTTTTTATACAATCAAGAAAAAGAGATACAATTTGTATCAACAAACAAAAGGTCATTTCTGGTTATTTGAGGCATTGCTCTCAGCTGCTTATACCATGCAAGAGAAGAGAATAAGAATTAATTGCAAATCAAAAATATAAAATGCTGGTTAGTAAGAAATGTTTTTGAAAACTGGTCAAGAGTTAAGTCTGGTTTCCCCAACTATTATAAATGTCTGAAGATTTATTTTTGCCCCATTAACAGAGACAATAACCAACTAATTAAAACATGAGTTATTTTTAAAAACCAAGTGTAAATACAGAATCACCTTCAAATTTACTCATTTTAAATACATAATGAGATGGTCATTATATAGGTTACCTGTACCAACACAAGAATATTTATCCTGTGTGAAATGATACGGTTATCAAATACCAGTAAATTAACTGTAGTTGCACCTGTAATTGTGGTTTGTTGTTGGTTTGTTGGTTTTTTTTGGTTTTTTTTTTTAATCCAACAGGAACATATTTTTCACATGATAAAGAGCCCACAAGATATTTTGAATCAAACCAACCATTACAGTAACACAAGCAGAGGAAATTATAGAACTCTGTTCCTCAGACAAACAGATAACTAGAAAGCAGCATGCAAGCCATTATCAAAACACCAGAAACAACCCTGACTGCAGCCTCACGTTCCGTGTGTTTCACAGTAAGAAACATTTAGGCAGTGTCACACCTTCTCATGAAGAAACAAAAGGCCATGAACCAGGCCTTCTCAACTTTCATGAAAAAAACTACAGTAGAAGTCAACAAGTCCTAGCTCGAGACATATCGAGTTAGTAATGGTTTGAAATGTTGAAATATACAATGGATTCAAAAAAGGGCGTCCAGTCAGTGCAGCTTAAAAAACAATAAACGCCTCTTTTGGAGACATTTAGCTACAAAGGTTCCCACCCTGAGCAAGATACCAGTTGCGCAAACAATGCCACACAAAATTATCTCACCTTTTGAAACAGGAACTCTAAAAGCCTTCGTGAGGCAAATGTACACCTTTGCGTGGATCTGAAGAGCAAAAACAAGGCTAGCTTTGCCACAAACCCAAACTGTAGCATCTCTTTTCAAGAAGCAGCCTTCTTCCCCCCCTCCACTCCCTTCTCAAGCTGACCTTGTACAGCAGCCTTGTATGTTAGGCTCACTCAAAGCCCATCCTTGCCCCCAGAGGAAGGGCTGTAGTTAACTGATCAACTTCCATGTTAACACTCAGTTTCCACTGCTTCAGCTGGAGTAATCTAATTTACATAAAACTGACAATTTCAGCTTGTCTAGTCATCTGGCCAGCAGCTGCTTACTGCACAGTTGAAAGGCAGTTCTTAAGAGAGAAGCTGCAGTTAAAACTTCTTTTAGTTTATTGAATGGCGCTCACGCCTTTACGCTCCTTAACGTTTTGGTCCTAACTTAATAAAGTACTTGGCCTCTGTTGGATTAAGCCAACGTATTGAACAATGTGATAGATACTCACACTCTTGGGGAACAGTTTTGAAATTTAAGTACCAACAACAATATTGACATTCAAAAGCAGAAATCTGTTTCTTCCTTTTACGGATTACTTTTTAATTTTTGTCAAGTTTACTTCTTCTTCAGTATGCCAGTATGCAGTGTCAAATGACAAAGCTGAAACCCTAAAAGTCACCTGGGTGTGTATAGAGCATACTTTTAAAGGCCGATTAGGTATTTATAAGCAAATTGAAAGTGTACACTAATACATGCACTATAATTGCTAACAATAATTTTGTAGTTTGAGACTGAATGTGACATTGTAGTTCTTAGTGAGCTATCCATGCAGCAAGGTATGCATTTCCTATAAAATACTATTAAAAATCCCTATATTTAAAATCTTAAAATTTACAATACAATCAACTCTTACATAGCGCCTCAGCATATACATGATTGCTACCATGTACAGAATTTTATACTATCTTAGAAAATATTTACAATAGATTGGCCCCTTTATTTAAGTTTTCCTCTAGGTCCTATATGCTGTATAGTTTCATTTATCCAAAAGAGGCTGTAATGCTTTAACGCCCTGTTCTTAATTTGGCAACAATCATAGCTGCCAGCTGTTGTGCATCTGTCATGTGAGGATTCTTCTCCATCACAGAAAGGACAACGCTTGGAGGGAAAATATTGCAGAGATTCTTGTATGTTTGATACTGATGTTCTGGGATGATATGTGGTTCCCGTGGCTCACCACATATCCCAATCCACGGATTTCTCCAGATTTGCTCCATCTTTTCAGGCATGCTTCTTACCATTACAGGTTCATAACATGGCTGCATGAGGTTATTACTCAATGGATACGAGTGATAAGTGTAAGAGTCTGATGCACACGGTAGTGGATCCCAGCTAGCATGCTGCTCTCGACAGAGAGGTGGTCTTCTCTGCCTTGTAGGGTTACTTTCATAAAGCCGTGAGTCAGAAATGCTGTCCATTCTTGTCATGACCAAGGCACGGCTTGGTTGTGCAGTTGATGGATGAACATTCTGAGGCACAGGGTATTCTCCTGGACAACTGGACCGCGCTCCAATAACTGGATGCTGGGCATGTAGCCCTAAGTGGGAAACTGACTGTTTGTGAAGGGATTGCTTAGGCTCTTCAGTTCCATAACTCTGAACTCTATTTAAGGCTTCATGGTAACCATGGGAAAAAGGCTGAAGACGAGTTTGCGATGACAGTCTGTGGATCTTCACATTGTCTTCTGGACTGGCATCTGCTACACCCAGATACAAGTCATTGTAAGAGGAATAAGAATCATTACTTGTATGGCTTAAGCAACTGTCAGGACAGGGACTTGAGTTTCTAGAATACATCCCCTGGTCCATATCAGCCCCGTAATAATCTGTGTTACGGATACTACTTATGCTCAAGTTGGAGAAATCACTGAGTAAGGAGTAATAGCCATGGTCCCCCAATGATTCATATTTGGGATACTGGTCAGTATAGCTAACTGAGGTGCCATGGCTATTGGTGACTAGTATAGGAGGATATTGCACACTGGACATATGTTCCAGTGAGGATTTCTGATGCATGAACTGTGAGGAACCTGGCACCGGACTGCTTGCAGAACGAGTATTTAATGCACCAGCTGCATGGCTTTTTGGTGGAGGGAGCGTTGGTACACTTAATGCAGAAACCAGAGACGGGACAGAGCTGGCCTCGGACTTCCGGGCTACTGATAACTTTTCCTCAGGCTCCACAGCCACTGATCTAATGCTTGGATCTGACTGACGTTTTGGGGCAATGCGTTTCACTTCAGAACTGATTTCTCCTTTGGAGCTGGATGGCCCTGTGCCACATTTGGCCAAGGCTCCCTCACTCATAGTTTTCACAGCAGATAATTTGGCACTTATTCGAAGTTCATCCGCTACTGACCTTTGAGGCTGGTTTGCCCGTTCTGGGTGGTAATATTTACATTTGTGCCCATAGGTGCACTTTTTACCTGGAAGAAAAGTGTTTTCAGGTTAAATAAACCAAAAACTAGTCAATGCCACCAGTTGCTATCTTTTTTCTTTATGTCTTTTACCACTTCTCAATACTAACATTTCTATATTAACCCTCTAAGGAATAATTGTATATACTGTATATACAGGCAGTCACAGACTCTGCTACCTGTATCCACATATATCACTGCATCAAGGGCAAGACACATCGCTTTTCCTACTGGCTCATGATCTCAATACTGACAACATGTTCAATGCTTTATAAAACAAAACAGCTCTAATACAGTTTGTATAGTCATGAATCTCCTTCCTTGAATAAAACCAGAAGAAAATACCAAAAAGCTGTTACCCACAATGTACATCTTGTAATCCTTCATCTTCTGCTACATTGTTTTTATTAATATGTGTATGAAGGATATGGATAAAGTGCTCGGATAGTAACACGAAAAATGGCTTCCACCCCCAGTAATGAAAAGATGTTAATTAATTGCTTGCTTCACCCACCTTTGAATACAACAAATCAATCTGACTTAGGGACTTACCATAAGGACACGGTTGTTTCTTATGTTCAGGAATAACTGGCCTTTTCCTTAAGAAATTTTCAAGGCTTGGACCATGGCGTCCTAAAGGATCATCAGGAGGCATAAATCTAAGGGGAAAGAAATGAAATGTGAATTTCAGTTTTTACTGAAGATTCTGAATTAGCAAATTCCCTTACTTTTGAAGAAAAAAACATACTTGTCATTGACAAAAGAATACATTAGCAGCCGCTCCTCTATGAACTTCTTCCATTCTGGTTTTTCATTTTGAAGATCCCGATAGTTGTCATTTGATACAATGATGCCATCTGAGTCAAAAGCAAGTTTTACTATGAATCGATCATCATAGCAAACTACTCTTCTTCCCTGAACTCTTCGAGATGGAGTGAAAACAAGAATTTTTTCTTTCTCCAATTTACGTAAGATTTCTTGATCTGTAAAATAATTTCAGTTGAGCAGCTTTTTAAAAAGTTTTAAAAGAACGAAATGCAGCCTTTGAAAAATGAAACTTCTGGCCTCTTTTCTGACAAAGTGTTTTGTAATTATGTTCATATACAGTCCCCATTATCATTAAAAAATAGACAGATTCAGAGTGCCATTTTATTTCTGAGGTTTCAAAGCACTGGGTAAATATTCAATATTTAAGCTTCATTACCACTCTGCTCCTCTGTAATCAATCATGTACCTTTACTGAATCTTCCTGAACATGTCAAGAACTCAGTTATGACTGTACTACAATAGCCTTGACAGCCTAGAGGAAAAACATAAGTACTTTCCACGGGTCTAAACACATACTGCCTCTTCAGTGTTCAAGATAATCCTACTAAATGAGTCCCTGGCCTGATACTACTTATTTTATACTCACCCAGCAACTAAGAATCGGTTCCTATATGCTTAACAATGTTTGCTAATGGGAAAATTATGACTACTACTTCTCAAAAGTGTTGAAACAATCCAGTGATGTTACAAAAAAACCCAGCGTTGTTTACAAGTGCAGATACTTAAGTGCTTGTCTCCTCACCAGAGAAACTGCTGTGTTTTCAAACAAACAGTTGAGTGCAGCATCATCGTGCAACCACATGCACAGTCCAGTATGTAGTACCCATCAGAAAGATGACACGGTTGTGTCTCAATGCAATACTTTTTTTCTTTTTAACCAAGGGGTCAAAGAAAATGTTGATCTGTTACCTGTAATTGGTGCATCAGGTCGAGACTGTTCTTTTCTCCATGCAGGTACAAACACAGTGATATCTTTATGTCCTTTTTCCAGAAACCAATCAACAGCTAGTTGAATTCCCCGACAGGAAAATCCTTCTTTATTTCCATGGCTGAAGAACATGCAAAAGTTTTAGAAACAGCAAGGACAAAAGTTACATTTGGTTATGTGTTTTTGTTGTGGTGGTGGTTTTGTTTGTTTGTTTGCTTGTTTGTTTCTTCTAAAGTTGCCATGGTCTAAGGACATAAGGGAAGCAAAGTCTGTAGAGAGATGTAAACCTTTTCATTAGACCAGTTTACATAATTGGAAAAAGACAATTGTCCAGAGCTATTCAGCCATCAGATTACACCAACACTGCTACTTAAAACTCTAGAATGGTGAAAATTTCAATCCCAAAAGCAAGAACAAATAAACATAAAGTTTTCCCGCTTTTGCATTTTATTAGCTGAGCTAATGAAAAATATCACTTTCCCCAACAAATCGTGCTTACCTTAAATAATACCATAAAAAGGTTATCAATAACAAGAAAGGAATGAATTAACAATGCTGGCTGTTATGGGTGACAGGTGCTTTTAAGCAACTAGATGAAAAAAAAAGTTTCTCTAATACTAACTGTTTTGCACTTGTTCTTAGGACTTTTTAAGGGAAAGAAAAACTTCTCTCAAAGTCATTTCAGCCCCAACCCCCATCAAAAATTTGTCTTCTGAACACACAGAGATCTCTAAAACAGCACACAATTCAGATAAAGGAGTTTAATTTTTTAAATGGCCTAAGAAGTTTCTGCAAAGGAAAAAATAAATTATTTACAGGTTTGATAGAAACTAAGTAGAATCTTAACCATGAATCTTAATTCAGTCTACCTCATGGGTGCACCTAGCTTGATTTCTAAACATGGAGTGAACTAAAGAATCTGGTTTTAAAGCCTCTCAGGAGACATGTTGTTTAGGAATGCCTGAGTAATACATAAACCCATCTATAAGAGAAGATGATGACATTTAATTATAATATCCTTAGTAGTCAGTCTACACAGGTAAGAGAGACACACAGATCTTTGCATTATGGCTGGATTTCATATTTAGATTCAAGCCAACATTTTCTTTGTTTGAAAACAAAGCCCTTTTTTCAACAACAACAAAAAAAAACAACCACCACCCCCAAACCAAGCCTCTTTGTTACACTTTGGCTATTGCACTTGAAAAGGGTAGACTAGTAAGTCAATGCTATGCTCCTTCATGCATACTCTTCAAAATGTATTAATTCAATCCCTCCCCCCCCCCCTTTCTCAACACAGCTACAATTTTTCACCAATTGTCATAGGAGTGATGCTGCCCAGTTACTTTGGCACCCACCATTCATTATTTCTGAAGAGACTTCTATACTAATTTGTGAAGGAAATTAATTAGTTTCTTCAAATCATTCCATCCATTGCAAAAGGTGCTGACTGAATCACATCGGTGATGCCATAATGAGGAATGAGATCCTCACCACGAAAAAGTGAGTCAGGGAAGGTTACAGAACACTGTAAGGGCAGGGGAGGCCATGCGCACCAATGACACTCTCGATTAGAAAAAAACCCCAAGGGGCTTAAGTAGCAGTGCTGGGCAGAAAACACAGGAGAGGACTCTTCTATAGCAGCCCTGAAGCACGTGGGCAGTCCACGCAGCTGGCTGTAATTAAGCAGGCTTTGTGGCACTATGTAATGCTAGGTAATCCTCCCACTACTTAAAGCGGCTGGCATTTGACTGTACAGAAAGTGGCATCCAGCTGCTGCACCATCCTGTTTGAAGCTGTTATGGCTGTGGAGCACCCCCCAAAACTGCTTACTCCAGGAAAATTTCAATACTGAAAATGGAAATGGGTCCATTTTCTATATAAGAACCTTTCAGTTACAACATACACATTTTACTGTAAAGACAGTGCCTCCATTTGCATCACCAATAATGGCAGTATTTTTAAGCACGGAAAGTGTATGATCCTTGCATTTTTCAGATATTCTCAGTCTGTAGAGCAGATGCTTCATAATTAAAGAGATTTTTTCATCTTATTAAAATTGTCTTTAGCATTATTCTACGGATGATCATTCAAAATTTTACTTCAATGTTGTTGTTATTATTATTCTAGAACAACATCACAGATTACTGGAACATAAAATATGCTTGCTCTTCCTGGTCTCAAAATGTTACATGAGCTAACCCTGAAATAGACCAAAGGCAGACAGATCTAATACAATCTGTATAACTAAGGTCTATGGATCACCAGCGTAGTACAGAAGCCACAATTGCTAAAGAATTTTTCTGTAGATTTTTGTACATTTCAGATTTTACAGAATTTAATATCCTTTTAAACTTTCAGATGCACGTGTATTTTGTTATGAGTTGGACTCGATGATCCTTATGGGTCCCTTCCATCTTGAGATATTCTGTGACTCTATGATTGTATAAATACAGCATCAGTTCTAAGCTATGCAATAAGAGTATGCACACACTTTTCTCCAGTTGTTGCCACATTATGGAGTAACAAGCAGTACAGAGACTGCAAATTCAACAGGCACAGAAAAAAATGAAAGAATAAAGTTAAATCCAATATTGGTGATGTTGCTTTACAGAAACGTCTTTTGGATTGATGTAACCACAACTTGGCACTAGAAAATCCTGTATATAAAATACTTCTGTAGAATTTGGGGGTGTTTATGTATTTCAGAACTCATGAGTACTCAATACACCTATAAAAATCTGAATTTTCTAATAGATTGAAAAGAAAAACTCAGATCACAAATTCATCTAGGGCAGAAAGCTGATACTAAAGGAAATCTATTGTGCAAACTGCCTGAAGAAATCTTGATATCACTGATCACTAAACAGGCTGTTTAAAGATCTTCCTCATAGAAAATCATGCTTTCTCAACGATAAACAAATCATTTGCTATCTGAACTGTGTACTCTACTGACATGCTTGAAAGTGGCATGGGGCAGAAACCTCTTGAGTTAGTGTTGACTCAGGCAGCCAAGTCCACATGTGTGCACACGTCTGAAATTTAAAGCACCCTAGCTGTGTGAGTAGGCACAGCTAAAGCTCATGCTTATCCCTGTACTGACACAGTTAAACTGTTTCGAATTCTGAGCAGGCTTGATCAGCAGGAGCTCAAATACCCTGAAGTCCACTGCGTATCATCACTATACACTGCAAATAATTTTAGAAAGAACCAAGTTTTCCTCCCCTATTTGGTTGCCTCTGGACATTGGAGAAAAGTAATTTTCAACATTGTTCAATTAAACCCATCCACACAAAAGCACATTACAGCTAGATTGCTAGAACAAAAGATTTGAGGGGAGAACTTGGTTTGAAAAGGGGGGGAGGGGAACTGGAATACGGATTACATATAAAGGAGTAACAGCATAATTAAAATACTGGACTAAAGAGTTAATAAGAAAATACGTATTATCAGTGTAAATATACTACATGACTTAAAATGACTTTGCCATCAATATTGTTTTTTCTTGTAAATGTTTTAGTGATGTATTCTTTTCAAAGTGTTGTAACAGGCAGACCCACCTCATAGCCACATTACTTCCATCAATGACAATTGGCCTCAAGTTATCACTGTTATCCACAACTTCATCTTCAAGTGACAATTCAGGGCTTGCTATTTCCTTTGGGCAAGGGCCTCTTGGCACCAGAGTACTAGGGGTACTGCTGGCACTGCTTTGTCCCTCTGATTCACTTTTGTTGCCAAGTCTCACAAGCTCTGCCAGAACATCATTGATGAGTGCATCTGCTCCCAATTTATTCAGTACAGCCTGGATCTGATCTCCTGCATACCCAAGCTTTAAAGCAAAATCCATTTTAGCTTGGTATTCCTTGTCCAAATTTGTTTTGCATTCGTCTAGCTTCAAGTCTTGTGTGATACTGCTCTGTGAAAAACTTGGGCGATCCAAACACGGGGACCGACAGAGTGGCCGATGTGGTTTAGTGGAAACCTCTTTTTCTCTCCACTGAGTATTGCTACAACTGCTTCTGAAATAAGGTTGCTCAGGTTCACTTTCTGAGCTCGTCCATTCCTCAGATTCAGCACTGCATTCCCCAGCATCTTGTTCCACATTTCTGTCTTCTCTGGAGTGCCTCTTCTCCATTTTCAGCTTCCCTACCATAGACCAGGCCGTCATCACGTTCAGCTTCCAGCCAAAGAGCTCAGTTCTCTTTCATTTCCAAAGCCACCTGGAATTCATACTCAATCGCATCGTGTTGGCCAATTAAAGGTTTACACAAGGCTGTAGTTAATTTGCCTTGTTTACTATGTTCTGGCATAAACACCATCAACATGAAGTTCCTTAAAAAAAAAAATAAAAAATTAGCTTTTGACAAATTCTGCAAAATACTCAACTACAATGATTTTGTTTACAAGTCAGTAGAGGTCCCTAGTCATTCACATTTCTGTGTAAAAATTGATCATAATAAAGCATATAATTATGTTGTCTCTTTAATCACAAATTAAACTTTCTTTCCCTCCCCCAGTTACTCTACACACAAAAAAAATTACACTTCCCACACAATAAACTTACAGCTGGAATTAATGCATTGAGTAGCTTAGTAATATTTAAAGATAATAAAACAGAAAAGGGTGACCCACCATGTTCACCAGAAACCTGTCTTTACAGCCCTCTACTGCAGGAAAAGCCTGTCTACATCAGGAACCACTGTGCGGATTTGCACTATGCATAAAATTTAACACAAACCATTTCAGTCTCTTTCAGTAAGGGTTTACTATCAGATCTGACAAGTTAAATTTACTGCAAGCTGGCTGCTAGACATGCAAAGGTCAGTAACAAGAAGATGCACAAAGGTTCTACACGACAACCATGTCATGTTCTGTTTACTGTACCTACAGCACTGAAAATTCCAAAATCAAGGATGAGTATGACTGCATTTTGTCAGACAGACAGACACTCATAATTCTTGTCTTATACCACAAGAAAATTTGTTCAAGGAATTCTAGTGAGACATCTGACAAACCAGAAGATTCAAGTGACCTGTGAAGGGCTGAACTGACGTCATATAGCTGCTGAAAAATAGTTTTTAAAAGGAAATGCACCTATAGCAGTGCATGTTTTAAACAAAATGGTAAACTAAGAACTAGACATAAATGCAGGTAACTGGAGAAAATTACCAAAGTAATTAGCTAGAGGCCTATTTTCAGAGAGCTGCAAGTCCCATTTTCCTCTTCCTTATAAAACAGCAGACCTCAGAATGCAGGACTCAGTGTGAGTAACAAAAAAACCCGATGCGATAGTCTTGAAGAAACCGTTTACTTTAAATCCACTTTCTCCTTTTGATAAATCTTGCTTTTGTTAAAGTCACATCTTTTAGATGTAACTACAGACAAAGAGAAGAAAGACTGAACGACAGAAAAATGAAAAGGTACCAAACTTCTGAAAGAGCACAGCTGGAAAATAATATATATTATCTGCATGTAAACCGATTTCAGCATTTTGTTGCACTGTCCTAATTACATATGCATATCTCTAGTTTTCTGTTATTTAACATTATGTAAGCAATTTATCGTCAATTTCATTTGTCCTTCCCTGAAACTAAGATCTTATTTTAACAAGAAGATAGTTTGATCATAGTCAGATCTACATAATCCTGAATTCAAAAATTATATAAAATATAAACAAAGAAGTTTAATTCTAAGAACATTTTCTATCGCTGCTGCTGGCATACTCACTTCTGTCATGCTCACCAAGAAAGCAGCTCAGATAAAAGTCGTGTTAGGAAGCAGTATTGTGTATCTAGAAGGACTTCTCTCTGCCAGTCCTGTGCTATGGTTTACTATTCTTTGGTTGCTAGTGATAGATTGGTGGACCTGTTACGAAAGCTCACTCTCTGTAAATGCCCATTTCTATGACTCATCTTGGAGTTTCTTGCCTTTTTTTTCATTCATGTGAGCCTTTGGTTGAAAGCCCCTAACTAGGGAAATTTTAGCTGTCTCATCCCTGTCTTGCATAGCAGTGGAAAATATTTGGTCTGTGATGTAACGCTCACCATTATCTTTCAAGTATTTGAGATGGGAATTAAAAATCTGCTAAAAAAAACCCCAAAACTCTAGCTATCTTCAAACTATTTAAACAGTAAATCATGGTGTTCTATAAAAATCTCCTCTTCATATCCCTCTAGGATCTTGTGAGAGAAGCACTAGAACTCAAAAGGTCCTGTCTGTACCAACTGTAGTCATTTCCACCAAGATACATCACAGATCATCTACAAAAAAAAGATACAATAAGTGGACATTGTAACTTCTGGAAAAGTAAGCAGTTTTTCCCCATTTTCTTTAAACATACAGAACACAAAGCCAATTTCTGAAGAGGCAAATTTTGTCAAATACTTTGGATAACCTGTTTTAGCATCACCTGCCATGTTGACAGAAAATAAGGCAGACAGTCTCCAGAGCCCACCTCTACAACCCTGTACACTGTTACAGAATCATAGAATGTTAGGGGTTGGAAGGGACTGAGCTCCTAGGAAACAAGTCAGCATGCACTGAAGCCTCTCCACCCTTAGCCAGTCGCTCCATCGGTGCAACTTAACTGTTCTGCTGCATCCACAGACTTGGGTCATTGTAGGATTTGTTCCCAAACGCACAAAGTTAAGATTCTCAAACAATGAGGGTTATCTCATTGTTCAAACAACAAATCCAACAACAAAAAAACCAACAAAAATATTACAACACAGGACCAATTTTTCCTACTGACCACTGAGAGAGGGCACCTAGGAAGGAAGAAGTGTTGTGTTGCTCCTAAGCCAGCAAACACAGTGGAATGAAGAACTGAGCAAGAGAAAGCAGCAGCGACTACCACTACTTCAACACAGCACCTTTCTTCACACCCTCCTGATTAGTAGCAAGACTTGTAATACCATCATTTAGCTATAAAAACAGCACTATGGTCTCTCTGTCAATTCTTCACAGCCCTGAGCAGTCCAATCTATATTCTATTGCAACCCCTGGAACTACGTATTAGCCCCACTGTTATCACTATAGATTTACTATGTGTGTTCACAGACTATGATCCAGACTCCTGTCCCTAAGCAAGCCAGCTCTCAGCAGTGAGAAAAGGCATAGCTACAGAAACTGATTACTACTTGTCTCAAATTGCAGTCATGTTTTTTTTTAAATAAATTTGTAATCATGTTCCGGAGCCCAGGATCACTAAGTACAGATAGTATCTCTCTTTTCAGTCAGGTAGTATTTTGATCTAACAAGCCTGTCAGCCGCTGCCATTGTCAACGCTAGCAATCCAGACATAATCAGTACCACCACTCTTGAAAAGGCTCAGATGCCTTGTTCCTGGAAAGCTGAGGTCTCTGTACCACTTTATGTCTCAAATCGTATTTGGCCTCAGTTTATTTCCGATTTCCAGTTACGTACCTCTACTTGCTATCATTACCTCTCCATCTACAGTGTGGTAAGCATTCAGTACATTATCCTTTCTTAGTGGACCACATGGTTCTCCTTCAAATAAAGGAGTCATCTATTATGTAGGCATATATTGGGTTTGCATAGCAAGGTTCTGGTAGTGGGATGAGCTACAGGGGTGAATTCTGTGAGAAGATGCCACAAGCTTCCCCCATGCCTGACAGAGCCAGTGCCAACCAGCTCCTAGATGGATCTGCTGCTGGCCAAGGCTGAGACCATCAGCGACAATGGTAGCGCCTCTGTGATAACATAGTTAAGAACGGGAAAAACCTGCTATGGGACGGCAGTCGAGGGAGAGGAGTGAGACTGTGCAAGAGAAACAACTCTGCAGACACCAAGGTCAGCGAAGGAGAGGGAGGAGGTGCTCCAGACTCCCCTGCAGCCCATGGAGGAGACCATGGTGAGGCAGGCTGTCCCCCTGCAGCCCATGGAGGTCCACGGTGGAGCAGATATCCATCTGCAGCCCATGGAAGAGCCCACACCAGAGCAGGGGGATGCCCGAAGAAGGCTGTGACGCCACGGGGAGCCCATGCTGGAGCAGGCTCCTGGCAGGACCTGTTGACAGAGGAGCCCATGCTGGAGCAGGTTTGCTGGTAGGACTTGTGACCCCACAGGGGACCCATGCTGGAACAGTCTGTTCCCAAAGGACTACACCCTGTGGAAGGGACCCACACTGGAGCAGTTCATGAAGGACTGTCTCCCGTGGGAGGGATCCTATGCTGGAGCAGGGGAAGAGTGTGAGGAGTCCTGCTCCGGAGGAGGAAGGAATGGCAGAGATGTGTGATGAACTGACCGCAAGCCCATTCCCCATACTCCTGTGCCACTTGGAAGCAGGAGGCAGAGAAAATTGGGAGTGAAGTCAAGCCCAGGAAGAAGGAGGGGGTGGGGGGAAGGTGTTTGAAGATTCGAGTTTATTTCTCATTATCCTACTCTGATTTGATTGGTAATAAATTAAATTAATTTCCCCGAGTCTGTTTTGCCTGTGATGGCAATCAGTGAGCCATCTCTGCCTGTGCTTATCTCGACCCATGAGCCTTTTGTTATATTTTCCCCTCCCCTGTCCAGCTGAGGAGGGGAGCGATAGAGTGGCTTTGGTATCCACCTGGCCTCCAGCCAAGGTCAACCCACCACAGGCATATCAGGGAAATGAGTTTTTGTATCCTCAAAGCATTTAAGCTTGAATTCATCAACTATCTTAACTGTACAACTGTTTCCTTTGCAACCGTCGAACTAAAGAAATTGCTGATGAAAAACTGTAAGTAGGTTCTTACAAAGTTCCTTTAAAAGAAGCTTGATGGTGCCAGGAAATAAAGAACAAATGAGACACTGACCAGATTCTATCTTGCTACCTCAAATACAAGAAGGGCCCAGGAAAGAGCTGTGGCCACTGCACTTTACACCTTCACCAGGAAAGGTAAAATGCTGTTCATGAGATACAAGATTAACATTTTATCTTGACATTAAGTCCAAGTCCTCAATTTTTTACTGCTCTTACAATTTCTAATACATTTTTGAGCAAGTTTTGGATTTTTTAATTAAGTTTTTCATAAATAGCTTGTCTTGCCTTCCCCTCACTACCTCTTCAACTGAAATGAGGTCCTTGCTTCATGATTTGTATCTGTTGCTGTTGAACCCTAACCTAATAAAGAATTATAAGCCACATTTATAGTTGGTAGCATCGTTTCCTGCTTCCCATGCTGCTTGTAGATTCTTAAGTATCACTCGTCAAATACATGCCGTATCATGTACCAAATAACTATGGTTTCTGTTCCAGATATCCTGAGCAGCTGCATACCCCCAGTTCCAGCCATTAGCAAGGCTGAGCATGTAATCCCAGGTTACACACACATATACAGAGCACACATATGTATACAGCACACACACGGCCAGCCACACAGATGTACACAGGCACAAACACTCAGCACTCACACAAACACAAGCAGTTTCAAAGGCCTCAGGTTGTTCCCCTCTCTGGCTGATAAAGATGAAGGTTCATTAGTGGGAAACACATATATACATATGTATTGGGTTTACGCGGCAAGATTTTGGTAGCAGGGGGGCTGCAGGAGTGGCTTCTGTAAGAAGAGATCGGGAGCTCTGCCCATATTGGACAGAGCCAGTTTCAGCCAGCTCCAAGACAGACTCATTGCTGGCCAAAGCTGACCCCATCAGCAATGCTGGTGGCACCTCTGTCTCCCTCAGTCTCCAGTTACACAGTCCACAGACACACACACCCCCAAACCAGCACTCTCAGTCGACCCTCAGTCTGCTGCTCCCTCTGGTAGCCAACCCTTCCAGCTGTCTCACTCCAGAGATATACACATATATGCAGCTTCCTAGCTTAAACTTCCTACCTTAAACTTCTTGCCAGCTAGTCCAGCTTGATATTTGCTAGCGATCATGCCCCAGCATGTATATCCTTGACTTTCTTGCACCACCGATACACAGGTCCCTAGACAGGCCTTCAACCACAAAAATAGTTACAAATCGAGTTTAATGTGAAGACAGGACAGAGTGTGCTGGTCAGGTTCAGGACGCAGCCAGACAAGCACACTGATCAACAACTCCTTTACAGACAACCTGTCCCTTTTATCCCCTTACCTCTCTATTTTCCCATGGTGGTTCCTTCACAAATCATCTTGAAACAGCCATTCTCTTCCCTGACTCCTACAATGCCTTTAGTTCCTCCCCCAGTCTGCCCAGGTCATATGCAATCACAAAATGCTCTTTCCTTGTATCCCCGAACTGTGTCCCATACCCTCTCAGTCTGTGAGATGGTCCAGACAGCCTCTACCATTAGTTGACTCATTGTGATGGGTGTCCCATCCAGAGCACAGGGCTGATAGCTCTCTTATGACAGCCCCCGGAGAAGCCGGCGCTGGACCACCATTTCTCTGTGTTATTGGGGTTCCCTTGCGTGCCACTGTGACTCCATGCTCCTTTCTAGTGTGGAGACAAGCTTTTTATCACACACTGTAACAGTTTATTTCAAAGATTTCAAGCAAGATACATTTTTTATTATTATGTGTGCATACATATCTGCATTTTCGCTACTTCAGCTAAGTAATTTATTACAAGTATTTCTGTTAGAATGTTTTCCATACAGCTGAATGGAAGACTGAGAGGACAATCAAATGATATTCTAGCATCGTAATAAACAAAAGGTTAGAAAAGGCTCAAACAGCAAAAGTTAGATCTAGTATTGAACTCTTAATATACATAATACCATTTACATTGCAGTTCTTATATGTTAAGTTAAATATTACTTGATTACACAAATTTCTCTCAACTTCAACATATTTTGTCCAAACTTTGTAATTTTGCCTTTAAAAATTCTTTTAAAAAAGGATTTAATAAAGTACAAAATGCAAAAATACAATGCAAAGATCTTAATATCTGAATTAACGTACTTTTGTTACTGAGTCACAAGCCTATCTTTGTTACTAGTAACTGTACAAAGCACACATCTCATGTGGTGCACTTAAACCTTCAAGCTTCCATGTTTTGTAAAGGAAATGGCTAAAGCCATCTATATTGAACTTCTTTTCTAACAATGGCATCAGGTCCCACAATTAATTTCTTGAGTAGCCAAGTCACCACTAAATTTTTCTACAATAAGAGTTAAGGATAATATCCAAACTTTAAAGTGATAGCCTGTATGGAATATGCATAATGTGTACACATATAGTCAGAAAAAGTATGTGCAAAAAAATTTTTTTTTTTTTTTTTAAATAAAAGATCATTTGGTAGTTCACATTTTCCACATCCATATGAAAACAACTCCTGGTTTTTCACCTTCCTCCTGCTTCCCACTTTTAAGTGACAAAGTTCATCATTTCTTTGATACATGTAAAAACAACCACAATCAGTGCCACATCTCAGAGGGAACTTCCAGTCAGCAGCCACATATGCATGCAATTAACTCACTGGCATTTATACTAAAAAAATCTCAAAGCTGCAACAGTATAGCTTGTTTTTTCACACTGCACTGTTCAAAAATTCACACACACATCATCCACAGTACTGACAATAATGAAGAATTTATTTTCTTTCTGATTTATATTATCTAGCTGTGGCAGTACAGCTGTACCTAGGGACCTCAATCAGTTCCTATTCTATTCTAACTAAACAGTCCCTGCCCAAAAGAAAATACAATCTACAATCACAATGACAGGCTATGGATGAAATAAACAAGTGATAGCTGGAATATTAGAAAGACTGCATGAAATATTTCGGTCTCGTTTCAGTTCAGTGTTCATCCAGACACCTTTAGAAGGTAGTACTTTGTGGGCACACTACGGAAGTTCACGGAGAGGCTTTAAAGTGGCAAGGGGAAAGAAATTATGCATTTAATATGCACATGTGCAAACATACAGATCAAAATAAGCAGCTTAGGAAAGGATCTCAATATGAACTAAAAGCCTGGATAAATGTTTTGCTGGATTAACAGAAACAGAAGATCCGATCTCAGCCATCTCCCTCGCCATAACATTGAGAAATCTCAGAGGTAGTCTGGCTGCGTGGGTCTAAGAAGATAGCCATGTCTAAGAGGACACCTAGATTTCAGGCCCACATATCAGGAGAAATGAAAGCAGTATTTCAGCCACTTTCAGTTTAAATTAGAAACTGAACATTTAGGGGGAAATGCAAAAATCTATTCAAGTCAGAAATGTGAGCAAAAGGAGAGAAGATCTGTAGATGAGAAATTTGTGAAGCAAATTAACAGTTCAAGCCACTTGAGTTAACTCCTCAATAACATGGTATAGAAGAAAGACTGAAATGAAACACTGATCAGACTCTGGCACCCTTTACTGAAGGAAGAAGGATGGGAGGAGGAGGATAACGTGAAGAGACAAAGTGATAATCTCAACTCGGCACACAAAGTTAGCTTGCAAGCACGGTGTAACTTTATCAGAGTACTATCAGACTGAATAGTACAAGAATGAACTATGGATTACATGCAATCTAGTGCAATCAATTCATGCATCATGTAGAACAAAACGACAGCTTTCAGACAAAGTCTTTGGACAGGGATATCTTAGTTGACCTCTATTTCTGGAAGCATTTGATCCACTGAGAATTCTCCATTATCTCATTGCCTTTATGCTCACTTTGCCCTTACGTGCACAGAAAAAAAGTTACTGGGAAAAAGCACTAATAATCAGTTTACAGAACCACCCTTGCAGATAGTTTTCCACTGTTTTGGTTTTTATTGCTTATACTGTACACTTTTAAAAGCTAGTATAGATACATTAAGGACTTCTCACACAGGTATAAATTAAAAAAAATCCAAGCAAAAACAGAACAAAAACTAAAAAACATAAATAATTTGAGTAATACTTGATATTGCTGGTAACTATAAAATTCAGAAATGAGTCAGTGTGCCTCAAAATTTTCTCACAGATGGTTTAAAAGCTTATCTCACAGAACATAAACAATAACATTGTCTTGCTGAAATTTTAGTGTTTATTTAGTATGAGTTACATTCTCCCCAAAGACTGCCAAATATGAACACACTCTTAAAAAGAGAAAAGAAAGCTATTACCATTTCTGCTCTGAAGATATTATAACTGCGAAATATACACACTGTAGCTTTAAAAGCTTAATTCTCTTGATGTTCACTGCTAAGCAACCAAGTTTTCCTACTAAACACCTCTTTCAGCACAGTCACGACTGACTAGTAGAACTGATAATGTGATTCAAAGAAAAAAGAGTAAGGCAAAATTGTCTATATTTTGTTCATAAAGGACCAAACCAAAAGCATCTATTTAATTTTGCTGGTATAAAAACAGAAGGAAAATGTCTGCTCAGTAATTAAGTACTGTAATATTTATGAAAAACATTTGGGAATTATTTAACAATTACTATTCAAATGACGATTCCTATTAAACAGCTGGTGCTAGGAATATTCTAAGCAAAGCCTGTTCTTTCCAGCAGGACCAAAAGAAACAGAGAAGACAAGGTGAAAGAATTGATTAAACAACTTCTTTCAGCCCTTTACGACACTATCTTTCCACCATCTCAGTGTGCTCTGAGCCATGCCCTTCAAAAGGGCAATTATATGATGCACATTATGAGGAACTACCTTTAAATGAAAATTTAAATGAAAAATATTTTACTAATTAACTACTTTCTTCAACTTTGCATCAACTTTTAAGCAGCTTTATTTGTTTTCTGTCATTACAGATACTAAAATGCAAAATTAAAAAAAAAATCCAAGTATTTTCTCAAATGTCTCTCATCTGGATAGTAAATATAGATGATGATTCTATAGTATGTTAAGGAGGGGGGATTCTTCGTTTTCCCTTGTATATTTTTGAGATACATGTAGTTAATATGTGATTTTTTTTTAAATGACACTACAAGAAAAAAATCTAACTGAATACTGACAAATGAAATACTAACATCTAGGGGAGTTCCATAAGCACAGTGAGGAATAAATACTGTAAATTTCTCCTTTTGTATTTCTTACACTGTCAAATAAACATCTTCACAAGAATTAAAAACCTGGCATGTTTTTTATTAAGAAAATTAGTTATTCCCTGTATTCCTTCAGAATGAACTTTAATGTCTTAGCATCTCTCCTCACTCTTCATTTCACTAACTTGTCATTAGTATGCTCCTCTACATAGATTCTTCCTTCTAAGACAAGCACACAGGAAGAAGCATCTTTCTGGAAGAAGGCTATTCTAAACCATAGCCAAGCCTTTGATTACTGTGGCTATTTCTACATTTTCAGAAGCTGACTGAAGTACACAAAGACATAGATCCAAACTAATTTTCATGTGGCTAGCTCAGGCACTAAGAGCGACCAAATCATAACCCGCCTGGACAAGGTCCTGTGCAGCCTGCTGTAGGTGACCCTGCTTCGGCAGGAGGGTTGGACTAGATGACCCACAGAGGTCCCTTCCAACCCCTACTATTCTGTGATTCTGCGATAACAACACAGACTTCAACACAAACTGCATAAACTTCGCATGAACCTAGGTTACTTGTTCTACAATGCACAAATGAATGAAACCCATTCTATCATCTTCACAACTAAACAGGTAGGGCTAGCATACTACATATCTACTACAACTACACTTTGTGATTACAGTAGACAGCGTATAAGCCAACTAACACAAAAGCTGAGAACTTCCTGGTTACACACATACCGATTACAGTAAATTAAGAGTCTAAAACTATGGAAACAATGTAAGTAGAGACAAAGAGAAAGGGAAGGCTTTTTAAAAACGATTCAGTGTTCAGAGACGCTACATCCAATAGGATCTTCAACATTGCAGTGTGTTGCCGCACAGACTAGTGGTTACTCTAAAGACACGTTCTCGAAGCACGTTTTTGTGATCTTTAAAAACTTCCAACACATGACTAATTGCCATTTTAAAGACATTACAATTTGGGCCTGCAGCACAAAAACCCTAAACCCCACCCCGAAATGCACTGCACAAGTCTTCAGGAATGTTACCAAACAGTATTTATTCTGTTGTCATAGGACATAGACAATGCGCAGCTCAAGACACACAGATGGCACTGGACTTCGGATTAGCCCTTTAGTTTTGAAAATGGTATTTCTACACTGCTTATGAAATAAGTGACACAACTCAACATCGGTGTTTTCAGGGCATTGAAGATGCAACCTTCTTGTCGTATTGTTATTTCTGGAGCAGTACAGATATTACATGTTACTGCTTGCCGCTTTGAATATTTTCTGAGGTAGTGAACTCTTATCTACTGAGAAAGAAGCGCTTAAAGCTGAAGAAGTATATGTGTCACAAACAAAAAATGGTAGCTTTTTCTCATTCTAATTATACACTTAGGTGGTACACATCTGCTGGGACAGATTCACAACAGAAGAAAAGCAAAAATATTCTAAAATTAACATTAGGATATTTCGGAATGAAAAAAATATTGGAAGAGTTGTGCTGTGTGACATGATGTGCAACTCTAATAAAAAGGGTTAGTGATTTGTAGCATTTTGCCTGTGTGTTTACACACCTTGTACCATTAGATTTCCATATTTATCATTATTTTAAACAAAGATAGCAGGAATACATTACAGTTTACACATGCATACCATAATAATACGTATGTTATAATTCAACAGGAATTAATCACTTTCACCAATTTATTTTTTGAACCTCAGAATGACTTATTTTCAGCATGTAACAAATGTGGTAGCTTAGCATATTTAATTTTCATTTACTGTGTCGTGCTGCAAGACTGTATGAAAACAGGATAAAATAGGCTTTGTAGAAAATTTTCCTATTTAAGTTGGCCATTTCAAAACTAAAGCGACTCCAAAATGTGATACTTTTGCAAAAATACAGTATTTATAATTTGTAGTCACAGTTTCAAGTACACCTCTCAGTAATGTCAACAATATCATATGAGCAAGCACTCTGATTTTATCTAGCAGGACCTGGAACAAAGAAATCCTTTTTTTTTTTTTCTTCCTTTTAAAACTGTATTTTACACGTTTTATTAAGACTGTCATAAGAGCTCTTCTACTTAGCAAACAACACTCATATAAGCATCAAATCACTGACAGATGTATAGCATACATATTCTGATATAGCTTGCATAAAATGTCCAAAATACATAAGTCAGTCAGTGAAGGAAAACAAGTATATCAGCAGCTGGCTTTTGATGCAAGTATCTGGCATTAATATCACTTACAGTATTTTGCTCACTGAGGAGCAAGGAATTTTCCTTATTTAAAAGGAATACTCTTAAGATACTTGAACACATGTTCAAATACTTTTTGTACTTATTAATCTAATAAATTCAACCAACTCATTTCTCCTTTCTAGAAGAGATGGTTTAAATCAAAGACCCGAGCACAGATCTGCAGCTCATTTATACATTTAGAGACACGTATAATCAGGATTCCCAGAGTATGCACTAAGTCAAATAGCATTTTTAAGAGAAGTGTTAAAATTGCAGATCAGAGTTTTTAGTCCCTTGATAATTAGAGCCATATAAATGACAGCATTTTGATTCAGTTCAATGGATTTTTTCTTGCCTTACTATGCAATGTCAGTCTCAACACATTAATGGGAAGTTTCAACACTGTCATTCTGATGAACAGAGCAACCTTAAATTTACACAAATCAAAGGCCTAATACTGTGTAATCTTTTATCAAGCCAAACTCAGAACAACATCAAGAAAAATATTTTACATTTTCTACTCATTATGACTTCTCTGAAATAAAACACTGATACACATTAAGTTTAAACAAAGTACTAGCAGGTAACACCAGTAGTGAATGAATACCTTGTCCTTAAAATTAATATTGAAACCACAATTGAAAAATAGCCTGCTGACTATGGTTAGCAACAATGGTTAGCAATAATTTTTATTCAGAAGCTTCCTCCTTTCTGAGTCAATTTAGTGTGTAGTATTTTAAAAGAAAAGCAAATTGGCCACTTCTGTTTCTGCATCTGTCTGTCTCCCTCCCTTAACCACTTTCAGGGTAGAAGAATAACGAATGTGACTTAGCACACTTCTGTCAAAGAACAAAGGAAGATTTTCACCATTGACTCACCGGTTAAGATGAACGTAACCATCATCACCACCCAACCCTGATGGGGATATTCTTTCTCAACAAATGCTGAGGGAACACTTGTAATGTTAGAAGAGGTACAGCTGTGCAGAGAGGACTGAATTTGTGCAATCCACATACCAGAATATATAGAACTAGCAATGACTTTAGAAATACCACTAAGCTTTACCTTTCTGATCTTCTGTACCTTTCTGTGCCTACACGTGTCCTGTCTGCACAGAACAGTGATAGAAAAAAACCCACCATATACACACACAGAGATATATATATGGGCTTATCTATTTATCCAAGTTCTGAATCTGTCTGTATATCATTTGACACATTTCATGGACCAATTCAGAAAAGTGAAATAGAGTTCTTCCTTCCCAAATGCTGCAAAAACTTGCCACACAGTTGTTGTTCTTCCTCACCAACTTCCAGCCCACCGTCCCCGAAACCCCTTTACCACAGTTAGCTCAATTTAAAACAAATGATGAATGCTGTGTGAGAACTACGGAAACTTAGGGTCACTGCCAACGATGTAGTGTAAGCCTCTGAGCTAGCAGATCATTTAATTTTCAGATTTGATGAGAATATCTGTGGGTATGAAAACCTAAATTCATGCAATCTAGCCATAGACTCTTAACCAAAACACGTAAGCTAGGAACCTACTTGTCCATGACTCTCCCTACAGTATGAAGAGGCTCATGGGCTCATGCATGCCAGCTGGAAAAGGGACTGGGTGGGGGGTTGGGCGAGAAATGTTTGTTTTTAAACATAGATCAAGTTTACAGTGCATCTCAAAAAAATAACTGCATCTGTCCAAAGGGGAACAATGTCCTGCAACACAAAGACAAGAACGAACCATCACGGTAGACAAAAGTATCTTACACAAGCATTGTCATTGAAGAAAGTAATTGTGCAACTACCCCTCTAAGGACCTCAGTTTCTCACTTTCCATTTCAACGCTGCCGAACACAAGCGATTGGTGTTTGGCTACACTACTGAACAAGGCATCAGAGAGTGAGCGTCATTCAGTAATGACAAGACATTCAGCTGAATTGCATCCAAGAGACAATACTTACTTCCCATACAGTGAGTCAATAGGCACAACTCTGCCTTTTTATGGTCTTTTTATCTGCACAAAAATAAATACTACAACAATTCTAGTGATCAAGACTTAAAATAAATAATAAAAAAAAAACTTCCCCTATCTGCCACCGAGTTCCAGCAGGTTACAAAGTTACACATCTTTTTTTTGGCTGACCTTGATGAAAACTTCCCTGTTCAGCTTAGCGGAAATGGTACTGAGTTACTGTGCTATTATGCTTAACCTACCCATAACAAGCAAAACACTAAACAGAAAAGCATAGCACTTTGCTGCATCAGAAATAAGACCCCAAATATGGTGCTCAGAACATAATTTTTCTAACTCTGCTCAAACTGTAGTACTGTGCACCATAAGCATTAGGTATCTGCCCTGCAGGATTGTCTGACAAGTTTAAAGAGTATGACTGAACATCTGCGGCACTTCTCCATGGCTAACCTTTCATAAAGGATTCAGAAATTAACCTAGTGACCATTTCAGACAATGTCAGGAACAGAAAAACATGATCCTATTAGCAGACAACAGGGAAATGTGTAAAAGCATTTTGATTAGCTAGAAGTTTGACAAAACTTCTGAAAATAAAAAAAAAAAAACTATTAAACACTAAGGTCACAGTAGATTTGGAACATTAAACAAAACAATGTATTCTTTGCTGTGCAAATATGCGATGAATCCCTAGGCCCAAATCTACAGCCTAAACTTGCGAAGAAGTCATTTCGCTTTGGTGACTACAGGTTTTAATTCAAAACATAACATAGAAACAGTATCATAGAATAGAAAACCTGGTAGGAAGGTATCCATTTTCACCTTATTCTTAGCATATTGTGAAGTTCTGTCAAACTGAAAAATTGTACTAAGAAACTACAATATCACCTCAATGTTTGAGGTACTTCAAATTTATTTCAGTAAATACTTCAAACGATCACCGGTATTAGTATTGGACTGTACATAAAAGCAAGCTGTGTGTAGAACATAAATAGAGATCTTGAAATTGCTTGTGAAGGAGTCAACTACATATCAAGTGTGAGCTGAAGAGAAACACAAAGGTAGCATAGAATTTAAGCATCTTACCTCAAACTTCATTAATTCTGTCACACTCTTAAGTAAGAATTCAGAGGGACAGGATGGACATAGTTGGAATTATAAATAGAGGAACTGGCAGTTTAGCTCTTTCTTAAGATATATGATTTGCATATGGAGTTAACGAATTTCTTGACCTTGAAAGAACAGGTAGCGCTGAGCACAAGACGAGTACAAAGTACAGGCCAGACTTCTGAAGGGAAGGAAATGGAATATTTCTATCGCAATAGGTATTCAACCATATTTCCTAAGACAGAAAAAAAAAAAAAAAAAGAAGTATACAGTAAACACAGATTCCAAAAAAAGGTGTTCTAAAAATAATACAGTATCTCTTTCCACCAATCTTATCTTTCTAATAACCTTAAGAAGTTACACCCAGCATTGTTGCTACTCAAAAAGTCTGTTGTCCTTACTAAAGCAACATTCACACTTTAGTTGACAACGTTATGTAAAATAGAAGCAGGAGCATAACCCCTTAAAAGATTACTTGTTAGCCACTCCTTATAAACTGAGATCACATATTCAGACCTAAAACCAAAGCAATACAATGGCTCTCCTAATTCATGTTCTGAAAGGAGGCTGTTTGGTACTACCTACTCTGCAGATCTAAGCGACTCATTAATGCCCTGGGAAAGGGGAAAAAAAAAAAGTTGTAATTGCAACTAAATCAAAGACACATCAAGGATACGATGCATCTTATCATCTTAACTCTTACCTTATACTAATTCTAAATTTGTAATCGAATATTCAGAAAACTACTTGGATAGACTAAACCAAATGTTCCTTTGACCAAAAATCTCATCCAGAAGCAATCTTTGAGAAATCTGAAAAACAAACAGTATTCCGTTTCTAATGGTCTCCATATACTGGGTGGAAGATCACATGCCCCTCCAATAAGAGGCAGGATGTACCTAGCTGTTAGGACATATGCCTTCTGATAAACTGAAACAATCACTTAGAAGCTACCAATGCCAAAAGCAGAGAGACACCTCGCTCAGTAAGCATCAAACAGTACCTTTATGGAAAGCAGCAACAGGAGCTTAAAGGCATCCTGTGACTTTAGATTTTCACACCTGTTACTTTGCTTTTGCAAAAACAAAGTCAGTCCACTGCTAATTAGGTCTGCTTTGTGCACAGTGTTGGACTAGATGACCTCCTGAATTCCCATCCAAACTTCTTCTAAAATTACTTTATTCTTACCATGACAACATTGCTGCTTCCAACACAAAGAAGCCAGAAAGTCATCTTCAAGAAGACAAGAGAAAAAGCCTACTACTTCGCTCCTGAAAATGAAAACAGCAAATCCCTATGCTCCAGCAACTTCATCTCTCATTTTCTAAAGAGAGATCTATATATGGACTAGGCCTAAAAGGGGAAGTTTTCTTCGTGGGGTGGGTTATTTTGTTTCAGGGGGTGTTTTTTGTTCATTTCTTAAATCGGGACAACTTAGAAATAAGAAAAGGAAACACTTGAAAAAGAGTCTCAAATTAGTGTTTGATCTTAAAAAAAAAAAAAAAAGGCAGAGTGTCAGAGGAGAAAAATCGCATGTGGTTTTTAGTTTAAAATTCTCAGACTTCAATTTAACTTTATGTGATTTGGCTGAGGTGTCTGTGGGCTCATTAAAAGGAGCATATATGTTAAATTTCTTGTAGATGTCCTTAACAAAAATAGTTAAGAGTCTAAACTTTTGGCTTTAGCCTAAGGTTGATACTCTGTCCCTGTTATAACATTCCTCTCCAGACAACTGAAATGTAAGTTGACTCAAATAATCAGAACCGATATTGATCTCGATGAGGGGACTCTCTCCAGATGGACTGAATGTGGAAAAGTAGCTCTTATATTTCAGCTACGTAACCAACAAGCACCTTGGCCTATGCTAGGACTTGTAAAAGGCTTTAGTTTTACTGTACCGTGATATCTTAACGAAATTTTACAAGAGGCCCACAACAAACCATGTGAAAACTAGGTTTTATTTTGACACCGTGATTCAACCTGCTTTGCTAGCAAGCAACATCAAAAATAACTCATGTAAGAAAATTAAACAGCTATCTTTAAAACTCAAAGACACTTAGCTGAAGTACTTGCTTAAATACAGAAAGAACCTATATATTTGAATCAAAACTACCAGCTAATTAAGAGTTTTTTCTTATTATGGTCAATTTCATAAACAAATTGTTCATCTCAGGACAATAAAACTACATCTCAGGAGATGCTATACTGCTTAGTTCTGCACTTCCAAATATGTTTCCTAAATCTGAAATGTATCAAATGCAATACTAAATATCACGGCATCGGAAAGCCTAGATCTGTAAAGCTAGTCACGGTATTCTTACATCCAGATTAATTATCTGTGTTACATGAATCTATCATATCCAATATAGCTTATCAACAAAAAGGGACAATTCACAGGAAATAAAAAATGCCACATTAACAGACATAAAGAATTTTTTAAATACCAGTATTATTTCTCAAACATGCTTTTCATTTATCATGCCGAGAAAAAAAATGACATACAATAAACTTAACAAAAATATAAGTTTACATATCTAAAAATATATATTTGTCCCGCCATGGCTTTTGAAAGCCCTCTGTGTCTAGCAGATTCCATGATCAAAAGAGGATAGCGTTCTCAGGGACGTGTGTGAGGTCTAGGTAGCATTACAGCCATTCATATTTGGTGGGGTTTTTTTTACATTATGAGATGGACAAATCAATATATCAAGCTAATTTACAATGTGGCAACACCTGGAAACCTCTTCTGAGTTCATAAATTACATTTCTTCACCTATCCAAGCACTGCTTCCATAACCGAACTTACCTGCTGCCTGCCTTATTTCTAAAAGATCCAATGCTTCTGCTCTTGATGTAAACAGTAACAGAGTGCAAGTGACACAAGCAATTTGTTCCATATCTATTATTCATTCACAGATCTATAGTAGAATTGTAAGTGTTTAACAAAATGGCATTTCAGTTGCAAACTGTAAAGTGGCTAGGAAAGCCAAAACCAGTAGATGTCTACAATGGGAGAATTTACATTGGAAAAGGCATCCGGAAAGATCGAAGAACAGAAGGCCAGAACTTACCTCATTCGCAGCAGCTGACAATAAGAATTTACTTTCTTACTAGTTGATCTGCATATAAAGTGTCATTGGTATCCATTCACCCTCTTAACACCTTTTGTTTCCATTCTTTCTGAATAGTGAGTTTGGATGCCATTAGATTTTCTGTTTTTTAAATTCATTTTAAAGAGGTCACTCAAATTAAATTGACTTAGGAAGCTTTACAGATTGCTGCTATTAAAGCTCGCTAAGCATTAGATCATTTTAGATAACAAACAGATCACAGGTCTAGAAAATGTCAACAGCCACAGAAAAACATATGGCAGTTAAGAAGAAAACACATACTCCAACAGCAGTTAAATTCTCCTAAATTTGAGGATGACCTTGACATTCCCACTAACCCATTTTTCCAGCAAAAAGCAAAGAGAATTTCATAAGTCACAATAGCTACACTCATGAAACACACCTTTCAGTTCTACATACCGTAGTCCATTTATGCCAAGCAAAAGATACAGCCCATCAGTAAAGGACACCGCCTATACAAAAATGACTACTCGACAGATACGTCCATTTCAATGAACATACCAAGCATAAGAAACCAGATGGATCTGGAATGCTGCACACTCATAGGCACTCCGAACTACTGATATGTATCATGAAAGTTCATAAATGACCAGTATTTTAATTTTCTTTCTATTCCTACTTCCCATGTATGACAATATATGCTAATCACTGAAATACATTTCAACATTTAAAAATTAAAAAAAAAGTAAAAGAGTATCACATGCATCTCAGTAAACCTGAATTAATCTAGATCCATATTTATCAACCTAAGAAGACACAATATAGCATTTGGTTCAATTTTACTGCTTGCTAACTTGATAAGGAAATACACAGCTCTTGTGAAATATAATCTCCAAAGGAATAAATGATAATTAGAAAAGCAGAGCTATGAAAAATAACATTTTTTAATGAACTGATTAGAAAAAATATCTCAAACCTCATGTATACTGCAGCAGTTCCTTATTCACATTTGTACTATAAAGCAAAATGGAAGGATGCGCGTGGTGATCATCAGGTACCCTCTACAAAAATAATTTCCTTATTTCACCGCCTTGCTTTGGTTAATGCACGTTTCTTGCTGCCCTTCTGACGTTCAGAGATTGAACGCCGCCTTAACCAGCGTGCTAACGCAGCCTTCGCCATCCCTCCTTGGCACTGGTAATTACTAAACGAAGCCAGCCCAATTTCCTGATGCCGTACCCAACCACCTAGGCCACCTCAGCCGCCCGGCCACAACAGCCTCCCGGGCCCGAAGCGCGCTCCCGCAGGCAGCTGCGGGAACAACACCGCCAGGTCCCCGAGAAGGCCCCGTGCCTCCCGGCCCCGGCAGCACCTGGTGCGGGGCGGGCCGCAGCACGCCAAGGACAGCAGCCACGATGGGGGGCGGGGAGGCGCCGCAACCGAGCAGCCGCCTCGCCCCGTGGACTCCGGGCTGCAGGGGCACTCCCGGAACAGCCGCCTGGGCGGCAGGAGCGGCCGCGGCGGCTCGCGGCGGAGCCACGCCGGTGGAGCGGCAGAAGGCCGCGCCTCGACCGCTGCCAGGCCTGGAGACCGCCCGGCGGGGCGGCCGGCGCGTCCTCCCGGCCTCCCCCAGCAGGCAGAGCCCCTCCGCCGTGCCGCCGGCTGCCGGGGAGGAGGGGGCTCCGCCACCGCTCGAGCGCTGCGCTGGCGCGCCCCCGGACCGCCCCTCGCCCTCCCTCACCAGCCCCTTTCCCCCAACCGGGGCCTCACCCGCTGTTGTCGCTGCAGTCACCGCCCGCGGCTCCCTGCGGGGTCTGGCGGCGGAGCGGCGACGGACGGCGGGGCTCGGCGCGGCCGCGGCACGGGCCCCCCTCCGGCCGCTCCCGCCGCATGGAGGGGGAAGGGCAGGCCGGAGCGAGGGGAGAGGAAGAGGAGGAGGGGTGGGGGGGGCTGAAGGAGCAAAGCCAGGGCGGGACGGGATGGGGAAGATGCGGGAGCGGGGCTCAGCGGGAGCCCGGGGGCCGCTGCCTCCACCTCATCCCTGCCTGCCTCTCAGCCGGGCCGGCGCCGCTGCCCGGGCGCCGTCGCCTAGCAACCGCGCCCAGCCCCCGCTGCTGCAGGCGCCCGGCTCCTCGCGGCGCCCCGCGCGCTCCCGAAGGCGGCGTGTGCACCGCCTGCACGCGGCCGCGCGCGCCAGCCCGCCGCCTGGCGCAGGGACGGTGTGCGCGTGCAGGGGGCGGTGCTGCTCTTACGAAGCCGCCCGCGGGGCGTGGCGCGCGGCGACGGGGCGAGACTGGTCATGCGTCGCAGAGCCGCGGTGGGAAAGGAGGCGGCGTTTGGAGTTTGGTTCTGCTGGGATCCAAGGCCTTACTGCTTAAGGCTGCCGTTTCTCGGAAACAAGTCATACGGTGGCTCGTGTGCTCGGGTTCCAGAAAAGAAGGGGAAAAGGGACACAGCTTCCCTTGGCACTGTCCGCTGTGGATATCCAAACCCCTGGCTGAAATGAGGTGGGGAGGGTTAGGGAAGGCAGGTGGATGGCAGGCAGTATTGGTGAAAATCCTGTGTTTTCCCAGTTTTGCAGATTACAGGAGTGGACGATGAAATAACAGACGTGACTAAATTCAGATATATTTAGGCCCACCTTTGGAATGGGCCAAGATGAACACACGCAGGGACGTCAACCTTTAGCTCGCTAGGATGATAATGCGCGCTCTTACAGTGTATATTAAAGAATCAACAAAAAAAATCTGCCAATACTTCAGGCTTTGCATAAATTTGACATGTAAAGACCAAATGCGCTTAAGATTTTGTGGCTAGCATCTAGTTGCCTCCGATCAGTTCCAGTGTTGCTGATGACTGCCTTCGGCTTCCCAAAGCTTTCTGAAACCAAGACCAGCTTTTGCTTAAAAGATGAAGTGGGCCAGTACAATAAGCGTGGCCCAGTTGTAGGGAAAATTCTTGCAAATGTGACCTGAGTACGTTTTGAAGGCTCAAAAACCCAGCAGGGTACAGAAATAATCCATTTTCATTTTAAAAACTCAGTAATTTAAAACAAATTTTACTGTTTACGATGCACCATTTTGACTCATCCATTTTCTGATGTTTAGGTTTGACAACTTTGTTGCCCATTCTACTCACAGTGACTTGTACCTAATCCAGCAGTACATTGGTTGAAGTTCAGTCCTGTTGTGTCTTTTACTGGGGGTTCTTCTCCATTAGTATTTATTCTCTAATATTTCTTTAAATGCAATTTGTTTCATAAAATGTGTTGCACACTGTTTTTTTAGAATACACTATTTCGGGTGGAAGGAACCTACGATGATCATCTTGTCCAACTGCCTGACCACTTTCAGGGATGACCAAAAGTTAAAGCATGATATTAAGGGCATTGTCCAAATGCGTCTTAAACACTGACAGGCTTGAGGCATCGACCACCTCTCCAGCAAGCCTGTTCCAGGGTTTGACCACCCTCTGGGTAAAGACACGTTTCCTCATGTCAAGGCTGATCCTCCCCTGACACAGCCTTGACCTGTTCCCAGAAGTCCTGTCCCTGGATCCCAGGGAGAAGAGCTCAGCACCTACCTCACCATGTCCCCTCTTCAGGAAGCTGCAGAGAGTAATGGGGTTGCCCCTCAGCCTCCTTCTCTCCAAACGAGACAAACGCAGAGTCCTCAGACACTTGTTGCAGGACATTCCTTCCAGCCTTTCACCAGCTGGGTTGCCCTTCTCCGGACACATTTGAGCACCTTAACATCCTTCTCAAATTGTGAGGCCCAGAGCTGCACATAGCTCTCAAGGTATTTTAATGCAAATCCTTACAAATTTTCACCTGCCCTCATGTCTCCAAGTTTCCCCTGCCAGCTGTGCAACCTTATGAAATACTAAATGTCTGAGTTTTATCGTCTGCAAGAAATAAACTATACAGGTTGGCTGCTTTAAACTCACTGATATTTGTCTGTAAAGAAGTTTCAGATACTCTGATGAAAAAACATGCAAAAGTTGACAAAGTATACAATATTACTATATATACAATTATTGTTATCTAAATTAATCTGTCATACTGACTCATTTTGAATAAACTCTGATGATAATTTGTTATATCAGGGTACTCTTTGTAACAGTTACATATAAAGTTATAACCTTATAACTTTAGGTTTGTCCTCAGTCTGAGGCAGGGAAGTTCCTAGTAGCTAGACTAAACAGCCTCAAACTGAGATTCTTAAATAGCCATAGTTAGGGAAAACAACTTAATCGATTTTTGTATGTTCTGCCTTTCACTCTCTTATTATCTTAACCATAATAAAGATAAATCCCTTGATGCATGGCTTTTTGACCAGCCACTGAAGCACGTGGGTTGATTCAGGATGTGAAGCAAGCCACATTCTCTCAAGGATTAATAGTGGATAGTTTGGTTACTTTTTTGCACTTCATTAGTAGATTGGTATTTGCTTTTCGAGAAATGGTTTTCATGAGAGTAGAGGCGTCAGCTCCAAGACTGTACGAGTAGTAGGTAGTTGGTATCTCTGAACAGAGAGATCTCCCCTGTCATGAATTTCATCACATTAGCGTCTACGGTCTTAAGCTCACCTAACACCTGAGCAAGTGGCAGTAGTGATCAAACATTCTCCCTCAGACAAAAGATTATGAGTGTTGATAATCTTTTTATTGCTAATTATAAGTATTTTTCAATAGTTAAAGAGAGTTAAAAACTCAGATGACTTGCACGAAGCACCTACCCTCTTTTTCTGTCAATTCAACTAGACAATAAATTAGGAAATAAAGTGAAGGTTTCAAGCATTATAAAAATTATTTCAGAGTGTCCTGTGAATCTTCCAGGTAACGATTTTGAGGGTTTATCTCTATTATACAAATCCAATTTTTGCAAACACACTCTTGCTAGCATTGCAGAAGATGTATTTCTGGAACAGATAATGAATAAGCAGCAGTTGTGAATGGGGAGATGTTTTAGTTATTTTCTGCATTATTTAAGGAATTTTCCTTATGATGTTGTGTTCTTTAATTAAAGAAAATAGAAGATAAAGGAAAACAGTGGTAGGCATCAGCATCCTCTTCATCATCTCACAGCTTTTGTAAAGAAATTAGAACATGCAATGTCTGATCCTGATATAATTTGAGTCAACTGCAAAATCTTGCTGCCTTAAAAATTGAAAAAAGAAGGATTGAGCCTTAGGTGAGCTGTGTGCTCAAAGGAGGCAGCCTTCTTTGATGCATGATTTAAATAGATGAACTAATTGATTTGAGGGGGTAGGAGACAAGTTAACTACAGTGGGCCAGTGAATCTTGTTGCTAAGACACTGAGGGAGTGAGAGCAGGCAGGGTGAAGATATGAGAGAAAGAGAAGGCAAGCCCTTGTAACAGAGGTGATGAGAATCCCAGCCAACATTTGCAGTGTTTATCCTATTTTTCATTTCTGATTTTACAGGCTAAACTAAAAGGTCGAGGACAGAAAGTGAAAATGCAGATGTTCAACTTGTTACTTTCCTTTGGTTTGAATGACCTAAAGAAAACCGCTTCACAAAGTGTTATAAAATATTTGGCAATTATTTTTCTCTCCATGTTTGAAAAAAGGACAGATAATACTGCATCTACATATTTCAAAGTACTTCAAAGTGGTCACAAAGTTTGATACTTATGGTGTGTTATATGGATTTAGGAATACTTTTAATTATGTAATACAGATATAGGGATGCTTTTAATGTTATGTAAACAATAGCTGAGGAATGATTCCTATGACTTTTCTTCCTTACCTGTGGGACAGAATCTTCCAGTCCACTCCTGCATTGCTGAAATTCAAATTACTTGTCTGTTTTGGCTGTTCTTGTTTTAGTTGAGAGAACAGAGTGTCTCTTTTAAGAAGGAGCCACATGGAGAAGGCAAGGGGCAACAGGTACAAGTTACGTCAGAAAGAGTTCTCATCTTGATGTAAGAAAGACATTTTTTACAGTGGAAACAGTCATTCCCTGTAACAATCTCCCCAGGGCTGTGGTAGAGTCCCTGTCACTGGAGGTTTTCCACATGCAATTGGACAGGGTGCTAGATAATGTTGTCTAGGCTTCCTTTCCCAAGAAAGGTTGGACCAGATGATCTATAGGGGTCCATTCCAACCTGGGCTATTCTGTGATTCTAATACTACACCCATCATATTGTGTTTGCGTGGCAAGGTTTTGGTAGCAGAGGGGCTGCAGGAGTGGCCTCTGTGAGAAGATGCCACAAGCTTCCACCATGTCAGATGGAGCCAGTGCCAGACGGTTCCAAGACAGACCCGCTGCTGGCCAAGGCCAAGACCATCAGCGACAGTGGTAGTGCCTCCGGGATAACATATTTAAGAAGGGGGGCGGGGGGGGAAACCTGTGTGACAGCAACTGCAGCCAGAGAAAAGAGTGAGGCAATGTGAGAGAAACAACTCTGCAGACACCAAGGTCGGTGAAGAAGGAGAGGGAGGAGGTGCTGCAGCCGCTAGAGTGGAGATTCCCCTGCAACCCATGGAGCAGACCATGGCGAGGCAGGCCGTCCCCTGCAGCCATGGAGGTCCAGAGTGGAGCAGATATGCACCTGCAGCCTGTGGAGCACCCCGCACTGGAGCAGGGGCATGCCCAAAGGAGGCTGTGATCCTGTGGGGAGCCCGCGCTGGAGCAGTTTGTGGAGAACTGTCTCCCGTGGGAGGGACCCCATGCTGGAGCAGGGGAAGAGTGTGAGGAGAAGGGGCAGTAGCTCTGAAGCCTGTTTTATGGCTTTTTATTTCTTACAACTCCGCACCCTCATCCATGCCTCTCCACAGCTGCAGTTTACAACTTTCCTGGAAAAAAAAAATGGGTAGAAAATTGGTAAGGGTGATTCCCAACACCTTGAGTCCATTATACTGCACAAATCTTCCATGTGAAATGCTGGGGACTGTGAAATGTGAAGAGTTTCCAAGATCAATTTTTTGTCGAATTGTAGAATGGTTTGCATTGGAAGGAACCTTAAATACCATCTAGTTCCAACACCCCTGCTGTAGGCAGGGACACCAGAACTGTGACATATTATGGCACGGACTCAACTTGAGGTGCAAGTGAGACAAAGTTTATTTTGCAAGCAGTGTTTTATACATCTTTACCCGGACGTTAGTCCCCTGGGGACTTTCCATCCTGATAAGGCAGCTATTTGCACGAGGTTCTCTAATCTGTCTAATCTGTAGTCATATCATGTGTCAGGTCAGCCAATAAGGTTGTTGTTCACACGCTGTCCATGTGCCGGCTGACAGTGCACAACCGCTGCTTCTAATTCCTTATCACTTAGTCAGCTCCTTCAGCACCTCCACAAGTCCTGTTTACTTCCGCAGTTTTCTCTTGTCTTTCTGCTTGTTGCAGCAATTTGCTCTTGTCCCCATCCTCTACATTGAACCAGCTATTTTACCTAGACTATGTGAGTTCAGTTGGCAAGTATTGCAGCAATATATGGCTTTAGTTTCTGAGATTTATGTTGGCTCCATATCTTCATGCAAATTTATATTACTTTACACGTATATACAAAAATGGGGTCCCTGCTCCAAAGCAGCACAAGAGACAACAGTGGTAAACAGAAGCAGCAGCAAGAGCACTTTGAGAAAACAGATTGCCACGGAGAACAAGAGAATAGGAAAGAGCAGGTTGGAGAACACAGGTAAACCAAAAGAGAAAAAAACCCCAAACAAACAGAAACCCTGCTTATCTGTGCTTAATGAAAACTAATCATTTTTGCTATTAAAACACCCAATTTTTAAAATAAGTGGGTGTCTGATACTGGAGTCTGCATTCATTCCACATTGCCATTTACTTACTAAGAATTAAAAACATTTAAATAAATGATTAAAGCTATTATTATCAGGGGAAAATGAGCAGAAAGCTGCAGTGCACTGGTTCTGATGTCATCCTTGAGTGCTGAAGAGTAAAAACTCTTCACTGACTGACTGACCCGATTTCCTGGATCATTCGTTTCCACCGATCAGTGAAAACAGAAAAAAAGGGCCAAACTGCATGTCTGGGGAGCTTCAGCTTCTCACGCTGCCTGGGACAGGGTCTGATCTGCATTACATTAAATTGATCACTCAATCCATTTATGTAGGAAAAAGAAAATCCCAACAATAAACATTTGCTGCCTCAGTGACAAAAGGCTTGCTTAAACATCATCTTTAGGCAAGCAGGGCAGAGCAGAGAAAGAATATACTACCAGAAGTTTGCTGGAGACTGGTATCAGAGTTCAGGAATTTGAACAGTTTCTTTTTTCTTGACAAGAACTCAAGAGAAGGTAGAGGGAATTTTAGCCTGTCAGATTCCCATCTATGGGCCTAAATCTCTTTTGTTACACAGCACATTTTGCGTTTTTATTTTTTGCTTCCATTTTTGTGCCTGGTTTCTCAGTAGGTTTTCTGTATTTGTTTCAGACTATGCATGTTATTTCCAAAGGTAGCAAGTTATATTTGTATTGTAGTTTTAGTTTTAGCTCAGCTGAGTGCACAAGAGAAGACTGTATGATTCCTCATTGTGACACGATAAATGTGAAAGTTCCGGACAATATTTGACATAATCCGACACGTTATTTGACATAATGAGGTGTGACAACTGATTGAAAAGCTAGTTGCAGGAAAAAGGGCAGGAACGCTCCGCTCTGCCTTGTGGGTGTTGTAGTCTTTCTGCCGTCTAGTTCCTAAGCAGCAACAGGAAACTGGACTCTAAGTCCCATAGCTCCCACTAGCGCCTACTGCACAGGCTCAGAGACCATATGCTAGGAGGGGTGACTACATTGTGTCTATTGTATGTTTTTTTCTTTTTCCCCTCTGACGTTTTGTACATTTTACGGGAGTTTAAATCGGGAGTGAAAAGCATGGCAGATGAGCAAGAAATTATGTGCAAACTCGAGAGTATCAAGGAGATCAGGTATGTTTGCTTTGTGCCGCATCAGTTACACGCAGCGGCTTTTTCCTCGGGGGAGCGGAGGAGTTGCATCGATCTGAAAGTAGCTATTGTGCTACTGAGGGAAAGGAAACCGCCGCTGGGCTTTACGATAAGAGCTGGAAACAGATTTTTTCCAAGTAGGGAAGGAGCGTCTGCTGCTGGGGATCGCCGCTGGAATGCGCAGCGAAGGGCGGCAATGGTCGCGCATTTCCAGAGAATGAGCCCTGCTCGGTAACACGAGGAGTGCGCGGGTGGGAAGGACGCAGCAGCCCCGCGCAGCTGGGGGAGTGGTGTCGGCCTGCGGGTGGGGGTTTTTTAAGCCCTTTGAATTATTATTTCTTGCTCTGTCATAAATCTGTTATTTCGCCCCGCTCGCTCCCCGGCAGCAGCCTAGAGGGGCTGGGAAAGGAAGGGGATGGCACGAAAAGCAGAGTGTGACACCGAAAGCCGAGGTCGGACGTGCCCCGGGAACGGCACGGATAGACGCTCGAGCAGCGCACGGATACACATCCGAGCGCGGCCGGGCCGGGCCGAGCCGCGGCGGGCACCGCGGCGGGCAGCGGGCGGAGACCGGCGGGAGGGCACGGGGCTGCTCAGCCGCCGGGGCGACCCCTCCCCCGGGCGGGTCATGCCCGTCCCGGCGCGGCGTTGCGCTGGGGCTGGGGCCTGCAGGGGAGCGTGGAGCCTACGCGCGTGTTACGAGCAGCGGGGCCTGTGAAGCGGCCAGCGCCCGGCCGGCTGCTCTCTGCCCTGCCTTCCCGCCTGTCCGAAGGCGGAGGGGCGGCTGCGGCGGGCGAGGACACCCCGCCGAGGTCTGCTACCTGCTCCTTCTGGCCTCCGCCCCGAAGCGGCGAGCAGGGCGGCGAGTGCCGCGGTGGCAGGGTGTTGCAGGGAGCGATGGATGGGGACACACCGGCACCGGGCTTTTTCTGCCGTCCGCTCCACCGGTTGCCGCAGGGCGAGCAGCTGGCTCGTTCTGCTGTTCCCTTCGAAGCAGTACGCCAGGAATTCGCATACAGCGTGCTTCATACTGTGAACTACAGGATGCATTGGAAGAGGAGGCTCATAAGCCACGAGGCACATCATGGGTGTGCCTTTTTCCTAGCTTTAGGTAGGGCATTTTCACTCTTTGGCTTAGGGCATTGATTTTCAGGAGGAGGCCTGAGCTGTTTATATTTAGTAGGAACTCATGCAGCCGAAAGCGAAAACACGTTACAAAGAAAGGGAGGGCAGTTTGGATTTAGCTGGGAGGTGTAACGCATGCTGACAGTGGGTAACCCCAGAGCGATAAGAAGTGTTTTGGGATGCGACAGCTAGAGAGGGGCTATCGGGGCTAGAGGAGAGAGGGCATGGGACAAAGGTGCTGCCACCAGCATTGCATGCAGGTGGTCATGTAGACTTCTGTCTGGTAACAGCACCTCCAAGAAGCACATTTTACCCACAGAACAGGTGAATTAGACAGCAGTGTATGGGCCTCAGCCTGCTTCATACAATACCACAAAGGTGAACAAGGATCAAGCAAAAGTATTTTTGTGTCTAGCATCCCAAAACTATTTGTAGAAGGAGATGGGACAACACATACTTTGCAGAGTAAGAACAATGCTTTTCTACTCAACTGTTAGGCAGGCTCTGGCCCACCCACAGAGGTTTAGGGACCCCCTTTCCTAGCAATAGGTGGTAGATCAGCTCCCTCCAGGGGGCTCAGCGCCTTCTGCTTCTACTAAAAACACCGGCCCTCTGTTGCTTGCTTCAATGGGAGCAAGCCTGGGCCTAGCAGGCAGACACCCACCCTGTTCTAGGATTGGGGTGAAATCCCTGTTCTAGGATTTCATTGCTAATCTGATAGGCAGCTACCTGTAATCTACAGACTGCATTCTATAGCCAGCTTTGCTGCTTACGGTGAATTTGAATCAAACTTACCCCACTTTGCATTGGGATAGGAATGGGATATTTAAATATGAATGCAAACCTCTGCTTCCCCAGCCCACTCTTACATCATGACTGTAGGAAGCCTACTGTGCTGTTCAGTAGTGCATGTGGAAACACATATGGATATAGTATCATACTCTAACTTCCACCACAGGAAAAAAACCAAACGCATCTTCATTAACTAAATTGCAGTAACAAGAACAGTTATTTGTTCTGTTCAAGAGCTTGGACAAGTGTTGAATCACAACAGCAGTAGGCTGTTCTGCTGCTTAAAACTGTTTGATGACTGAAACTCACACTCTTTGATTATTAGCTCTGAAGAGAGAAATAAGGATTGAGTATCTAAACATTTTTGCTATGGAATTATGGATTGGCACAAATGAAAAAAATCAGAATGCAGGATATGGGCAGAAACATTTACAAATGTGTGACAGGTACTAGATCTTCGCAAAGAACCAAGAGAATGCAGTTACTAGCAAGTGGAGTGTTGATGGCCACTGTCATTTGAGTTTTTACTATTCTGAGATGTTATTGCTGTGGAATTTTCTTTAACCTGAAGCTGAAGTTAGTATTTTAGCAGTTCAGGTTACTGTCCACATAGTTCTAGTCAGTTTATATGCCACTATAATCACTTCCAAATCATTTTACATTTCTCAGAATCTTGTGCTAAACCTCCCAGATTTTCTGGATTTCTCTATTTTAGAACTAGGGTTTAATCCGAGTTAACTGATGCAGTAGAACTCTATTGGTAAAAGTTTTCTGAATCTACAGTAACTGTTAAAGCCTGACAATGTTCTGCTAATTTCATAACTCAGTATAAGAATTCTCATAGCACTGAAAAGCTCAGCAAAAGAGCTGGGATTTGAATTCATTTCTCTCATTGCACCTCATCCTTTCTCAGACATGTTTAGACTCACCCTTGTATACTACTGCTATTGCCTTCTTCCATCTATTTACATACAAAGTGACACCTCACAAAAATATGTTGCAGTGATTTACTGTTGTCTCTCTATATTTTTAATTATCACTGGGATCCAGGAATAAGACTTTGCAGATGGAAAAAATAAAGGCACGACTGAAAGCAGAATTTGAAGCCCTGGAGTCTGAGGAGAGGCACCTGAAAGAATACAAACAGGAAATGGACCTACTGCTGCAAGAGAAGATGGCCCATGTGGAGGAGCTGCGACTGATCCATGCTGATATTAATGTGGTATGCAACAGTGCAGCTGCAGACAGCCTGACTAGGACACAGTTGTATATGAATCATTCAACAGGTTGTGGAATTGTGAACATCAGTGAACTACCACTGGTTCAATAATCTGGACTTTACAGCACCATCCTAGGATCCTAGAAAGAGTGCAACATAAATTTACCTCAGGATCATTTTTTTTGTTTTCCTGCTGGTGTTCAGCAAGATATTTTGTAGTGTTGGCATAGTAATCATTTGTGCCAAGAGGATAGATAACCAAGCCCATTGTGGCTATAACTTTACCAGTAGCCACAGTAACATCGCTCTGGCAGTCCCATAGAAAACCGTTCTTCCTGTTAAGTCTTTTCTCATTTAGCACATGGAAACAGAGAAGCTTGGGCAGCTAGGTGGGACTTTTGATGTGGAAGAAAAGATACTTGGGGAAAATACACGATCTTTGTTAAGTTCTTAGTAAGAGCTGACTTTCATCAGTGAGTGAAACAACAAAACATGAAGAAACACCAGCCTAAAGGGAATTAATACAAATTAGAGAAAAACAGTTTATAAACAAGGAAGATTAGCCAATTAGAGGGGATAAATGGGGAATCTGTTCCTAAACCTGCAGTTTTTATGTCATGTTAGGGCACTTACATGACTGTACAGTGGTTTCTAGCTCTGAAGGTACCTGTGCTTTGCACCAGAAGTAAAAAGTTCCCACACTGTAAGCAAGTACAAGCTACATACTGGATGTGCAGACTGCATTTATTTATCACTTGGAATGTCTATTCCCTTACCCAGCTGCATAACCTCAGTCTCTGTTTCATCCTCCCCTCTTCTTCCTGTCAGAATGTCTTTTTCTCTGCTGCATTTCCCATTTACTGCAGTAAGGGAAGCAGGAATGTTTCCTTAGCTTGCTTGTTAACCTCTAAACATCGGTGTTCAGGTATCTTAGAAACACAGAAAGCTAGTTTATTCTACTTTAATTTCCTTTTTAATGTCCCTTGAGTTTTCCGTAGCTCCTCACTTGCTGACTTATCTGTAGCCTGTCTGCCTGCTTTTTCTGTTGCTCAGAATGCAGTCATGCAGGTTGAGTGCACCTTTTTTAGACAAAAATGCATCCTGTATGCCACTTTCAGTGGCTTCTTCCTTGCCCAGTTTTTATCCTCCCAGTATCTTGCCTCTTTGTTTTACTATTGCATTGTCTCCAATCTCTTCCAACTTGAGTGAGAAAAATGTCTTCTTTTTGAGACAGTCTCTAGCTCAATCAGAGAGCTATTAAAGGAACAGTTCTTTAAAAGCATGCCCACCCTCCTGTTTCAGATGGAGAATACTATCAAGCAGTCGGAGAACGATCTCAACAAGCTCTTGGAATCTACCCGTCGCCTGCATGAGGAGTATAAACCCCTGAAGGAGCATGTAGATGCTTTGCGGATGACTCTGGGATTGCAGAGACTGCCAGATCTATGCGAGGAGGAAGAGAAACTGTCCCTTGAGTAAGTTTCCGAAGCAAACGTTACCCAGCTTTATACCTTCTCTCGGTTCTGCTGGTTATTTTGCCATTTTACTTTTGTTGGTGGGTTGAAAAAAGCACTTAAGAGGTAAGCATGAAAAACAAAAGTTAACAAAAAAGGGATGTGGGAGCACATGTATTTGATAACATTCAGTCTGAATTTATTGAAGTTAAATTTAGATTATCCAAGTGGCAAACTCTACATATGACATACAAAAATGCAAGGGTGGTTGGTTCTCTAGATTTTGATACCATATGCTGCTTTTTCTAGCAAGACTTTTTTCCTGAAACTATTTTTTTTTTTCCGCTTGTTTAACAAGCAGAGGTTGGAGGCAGTAAAAGAAAGGGAAATAAAACAAGTATTCTTCAGTTGGTTTGTGCTGCTGCTAGTCACAATTTTACTTTTTGCTGCATGCACATGGCAGTGGCATTTAGCTATACACCTATGACTGTCAACAAGTAAGTTTACCCTAGATGTGGAATAGATTTAATAATAAATTACGGTTTCATTTTTAGGTATAACCTAGGTTGTGGAGGGTGATAGAATTAGCTTCTATTCAAAAAACCAGTGTCCTTTGTTTAACAGATCCATTTGAAATGCAGGTGGTGTTTAAAGAAACTTACATTCCTCTTAACGTCCAGCATATTTGGCATCATTTTCACAGACACACAGTTTTCAAGATTTCTTTTGCAATCAGAAATGCTGTTTTCCATTCCAAGCACCTTGACACTGCAGAGAATGTATTAATCTATTGCATACAAAAGTTACTCATTTTAACAGAATAAAACATAAAAACTAAGTTTGACAGAGATGCATCTAAAGCTGTTAAAGATTAAATATATATGTTGTCTATTTGGCATCCTGTTGGATGTATATGCAGTTGTACATCAAAATATCTTAGAAGCTGATAATCTGGAATCTGGCCAAAGTGTACAAATGCAGAGGAAAATACCACTGATTTTATTTATGAACTAGTCCAAGTGGTGTCTAAGAGTAGGCAATTCGACTCTAGTGGAGGAACACGATAAGGAAATGTGATCCGTTATATTTTAACACAAAAAATCCTTTACAAACTAATGGAATACTCCAAAAAGTGGTTATAGTTTTTATTTGTTTTTCTTTTGTCTAGCTACTTTGAAAAGCAGAAAGCAGAATGGCAGACAGAACCACAGGAGCCTCCCATCCCAGAGTCTCTGGCTGCAGCTGCAGCGGCTGCCCAACAGCTGCAGGTGGCTAGGAAACAAGATACCAGACAGACAGCAACTTTCAGACAACAGCCACCTCCAATGAAGGTCAGGAGATTTAATGCGCTGAGTTTTCTCTTTTGGCATTGGAATGTATTATGTTTATAAAGTTGATCAGTGCTTATGAAAAGGAAAAATTACGTGTCCTGATTCTGATTTTTCCTGCAGTGGTTCAAATCAAGAACAACCCCAGTAGATGTAACGTAGTAGTACCAGCCATCAGTGGTTAAGGACAAGGCTCTGTATTATTTGACTCCTTTCTGACTTAAGAGTATCCATCAACAAATGTAGGCAATTCCCACTCCACTTGTGTTTCATGTGGGAGAAAGGCATCTAAGAAGAAAGAAAGGCTGGGCAAAAGAAAAACTAATAGCTGGGAGTTAATCCCAAATGGATTCTTATCAGAAGCAATGCACATATTTTATGAGGGAAAGTAATTACTGACGATGCAAATTACCAGGAAAGGTGATTGTTTCTGCACTTCGTGGGATCTTCAAGTCAAAACTAACATGGATTAATTTAACCCAACCACAGGCACTTAAGTGACAGTTTTACTCAGTTCCATCTATAGTCAGTAAAAAGAGCTAAGTAATTCCGTTGGGGTATTCATCTCACCCAAGTTCCGAGGGTTCACTAAGGAGGCAAACTGACGTAGGTACACTGTGTAGTTGAGTACTTACCTATCTGGAGTTAGGCCATTGAAAAGCTTTTCTGAAAATAATATGCTTCAGTCAAATGGAAGTTAAAGGGCTTGGTACAAAGCAAAACGGCAGAGTTCTCTATCTTGTGTCCAGTATGTGGAATTCATCTAATCACCCACTCCTACCTTGGATTCTATGACATCACAGTTGGCCTTCACTGTAACTTCTCTGACTCAGTGAGCTATTACGCATGTAAACATCTTCAAAACATGTGGAACATTTAACACAAAATAGAATTTAATGTTAAAATTATCGACATATGCCTGAACCATGTCTCTGCTGAACTGTAGTTTCAATGCGATACTCTAGGTTTTCCGTTAGCCTAAAGTTACTGTACAGTCCAGAGACCTGGACTGTATAGAATGTAGCATTGGTTTGCCTTTGAAGGCAAGAAGCCTTAGTTGTATTTTTCTTTACTGTAACTTAGAATATGATACTCAATAGCCCGTGTCACTATGCCACTCAAATGTTTGTAACAAGAGGCTGCAATGTCACATTTCAGGCATGTTTATCGTGTCACCAACAAATTCATCGGAATGCGCCCATTTGTCCACTCTGCAAAGCAAAGAGCCGATCTCGGAATCCCAAAAAGCCCAAGAGGAAACAGGATGAATGAAACCCAGAAGACTGACAAGCAAACGCTTGACCTGTTCCAGTACTCTTCCAGTAGAACTGCAAATTTGGCCAGACTTTACTGAAGTGCAGACTCAAGTATGACCAACCCACTGATTTCTGTTTAATGCAGTGTAAGCACAATGTTCCTGTTCTGTCTTAATTTCCTTCCAGACCATAGGATTTGGTTTTAGGAAAGCAAGTATTACTGGTGCTACAGTTTAACATTTCAATCATTCCATCTTCTGGACTTCTAAACAAAGTAGAATTCTTATGCAAGTATCCTAAATGCCAGGCTTTTCCTATTGGCCAAATGTGATTACCACAAAGGCTTTTACGTTCTCTTTTTAAAAACAGATGTTACTAAAAGATTATTGTGTTTTCTCCTGATAACAGGATACTATTTGAAGTGCTGAAATAGCAGGTGTGTCTGTTTTTTTCACTAAAGAACAATTTGTTTTCCAAGCTAGTAAGACTGCGCATGTTTGGGTATCCAGCAGAGTTCTTTTTATACAGGAAATGTTCAGGGGAAAAAAGAAATTGGTTGTACAGGAAATCAGTGCATTAAGGACACATGTGAGTTTTGATTTACTGGACTTTGTACCATTCCCTCAAGCTTGACTTAAAATTTGGAAGGGGGAATCAAGTTGCTGGCTGTGTATGAATTTCTAAAAATCATGTAATTTGTGATGATTTAATATTTTAATATGGTATTATTTTCAGCGGTCAGAAGATTGATTGACAAGTACAAGGCTCAAATTAATTGTATTAGTGGTCCTCCTAGGCTCTACGGCCAACCAGCTCGCTATGGTTCTCTAGGAAACATGCATGAATTATCCCAAATCTCTATGTGCACAGACTGCAACATCAGCCATTCTGCATGTATTCTATTCCCGGTTTCTACTGCCAAAATCTCCCTTGGCAGACGTATCCTTCACTGGAGCACAGGGGAGTTCAGTAACGTGCACCAGGAACAGTGTCCAACTAAAAATGATGTATTTCACCAGAACTGCCTGGCTTTGGTGTCATCGTTCTCCCTCAACCAAAACTTCCTATTTTTGTACCCTTTAATAGGTCATTTTCAAGTAAACTTTATTTCAGCCCAGGTTTTTTTCTTGCTCTGTATGTGTGCCAAAAGAACCCTGACTAAAGAATCCTTTAGGCCACTCCCTGTATCCATGTCTTCCATTTGTTCCACCTCATGTAATAACAGTTCCTTCAATGGGGAGGATGGCAGAGGCCCAACTACAGAACAGGGACTTAAAATTTACTCATTTCCAATCACAGTTTTGTCATTTCTAATCCCAGTTTTTTTCACCGCCTTTGTTGTCTAAATTGATCTGAAGTATTAGATATTCTTTTCACTAACTTCAGGAGACAGGGACTGCCTGTTTACCTTCTTCTCTCTTTAGCTCAGGTTTTCCTCTACTATTATGCTAGAATGGTTATATTGTGAACAGGGAAGCCCCACATCTCTGGTCAGAACTTTGCCAAATGCTGGGGACCATACAAATCCACATAAACCAATTTTGGTGGCCAAATCACGTACATTGCCATTAATTCCCCAACTCTGCCGTAAAGTACATGAGTATTTTATTGAATATAATCCTATCATTTACACCAAGATCAGTTGGTATTCTCCCATTTTAATGTTTCATAGCCAAATAAACATCTGTCACCAACAGACACAGAATGTGGACCACGTGCCCCTGAAAATACGTGAAAAGCGGATTCTGCTAGCTGAATTACTGGGATTCAGTCTCTGTGAAATAGCAATAATGGAGGATACTCTGACCCCATGCTCCAAATGGTAGTAGTGCGCTAACTATTGTTATGCTTGTTTACCAAGACAAATACTGGATTCTACTTTTAAATGTCAGAGCGGACACATGCTCTGCCCTGCTCAGAGCAATTCCTATTGAGTTTAAGTGAAAATGCATACAGAGTTAAAGGACAGTATATGGACTCCCCAAAGTGCATGCAGGAGAGCAGCATACTTTGATAACAGCTGTACATACATTTAAGAAGTTGTGACAGTGGAGAATGGGCAAATGGTCTGCAGTGAACTTGTACTAATAGGATAGATTTATAGAAACTTTGACTTACAGTTCTGAAATAAACAGGGTTAGTTGTAGCTGCTCTCACTTCAGTGTTACTTTGCCAGGTTCTTTCTGTCTTGGGAGATATCTAGAGCTCTAAACTGAAGTATGCGTAGGGATGCACTGTTTACTAATTTAGTATGGCAGTTTTGTATTTTTGCTTTTTTAAACTAGTCTCTTGTGCTCTCGTGTTTAACAAGGTTGTTTTTTTTTTAAAGAGAAAAAAATGTGAATATGTCATATTTGTACCAATCATGTACTAGCATTTACAAATCTGTTTTCACATCCTTTATGAAGTCCTGCGATAATAATAGCCAAAAGGCCCCGGGGAGGTACTTAACTCTCCTGTACTTACACTCACATTTCTCCATATAAACAATAAACTAGTAAGAAAAATTCAGAGAATACTAAAAATAAAGAGACACCTTTTGCTCACAGATTATCCTTTTATGTATTTCTCTTCTGCCTTCTTGTAATTTATGTCATCCAGAGCAGAAATCGCATAAATGATGGCTTATAAATGTATTTAGTTCATTTATACTTGTGAAACAAAACATAAATTGCAACCAGTGATTTGAAACTGTGTCAGCAGATAAGCACGTTTTTAGAACAAGGTTCCTCAATCACTTAGGAAACTTGGTTGAAATTGCGTGTTGTGTATCTGAAGTTCTTAAGTAACACAAACTTGTCCTTTAGCTTTCCCAGGAGACTGTTTTTATAACCAGATTAAGATACTCTTCATAGTAATCTCGTTTCTACAGAAGTTACTAATGTTGTCCCCAGAAAGTTCCTAGGAAGAACAATAAGGATCTAAAGGTATAACTGTAAAAACAGACAATGGACCCCCCGACACACACAAAGAATGCAAGTAAACCCAGAGATGACTTGCCAAATTAAAAAAAAATTCCAAAGCTCAAAGCTTTGAAGAGTTTCAGAAGTAATCAAAATACACCCAGAAAGCAATCATTCTGCCTTTAAAAACATGCTACCTAAAGCTTCTCCATTCTGTGCTAATGGCTTAAAAATCAGCATCTAGAATTACATTGGTTCGCATCTCACCCGTAACCCTGCCAGCCTACTAATGCCAACATCTGCAGCGCGTGCAGGAAGCATGTATTGATTAATCTTGCTGCTTTATTTATTTATTTGTTCCAACATGCAACATAAACATATTTGTTCTCTGATTACAAACCCATGAACACGGCTTAGTAGCCGCCTGCACCCGTTTTAATACTCTTTGTTCAAGACATGCATAGAAACTAATCACAGCTTCATTCCCTTTGAGCTGAAGGGACCGTGACCCAAGCTGGCTGGTAGGCAGGCTTGAATGTATCTGCCCAGTTCAAACATAACCCAGCTCCCAGGGAACACCCTGGAAGTCAGTGAACTCAAATCATGTAACACTACCGTTGTTTACTTGCTTTAACATTTACTTTTCTCAGTGTTTCGTGTTTACTTACTTCAGGCAAAAGGACATCCAAAATAAATTTTATTCCATCTCCATTTATTTGATGCAGATTTTTAGTGTCTATTTCACTGTGTATTTCTTTCAAGTAGTTTACTACGAGGTCTAACTGTTCTTCATCCTCTAAAAAGGATGAACATGACACAGGTCATGTACTTACTAGAATTCAGGAATTCTTTCAGCCACCAGGATTGTTTTCTGCTTTTTAGAACAGCCGAAAGATGCTCTTTGGCCCCCTTGGTCTTCGCTATAAACTCCACTATCTCTTTATTCACTTTATCTCTAGAAGCTCTTGTTCTGTCAGGATGAAGTTTCTTGAAGGTGTCCTGAGGTGAAGTCTTTTCAGGATCTTCCTCTGCTGTGTTTGGAAAGGTCATTTGGACTAAAACTTGATAACATTTTTTTCTAACTGGGTACCCCAAAAAGAAACGTTTCTTTTGCTTTTTAAGATTTTCTGTCTGCTTTTATCCCATTCGCTGTCTTTATTTTTTGTTTCTTCTCTCTCCTTAGCACCCTCGCTTTTTACATTTTCTTTCTACATCTTCGTTTTAGTTCACTGTCCCTGCATTCTGCTTTGCACTCCCGGATGTGTTTCCAGCTGCTGGGCTCAGAGCAAGTGGCTGCAGCGCGGTCCAGGAGAGGGAGCGATGTACTGTGGGCTGGGGTGACAGCCCCTGTTCCAGATGGGCTCCAAGTGTGGGCTGGGGCAGCCCAGGTGGGACCCATGAGGTGAGGATGGGGCTGGGCCAAGGTGTTCAAAAGGCTACAGGTGGAGACAAGCTGGGGCAGCCTTGGGTGTAGTCAGTGAGGTTGAGGATGTTGATGCTGTGCTGAGGGGCTCTGGTGGGGGGGGGAACTGCCTGGGCATGCCTGCCTGCAGGAGCTGGCTGAGGAGTGAAATGAAGGGCATTATGTAGGCAATGGGGGATTCCAGCAACGACCGGCTGGTCCCTGTGGCGAGGAAGAATCGCTCCCAGCCACCCCTGACAGAGCGCACTACCAGCACACAGCTCTGGGAGCTGGGTCTCTGTTGGCTGCATGTGTGAGCCACTGTGTGTCTGGGAAGCCTTTTGGGAGAGGAGCATCCAGGCACCTGCTGCCTGCTCCTGGATGGGTGAGGGTTGGGCAGCTGGCACAGCAGAGGAGGAAGGTGGCTGAGGCAGAGAGAGAAGCCTCGGGGCAGTGAAGTTCTCCTGCCAGTGCCAGGAGCTGTGGTGAATTGTGAGTCTGCGCCCATCCCTGCCACGCTTCTCCATATCTCTGCCTGCCTCTGTCTCCTTTTCAGGCTCTCTGGCTCCCTGAAACTTTTGGCTCTTTGGCCAGCACTGCCCTGTATCCTGTCGCCTTCTATGCTTTGTTTCTGTGTCTCTCCCTTTCTGGCTCTCCACCTGCTATTATTTCATTCTTCCCACACTGCCTCCTTCCCCCTTTCTTGGGAAAATTGCAGTTCTAGGTCTCCCTCTGCCCAGCAACCTGCGGCTGTATTTGGTGACCCCCTCCGCTCTGCACAGCGTTGCTATTGCAGTGTCTTTTCCCTGGGGCTGTCTATGCGACTCCATCTCCCAATGTTTAACTCCTTACCCTTATGGGCAGTACTCCGTCGCTTTCTAAATTCTCTCCCTATGTCTACATTTAACCAGTTCCCTGTCTGTGTGTTTTATCTTTTCCTGCCTGTCCTCTACTTCATTGCTTTTTAAATTTTGTTTCATCTATTTACTTTGCTGAGCCTATTTGAATTATTTTTTGCCTCTGTTCTTCATTCTTTTGCTTGGGAAATTTTTTACTTAGTTAACTTTTATCCAGTTTGCTGTCTCTATTTTTCATTTTTTTTCCTGTCTGTCCCTTACCACATCACTTTCAAAATTCTCTTTCTATGTCTACTTTTATGAAGCTGCCAATCCCTGTTTTTAATTGTTCTCTGTCAGTCATGTACCCCCTTGGTTTTAAAGTCTTGGTGAAGTTTACTGTCCCTATTTTTGTCTTTTTCTCTATTTCCCTAATTGCTGTTGCTTTTTAAAAGTTATCCCTGTCTACTTTTATCCTGTTTGCTGTGTTGATTTGTTAATTTTTTTCTTCTCCACTTAGCCCCATTGCTTTTTAAATTTTCTTTCAACATCTCGGTTTTAATTCACAGTCCCTATTTTTAAATCTTTTTCTGTTGTTTCCCTAATGCCTGTTGTTCTTTAAATTTTCTACTGTTATCCCTTTCACTGGATTTATTGTTTGTCTTTCCTTAGTTCCTTCGCTTTTTAGAGTCACTTTCTATGTCTGTGTTTTAGTTTGCTGTCCCTATTTTCTAATTTTTTCCCTTTATATCCCTAATCTCCACTGTTTTTTAAATTTTCTACTTTAATCTCGTTTGCCGCCTTCATTTTTTAATTACTTTTTCTCGTTTTTCCTTAGTGCCATTGCTTTTTTAGATTTTCTTCCTATGTCTCCGTTTTAGCTCGCTGTCGCTACTTTTTAATTTGTGGCACGCGACGCAAATCAACATCCTCCGCGCTGCCGCCCGCCGGTAACGGCGCTGCGGGGCCTGCGCGCTCGCCGCAGCTTCTGGTAACGAAACTCCGCGGCCGCACCAGGCGCGAAGAGCCGTCCCGCAGCGCCGGCACCGCGCGGAACCGCAGCAGCGCCCCCGCCGCCTCCTGGCCGCAGCGCCGTACTGTAGCCCGGCGTTCCGCGCAGGGACTGGTCCCTCCGGCGCGCCGTCGGCGTGTGGCGCGTGCGCGGTGCCCCCGAGCAGAATGGGTGCGGCGCCCTGATGGTGGGTCTCGCGGCCGCGGGGGAGAAGAGAGGCCACCGGTGAGGCGCGGGTTCCTCTCCGGCGGGTGCGGGGATGTCTCCTGGCTGCCCGAGGGTGGTGGGACGGGAAGCTTCGAGCCGCCCGCTGCGGCAGGCTGCTGGTGCGCTGAAGGCGAGCCGGGTGCGGGCAGCCCCGAGGCCAGAGGCGGGAGGTGGCGGAAGGGAAGAGGGGAAGGAGACGGGCACCCCCCAGGCGCAGATGCCGGTCACCTTCCTATCTCGCCAGCGCTCCCCTGGCCCCCTCTCCCTCTGCGACTGCCCCTAGCTCGAGCACGTTCCCTGAAGCCTGTCCCGGAGCCCCGGCCTCCCCCAAGGCCCGTGGTGCGGGCGGCACGCTGGGCCTCGAGCGTGCCTCAGTCTCCCTTAACGCGGTCGCCGCTGCTTCTTTCTCTGTGGCAGGGGCCGCGCTGAGGACGCGTTTGTCCGTTCCTGCCCTGGGGATGCCGTTGGCTGTGCCCGCTCCAGGCTTGTGTGGGCTGCGTGTGCTGGGCCTCACTCTCCTGGCGGCGTGGGGGCGAAAAGGGAGAGGTGGAGCGCTGAGTGGCTGCGGACAGGAGCTGCTGCGGCTGAAGCTGGACAGGCCAGAGAAAGGTGAAGAAGAAGAAATCGAAGGCCATCTGGCTGGCAGCTGTCTCCCGCTGTGAGGTGAGGAAGGTGAGGGTGAGGAAGGCTGCTCCGTCTTGGTAGCCCGCAGCAGGCCAGGCCTCCAGCGTGCGCTGCAGGGTCTGTATGTGTCGCCAGCAGCGCTGGACGGCTGTGCAGCGTGCAAGCGAGCAAGGCTACGTGTCTAGGGAACCTCATCGTGTGAGAGCTGTGAGAAATGCGTGGTTTTTCTTAGGTGGAGGAAGGCCAAGCGACTGGAGTTATGGAGGAGAAAGTGAAGAGACAAGCGTCTGAAGTGGCAGTCTCCTGGCAGCAGTGAGAGCAAGAGCTGCGGTGAGTCCTGGGCCCTTGGGGAGGCCCTGTCACCCCGCTTCTGCATCCTGGGCCCTCCTTTGGCCCCATCTCTTTCCCATGCTGCTGTGTTTTCTTTTGGTTTTCCTTCTCTGTACTTCTTCTGTCTGTGTTGGTGTCCTGCTCCCTCTTCCTCTTTTTCTCCCTCCACAATTTCTCTGGCCTGTTCCCTGGCGTTCTTTTGTTCTCTGCACATGAACGTGCCGCCCTGTGTCTGTGCCTTCTTAGCTTTCTCCCTCCTTTCTTCTCTTTTTCTCTGTATCATCTTGTCTTGCTCACTATTGCTGGCTGTTTTTTTCATTGTGTACCTCTCTGTTCCCATTCTCCTTCCTGTTCATCTCTTACTCTCTCTGACCCTTTGTGGTGTTTCCTGGCCCCCCCCTTTTTTTTTTTATTATTCGCCCTGTACTCTGTCTCTTTGCAAGGTTTCTAATATACCTCTCTTTCTTTCTTCAGCACCCTGTGCTTCTCATGGTCTCTTCCTCTCTTGTTGTTGTTGTTCTGGTCTGTTGCTCTGTCTTGCTTCCTGTCCTGTTGTATCTCACTCTATCCCTTTGTCCCAATCCCTGCCCGTATTGCTATTCCTCTGTGTCCTGGTGACCATCCCAGGTTTTTTTCGCCATTTCTGTCCTGCTGCTGTCCTGATCTATCCTTAATGTGCCCTGCTTTTTCTGTCTCTCTTCCTCTATCCCTGCTGCTTTCTTCTCCATCTCTGTCCAGATCCCTGTCCTTTTTCCTCTTGCTGTACTTGTGCCCTGCTTCCTCTTGCTGTTTTTTCTGCCTTTCTCTCTCTGTGCCATTCCCTCTCCCATCTTTTATTTCTCTGTCCCCCCGTGCAGTTAGCTGTCCCTTCTTTCCTTTCTCTCTTCCTCGGTATTGTTTTCTTTCTCCATACCTCTCTCCCACTGCCGGTCACGGTTGCTCCCCCCCCCCCATGCTGTCCTGCTCTCTGTCCTTTTTCTCTCTCTGTTTTGTCCTGCTCCCTGTGTCTGTTTTTTAATTCCTCCCTCACTGTCCCTCAGCCCGGTGCTGTTTTTTCCCTTCTCCGCCTCTCTCTCCTGCTGCCCAGCTGAGGCTTTTCCCCCTCTGTCTCTGTCCTGCTCCCCTGTCTCTTATTTTTGCCTGTCTTTCACTTTATCCTGCCCCCCTGTCCCCTTTTTCTCTCTCAGTATCACCTTGTCCCACTCCCTTTCTCTGACAATCTGTCCTGCTCCTTGTCCTTCACTTTCCCTTCTCTACCATTCCCCATCCTTCTTCTGGCCTTTCTTCCTTCTCTTTCTACAGTGCTGCCACAGTGCTTCTTTCTCCCCTGCTGTCCTGCTCCCTGGCCCTTGTTTCCTCTCACTGTCCCTCTGTCCTGGTTCCTGTCCCCTGGTTTTTCTGTGTCTGTGTGTCTGTCCTGCTGCCTGTCTGGTTGTTCTTGATGTACCTCCCTGTCCAGCCGGCTCTCCCATTTTTGCCTTTCCTTCTCTATCCTGCTTCCTGGTCCTTTCTTCTCTTCTTCTCTCTCTCTGTCCTCTAGCCCCTTGCTGGTTTGTGTTGGGGTTCCAACCCTAACCACCCCCTTCTTCGTCTGACCCTTTCTTTGTTTCTTAGTCCCTTTTTTCCTGTTCCCTGTCCTTTTTCTCCCTCTGTCAGTGTGTCATGCACTCGGTGGGATGGGGGTGGGAGGCTGAAAAAGGGTGGGAAGCTGGGGGGGGGGGGGGGGAGTGGTGGGTGGGAAGGAGAGGCTGGAAAGAGGTAGGAGGTTGCAGAGGGGTGGAAAGCTGAATTAAGTAGAGGCCAGCAAAATGGGAGGTAGGAGGCTGACAAGGGGTGGGAGGCTGGGGGGGGGGGCCGAGGAGGGGGGATTAGAGGCCAGAAAAAAAAGGCGGTCGGAAAGGGGTGGGAGGCCGGGGGCGAGAGTAGAGGCCAGAAAAAAAAGGAGGCCGGAAAGGGGTGGGAGGCTGCAGAGGGGTGGGAGGCCGGGGGGTGCAAGTAGAGGCCAGAAGGGCCCTTCTGGCTTCTTCCCTGTCTTTATCTCTCTTTCCTGCCTTGTTTATTCCACTGATTAAAGTTCTGTCTCGGTCCGTGTGTTCTGCTTCCCACTCATCATATTCTCTCTTTTTCTCTGTCCTATTCCTGCATATAGTGTGCAGTGAGGCTTCTTGTCTAGGAAGCTGCATCTCGTATGAGTTCTAAGACACCCACATGCATTTTCTCTCAGGTGGAGGAGAGCCAAATGATTGGAGTTACGGAAGAAGAAGGGGAGAGAGAAACATCTGAAGTGTCAAAGTCTCCCGGCAGCACCGAGAGTGAGAGCGGCGGTGAGTCCTGGGCCCTCGGGGCCCTGTCACCCCTCTTCTGCATCCTGGGCCCTCCCCTGGCTCCCTCTCTTTCCCACACTGCTACGATTATTTTTTTTTTCTGCTCTTGTGTACCTTCTTTCTCCACCTCTCTCTGACTTGTCCGCATCTTTTAGGTCCTCCCTCTTTCTGCCCTGCAGCCCGTGGCATTTTTTTCCTTCTTCCCCTCTTTCTGTTCAGCTCCCAGTTACTAGTTTTGCTTTCCTCCTTCTCTGTCCCATAGCCTGTCAGTATTTTTGCTTTGCCGCTCTCTGTGTGGCTCCTTGTCCCTTGATTCTAGGCCTTTCTTCTCGGCTCTGTAGCATGTCACAGATCTGCTGCTTTCTCCATGTCTATTCCATTCCATTTTCTCATCTCTCTTCGTTTGGGTCCCTGCCCCTATTCTTTTTTCCTCTGTCATGCTGCAGGGCTTTTTTTTTTTTTTTTTTTTTTTTTTTTTTTTTTTTTGCATCTTCTTTCTGCTACTGCTCTTTGTCTCTCCATGCTGCTTTTTTCTCCATCTCTGTGGAACTGCCTGTCCCTATCCTTCTCTCGCTGTCCCTTTCCCTGCTTTGTGCTTTCTCGTTACACCGCCACTGTCCAGCCATCTGTCATTTTTCTCCTGTCTTGTAGCATCCTGCACCTTGCTCCTCATTTTTGGCAGCCACTGCCCAGCAGCGCATCGTTCCAGGAGCCGACTGACTGACTGTTCTCCGCTGGACCGACGGGCGCAGCTCCAGGACGGACTGCCGAGGTGTCGGAGGGGCAGGGGGAGCGTAGGGGGCACCGAAGCTCAGAGCAGACCCGTTCCCCAGATTCATTCGGTGTGTGACTGAATAAACACCCATTGTCTCTTTTGCCTTCCCGCCTGTGTCTGTGCTTCCTTTGCGTGGGACAAGGGGCTGTGACGGACCCCAGGGGAGGAAGAGACTCACTTCCCGGCTCAGGAGATGGCCCCCTGTTCCTGCTGGGCTCCAGCTGTAGGCTGGGGGTGGAGAAGCCGCAGGTGCAGGTAGTGGGGCTGATGGCTACGGCCCCTCCCTTTAATGGGGTAGCTGCCGGTGGGCGTGCCGGTGCTGCCGTGCCCCGGGTGGCTGTGGAGGGGCCAGTGCGAGCCGAGGGAGGAGCGGAGCCGTCGCCGAGCTCCGGCTGCAGCAAAGGAGAAAGTGACCGGGGGGGATGTAGGGGGGTGACCGACTTGGGGGGTCCTGGGGAAAGCCCCAAGGAGAGCAGCCGTGCCTGCCGGGGGGCCGCCGGGCACCGTGTCGGAGGCGGGCGGCAGGAGCTGCTGGGGGGCAGCCTGGCCAGCCGGGTCCGTGTCGGAGGCGAGGAGCGGTGGGGGTGCGGCGCCGCGTCGGAGCCGCCGGCGGGAGCTGCCCGCGGCTGCGCTGGCTGCTCGGGGAGCTACCGGGTGCACCGGCGGGCGGGGCGCGGTGCCCCTGCCAGCTCGGGCAGAGGGGAAGGTGCCTTTCGCAGCGTGCTGGGAGCTGTAGTCCTGGGGCGCTTTAGTTCCCTATTGCGTATTGCTTTAAAAATGTTCTTTCTATGCCTGCCTTTTCCATTTGCTGTCTTTCAAAAATTATTCCTCACATTTTTCAGTAGCACCCTTGCTGTTTAAATTTTCTGTCTGTGTCTTCATTTATTTAGTTTGCTCTCCCTATTTTTTAGTCCTTACTCCCCTTAATACCTTGGGTTTTCAAATTCGGTTTCTATGTCTGCTTTCATCAAGCTCCCTATCCCTATATTTTTTCTGTGGGCCGTGCACCCTGTTGCTTTTATAATATACTTGCTATGTCTCTAGTTTGCCATCCTTATTTTGTACTTTTTTCTCTTAATCACATGGATTTTAAATTTTTTTTACATCTGCTTTTTAGTTTTCTGTTTCTCTTTTTTAATCTTTTCCTCTCTTAATCCCCATTGCTTTTAAAATTTACTTTCTATGTTTCTGTTTATTTTGTTTACTGCCCTTATTTTAAAACTTTTTTCCTTTATTTTCCTAACTCCTGTCACTTTTTAATATTTTCTATGTTGAAGGAAGGGGTTAAAGGGATTTTAGTAGAAGCAGCCTTGCTGTGCAGAGAACTGACTGTGCTTATCTATTGTCTAAATTAATTGAGGCAGAGTCTTGCATTTCCTTACGAAGGGGGTAACTCCTGATAAGGGCTGGGGAGTTGCCTAGAACCAGCTAAGACTGACCTTGCAGTTTGGATGGAAGCCAGAAGAGAACTGAGTTTGCCCAGAAATAAAAGTCAGTCAGTGAACACCGTGATGAAGAGGATGAGCCTTCATCTTGGGATCCCCAACGACCACCACCAGGAGGCACTGCGCAAGCACGGCTGGGAGGAGTCTATGGAAATTACTCTTTGGAACTGATTTTAATATGAAGCAGGGATAGGTCATGCATATGTATAGGGGGATTGGGAATTTGACGAATATATAGTATTTGACTGTAAAAATTGAAGAAGCAAGTTACTGTCTGGCACGCATGACTTTGGTGGGGCTACCCCCTGTGCTGGCCGGCGCTGAATAAACGTACCTACTTTACAATCTTACAGATCACGGAGTCTGTTTTCTGTATGTCAATGTCATCTTTTTTCCAGTTCGCTGTCTGTATTTTTTTCTTGTCTGTCCTTTACACATTTATTTTTGAAATGTTTTTTCTTTGTCTGTGTTTTTGTTATAGTTTGGCTGTGGCTGGCACCAATAGGGCCCTGTGGCTGCTCTGCTGCCCCTCTCCCCACTGGAGTGGGGAGGAGAATAGGAAGAAAAAGGCAAAAACGCATGGGTCAGGATAAGGGCAGTTCTAACAGAACAGCAAACAAAGGGAACAGTAACAACCACAATACTGATAAGGAGAATACACAAAACAAATAGCAGAATGCACAGAGCGACTCTCACCACCTGCTGCTGCGTGCTCCTGAGCCTTGACTGACTTCCCACTGCCCAGCTCCCCCAACCAGAACCTAGCATGACAGCACATGGTATGGAAACCCTGTTCTGTTTGGCCAGGTTGGGTCAGCCCGCCCAGCTGTGTCCCCTCCTGGCTCCTAGTGAAAATTAACCCTGTCCTGGCTGAATCCAGGATAGTTTTACTTCACTGTCTGTATTTTTCATTTTTTTTCCTTTATTGTCTCAATCCTTTTTAAAAAATACCCTTTCTGTGTTTACTTTTATCCCATTTGCTGTCTTTGTTTTTCAGTTTTCTTGTCTTTCCTTAGCGCCATCACCTTTAAAATTTTCTTTCTATGTCTACTTTTATCAAGCTCCCATCCCTAATTTTAATTCTTTCTTGTCTGTCATGTACCCTGTCGGTCTTAATTTTTTTTTTTTTTTATGTTTCTATCCAGTTGCTTTTAAACTATTCTTTCTGTGTCTTTATCTACCTCACCGTCCCTATTTTTCAATTTTTCACTCTCGCATTTCTATTAGTTTTGAAGTGTTGTTTCTAGATGTACTTTTATCTCATTGTCTCTCCCTCTTTGTTAATTTTTTTCCTGTTTCCCGTATCCCGTCTCTTGTAAAAGTTTTGTCCTAGGTCTGCTTTTATCGAGATGTGTCTCCCTGTTTTTTAATTGTTTCCTGTCTGCCTGGTACCCTGTTGCTTTTAAATTTTCTTTCCTAGTCTATTATTACCCAGTTCGCCACCTTTCTTTTTCAGTTTGTTCTTGTCTGTCCTGTACATGGTCACTTTTGTAATTTTCTTTCTATTTCTCCTAGCTATTTAGATTTTTTTCTGTTTTAAAATTTTTTCCTCTCTCGACGTCTTCACTTTTGAATTTTTGTTTCTGTGTTCACTTTCATGTATTTTTCTGTCTCTATTGTCTGCTTTTTTCCTATCAGTCCTCTACACTGTCAATTTTAAAATTTGTTTTTTAAGTCTACATCCTGGGTTCAGCTGGGCTAGCAAGAATTTTCACGAGAAACAGGTCGGGCAAACCCAAACCAGCTGATTGAATGGGACATTCTGTACTGTGTGACATCACGCTCGGTATTTAAGGGGGCGAGCTGGCTGCAGGAGGGGGATTTGCTAGTCAGGAGGAAGCTAAGCATTGGGCGGCAAGAACATAGCGTGCTGTATATTCTTTTTATCAGTATTATCATTGTTATTTTTCTTCTTCCTTTGCCGTTCTGTTAAACTGTTTTTATCACAACTCACAAGTTTTGCCTTTTCCTTCCGACTCTTCTCCCCGTGCCACCGGGGGTGGGAGAGGAGGGAGAGAGCGACCGCGTGGTTGTTTGTCACCGGCAGGGACCTAACCACAATGCTGCCTTTTAGTTTGGTCTTGCTTTTTTTAAGTTCTTTGCTCTCTTAATCCCAGGGCTTTTACATTTTTAAATTTTTATCTCATTTGCTGTATTTTTTTTTTTTTAATTATTTTGTCTTGTTAGCCCTTGGCACCATCACTGTTTAAATTTTCTTTCTGCATCTCCATTTTAGTTTGCCAATGTTTCTTTTTATTTTTTTCTATTTATTTCCCTAGCTCCCCCGCTTTTAAAATTTCATACATTTATCCCAGTTTATTGTCTTTATTTTGCTGTTATTTCTTTTAAATATTTGTTCTGTTTCCTTAGCGCCATCGCTTTTTAAGTTTTCTTTCTCGGGCTTTTTCAGTTTGCTGTCTCTATTTTTTAGTTTTTCCCTTTATATTCCTAATGCCCCTCGTATCTGAGTGTTCTACATCTGCTTTGTTCCGTTCAATGTCTTTATTTTTAATTCTTCATTCTCTTTCCTTAGCGTCCTTTCCTTTCAGATTTTCTACATCTCTGTTTTAGTTTGCTTTCCATAACTTTTAATATTTTCCCCTTTATTTCCCTCCTCTCTGTCGTTTTTTAAGTTTTGTACTTTTCTCTCATTGGCTGCCTTTACATTTTAATTACGTTTTCTCAGGTTTCTTTAGCGCCATTGCTTTTTAGATTTTCCCTCTTTTTACATCTCAGTATAATTTCTCATCACTCTTTTATTTTTGGTTTATTTCCTTAATTTCTTTTATAATGTTCTGTATAATTTTATCCCGGTTGCTGTATTTATCTCCCTGTCCTCGTATTTTAATTATTTCCTGTGTTTCCTTAACACCCTCGCTTTGTAAGTTTTCTTTCTCTGTTTCTTTTAGTTTGCTGTTCTGTTTGTTCATTTTTCCTTTTTGTTTCCCTAATCCCCTCACTTTTTGAATTTTCTTTTTACACCTGCTTTTATTCCTTTTGCTTTTCTTTAAAATTATTTCTTGTCCTTCCTTTGTGCTATCGGTTTTTAAATTTTCTTTCTGAGTCTCCTTTTTAGTTTGCTAACTCTATTTCATAATTACTTCCTTTACTTTCTTAATGCCTATCATTTTTAAAATGTTCTTCATACGCCTGCTTTTGTCGCTTCGATGTCTTGAGTTTTAGCTATTTCGTCTCTTTCTTTAGCGCCCACGCTTTTTAGATTTTCTTTCTGCGTCTGCATTTTAGTTCACTGTCCCAATTTTTCAGGTTTTTTTCCTCCCTTTTTTTCCAAGGTGGCTGCAGAGGGGTCGGGGGAGGGGGCGATGTTCTGTGGGGCTGGAGCCAAGGCCCCTGTTCGTTCAGGATGGGCTCCAGCTGTGGGCCAGGACAGCCCAGGTGGGATCCATGAGGTAAGAATGGGGTTGGGCCAAGGTGTTAAAAAGGATGTGGACAGGGATGGGCCGGGGCAACCCCTGGTGCAGCCGAGGATGGGGCTGGCCCTGCTGTGCCAGGGGGCTCCTGCTGGGAAGGGGGCTGCCCGGGCATGCCTGCGTGCAGGAGCTGGCCGAGGAGCGAATCAAAGGGTGTTCCGCAGGCAGTCGCCTCCAGCAAGAAACAGCCAGACCCGCAGCGAGGAAGGATTGCTTGGAGCCATCCCCGACACGGCGCACTGCCAGCACATGCCTCCGGGAGCTCGCTGCTTCTGTCGGCCGCATGTGTGAGCCGCCATGCGTCTGGGAAGCCTCGTGCGACAGAAGCGTCAAGGCTAGGACTGGGCAGCCGGCACTGCGTTTCTACGTCTCTACGTTTTAATTCCTTGTCGTCTGTCGCGTACTCTTTGCATTTATCAATTTCCTTTCTGTGTCTCCATTTATTTAGTTTGTCGTCCCTATTTTTAGGGTTTTTTCTCCGTGAAAGACTTCATTTTTTTTCCCAAGTCTACTTTTATGTAATTTTCTGTCCCTACGTTTTAGCTTTTTTCTCCTCTGCCTTGTACTCGTTTGCTATTTAAATTTGATTTCTACATTTCCTGTTATCAAGCCATCTATCCCTATTTTTTCTCATTCGTCACACACTCTGTTGCTTTTTAAGTTTTCTTTGTATCTAATCTCCTCCCCCCTCCCCCTTTTCTCTTAGTTCATCCCGAGGCTTTAGAGGGTCTCGTTGGCATGCTTTTATCTCTGAAGCGTCATTCGTACCCCTCTCGGTTTGCTGGAATGTCCCCTCTTCTTCAGAGCGGTCTTTTTGTCCTCTCCTCTGTCTCGCTCATCTCCAGCAGGTCAGCGTCTCCCTCGGAACATCCATAGTCTGTTCAGATCCCCTCCCGAGTACCTTTGTGCCCTCGAGCCACCATTCGTGTCTCTGGCCACGCCTGCACCCCTCTATTTCCATCACGATGATTCCTGCGAGCGTCCTTGCATTGCACAGTCATCCTTTAGGTCTGCAGCGGGCTTTGTACCTTTCTTATTCGAAAGCAAATCCTCCTCTGGCTTTCATTTCTCCCCAGAACACGTTTACATTGTCTTCAACCACATCAGATGCCTCTGTTTGGTCCTCGGTCCCTCCTGACATCCGTCCTCCGTTCGGATCCATTCTCGAGTTCCTATTTGTGTCAGCAATCCCCCGTTTGGATGCGCGTCTGCGTTCCTCTCGCTCCCATCACAGCACTTCCTGAGATGGTCCTTGTGCCCCTCAGCACCCTTTGAGCTCTTCCGCCCTCTTTGTGTCTCCCCGATTTAGACAGAACCCTTCCTTGGGCTTTCCCTGCGCCCCAGAGCTCTCTTACCTTATTCGCTGCCACCTAGGATGTCTCCATTCGGGCGCTCATCTCCTGAGGACATCTGTACATTGCCAGAACACCCTGCGAAGTTTTGCATCGTGTCCGCTCGCCACATCCTGAAGACTTCGTCAATCTCTGGCTCCCTCAGGACCGCTCCGATCCCTGTGACGACATCTCCCGTTCTACCGGATTGTTTTTCAAAGCCATCTTTGTACCCTAGAGCGTTATTTTTCTTTTCTGTCTTATCGTATGCTTCTATTTGGTAGCCAGCACTGTAAAGAAGCCTGTTGTCAGCTCCTATCTCCTCTTTGGTTTTTCAGAGAAAGTGATAGCCTTCACCTGTTTTTATTGACCCGTCTCCCATGGAGTTTTTTTGTTGAGTTTTGCAATTTATTTTTCTTCTATCTACTTAGGTGTTAGTCAGGCCGCTTTTGTACAGTTTCCAATATGTTTCTTGTATTTTCACTTTTTTTTTTTCCTATTTTCTGTCCTTTGGGACTCACCTAGCTGTCTTAAGGGAGTCAGCCAGAGAGACCTTTGAAGCGGCTCTGAATTATCTGCCGTTGACAGTAAATAATTCACATTGCGACCAGAGATATTTTTGAGAAAAGATTCTTGCAGAATCAAGTTCTGCTTTGTTATTCAGTCCTATCCAGAAAATAGTTCTGGCGGAAGTTAGGTCATACGCCTGGTCTCACTAGAAACAAAGAATAAACCCATAGCATTTTGGTTTTTTTGTATAGTAAACCAAAAAGCATAAATTTTGGTAATAATATTGTTACTGCATTTAGCAAACTACATTCTTACATAGCTTAGTAGGACCTCTTTTTCTATCCACACCACAGAAAAATTAAGTTTAATTACTTACTCGGTCACATCGCTGCTGTGACAGATGTAGTTACAGCAGAAGACCAGGCATCATTTTTTCCAGTAAGGATCACTGTCTCCTGTCAGTGCTTTGCTCAATGTAAATTTAAGGCAGATGAGAGAACTTGCTGCTGCTCTTCCTGCTGGCTTTATACCTTTTGGTGGTTCACCCCTCCCCTTTCCCAGAGGAGCGTGGGAAGGGTGGTGGGCGAGGCCGGGGGAGTATATGAGCCGCAGCTGCCGGTAGGGGAGCTCATTCTACTCCTGGCTTTCTTTGGTCTTAGAGCTCTACTCTTCCTTCAGTCAGTTACAGCTTTTGAGCTAAGTTATTCAGGGAGATGCATTTTGATATTTAGAGAAGCAGAGACCTCTGTTTGAGTTAGGACTTTAAGGATAAGTTAAGGCTAGGCGGCAGATCTAGTAGAGAGTACATTTAACTGCAGCCTTTTTCTTCAGGTCAGTAATATTTTTATTCAAAATTTGTAGAAGGTGAGATTGTTTAATAGTATGTGTTTTTGTCGTTATTCTAGGTGCATTATGCTTTCCTGGAACTCCTGACTTAATTGAAGATGGAACATTGTGGTTTTTTCACTAGTGGTACTGTTTACTCTATAACTTGCTGGCACTGCATCTCTTAATCAGATTGATGATGACGATGTTGTCCGGCAGGGGTTAAGGTGAGCATCTTGTACACATCTGTGCAGAGACTGAGCCTTTCTCAGGCAAGGGGCAGGGTTGTGGCACGTAGTGTCTTTGAGAGCATGGGACAGCTCGTCACCTTTACTGATTGCTCAGCAGTCTGTGTCGCCCCTGGAAACTTTGTGGCTCGTGGCAGGCCCCTCATAGGTTATAAGCATTGGGGCTTTGCTTACTTTGTGGTCCTGTAGCAGATCCCCGAGGCTGCGGGAAGGTGTAACGTGGGAGATGCCCACAGAACACAGGGCATGGTTCGGAAGAACGGCTCCCGAGGAGCGGCCGATGTGGGGGATTCAGGGGCGCAAATACAGGGAAGCGTATGTTGGGAGGGGGCGTGCGGTTCCTTCTTTGCCAGTTCAGGAGAAGAGAAGGGGTTTCTAAAGCTTTGAGATGAGGGGACAGTTGAGGAAGGGAGGAGGGTTTGTTGGCTTCTCTCAGTTTAGTTTTGCAGTCGCAAAGGGACGTCAACGAGGTTCGTTTGGTTTGAGTCTCTCTGTGGCTGACGGGGCCCTATGACAAAGACAAGAGATGAAGCGTAAGCCCTCCGGGTCTCCGCATCTGAAGACGGAGGGCTGAACGTCAGGCCTTTGAATCTCAAAGGTGTTAAGGCTTGTATGTGAAGAGCTTAACGTTCTTTTGCATTTGATTTTGGTTTTTTTAACGGCAGGATGTAGTTGGACTCTAGGTGGCATTTCTGAATGGAAACAAGACCTCTGGAATTCTGAAGCTGTTGGTCAGCATTGGGGTGACTTCTACAATAAGTTTTTTGCAGATGCAGAGGAATGAGCCGTGCGCCAAAGGGTGATGGAGGAGAGGCGAGCGGAGCGTCATAAGATGGTGGGTTTGCATGTGATGTTGGAGGGAAGATGTGACTGGTGGCTATAGGACTAGCTTTCAGGTTTCGATTTGTGGGTTTTTTTATTAACTTTGAAGGTGCAATGCAGGCTTACGGGCAGCAGAGGTGACTCAGGCAAGGTGAGCCGTGACTAGCGGCCTGCAGTAGCAGTTAATGTTCCGGTGTCTTATAGTCAGTGAAGCTACAAGATTTTGCAGGGGCCTTTGGCATCGGACCAGCGTTTGAGGTGAGCCAGGGCGGTAGCGAGGAGGAGCATGGGGCAGATGACTTCTCAGGAGCACAACAGTAATTTTGTCTCTTGCTATCTTGGGTTATCAAGAGCGATGAGGGCCGCAGCATCCTGTTCTGGACCCAGCAGGTGAGCGGAGAATCCCGGTGCTTCTGAGGGGGATGTTGTGTTGGCCAGTGTGATGCTTACTGTCAGAACTGCTTGTGGGTTTTCTTTTTTTGCGGAGGAGGAAGCGGAACCTGGCGACTGCAGGAGCATCTCAGATATCCGATGCATTTTCTGTCGAGGATGGGTTTAGAGCCGTGTCCCTCTGAAGGCAAAGTAAAGGGACTGGGGCCCAGGGAGGGTCTGGAGGGAGGGGATCACGGTTGGGCATCGCGGGGAAGGCTTGTGAAGTTAGCGTAGGGGAGCGGGCTGTCCCGGAACAGGCCCCTTTGGCCTGGTAAAGGGAAGGGGTTTCTCTTAAGCCCCAGCGGGCAGGGCAGTTCCAGCCCATGTCTGTGGTGCTGTGTTGTTTGTGTTGACTGCCTTCTGTTTCTTAGACCTTACCAGGGTCTCAACATCCTCATTGTTCCTCATGGTCAAGGAGCACATTATGCACATCAGGCACCACCCCTGGGGTCTTGAATGCCCATACTCATCAGCATAGTGCCAATTGGGTGTGTCTCTTCTTGCCTTAGAAGCGTAAAGCATGGATCGATCTCACGCCTTAGAAGTTTCTAGTTGGTTCTCTTTTGCAGTGTTCCAGGCTGTGCCAGCAGCTCTTCTCTCTAGCGGTCCATTTTCATGGACTGTGGGACTTGTTCCCTGCATCCTTACCGTCTTAGGTCTTGAAGCTGGGCTTCTTGCTCATCCATCGTCTCCATTTTGACTGTAACTTCTAAGGGACCATTGGGTTCTCCTGTTTTTCTGGGGCTGCCGTGGAGTCTCCTCGCTTGGGGCCGTTGCGGCCCTGTCGGTCTCCTTGTCCGACAGCTTCTCTCGTCCAGCAGTCATTGCTCTTGCAGAGTTTTCTCTCTTCTTTGTATCCAGTTGTTTGTGGTGCTGTGTGTAATGTTGGTCTGTGCCTATGTGTGTTTTGGCTTGGAGCTGCCCTGCCCAGAGGTGTAGAGTCAGGGGTAGGTGGCGTAGCGATAAGAGGCTGCAGTTAACAGGTCAACAGGCCTAGACTGTTTAGGCAGAGGCTGGGCAGTCAGCTTGGATGAAGCAGCCATCAGCAGGCAGCGTAGACTTTCATTTAAACAGTGTTTTACAGAGGTGACTGGAGTTGTGTGGGAGGGGCCGCTTGGTGGCAGCAAAGCGGATTGAATATCAACAGTATTCAGGCTTCTATGTGTGGGGTCTAAAGTTTTGTCCTTTTTCCATTTGTTTTTTCTTAATGGCAGTCTAGAGTTGGCCTCTAGATGGTATGCTGAAATCAAGCAATAGAGCTGGACTCTAAGCTCTTGGTCAGCCTTTGGGTGACACATTTATTACTGTTTTGCAGTTGCCTGTGGACAAGATGGGCACCAAAGAGCCATGGAGGTGGCGAGACGTGCGCCAAAAGAAGGTGGGTTGGTGCGTGACGTCGAGGGAAGACGTGACCGGTGGCTACATGACTCCCCTTAGCTAGTGGTTTGTGTGTTATTTTGAAGGTGCAAAGGAATAAGCGCAGTGAGATATCGGCACGAGCGGTGACTTCAACAAGGTGAGCTATGACCAGTGGACTGAAGTATCAGTTACTTTTCAGGAGTCATATTGTTGGTGAAGCTATGAGCGTCCTTTGTTTGTGTTTTGTAGGTGGTACCTAATCTGCAGCATGGCAACACGTAAATGGCAGAGACAACACGGGTGAGCAGCCAAGGTGTAAAGGCTGGGAGATGGCAGTTGGTGTGGGTAGACTGTGTGGTTTTGGGCAGTATCTCAGCATGTGTCTCTTTGCTGTGATTGTTGCAGATACCGGATGCAGACTCGGAGGGGCATGACAACATGCTGACCAGAGGTCTGAGAAGGTGAGACAATTGTGTGCTGGGTCAGTGTGCAAGAGCAAATTATTGTGCAGCAACTCAGTGAAGCGTATCTCTCTTGATTTTGCAGGGGCTGTGTGGGTTGCTTTTGGCATTGGACAAGCTCTTGAGGTGAGCCAGAGTGGCAGTGTGGGGTGGGTGACTTCTCACGGGCGCAAAAGTAATTTTGTGTCTTGGTATCTGAGCTAGCAGAAACGATGATGGCTGCAGTGTCTGACTCTGGAATGAGCAGGTGAGCAGAGCACCTGGGTGCTTCAGAGAAGGGGGTTGTTGTGGAAGAGGTTGGTCTTGGCCAGTGTGATGCTTCCCGTCAGCACTGCTTCTGCGCTTTTGCCTTTTCAGATAACAAAGCAGAACCAGGCGAGTGCAGGAGCTTCCCAATTAGCCAATGTGCGTTTTTTTTGAGGATGGATTCAGACCCCTGGCCCTCCAAAAGCTAAGTCGAGGGACTGGAGTCGAGGGAGGGCACCATGGCTGGGAATTGCAGGGAGGGCTTGTAAAGTTAGCACAGGGGAGAGGGCTGTCCAGGAGCTGGTCCCTTTGGGCATGTAAAGGGAAGGAAGGGGTTTCTCTTCAACCCAGGTGCCCAGGGCAGTTCCAGCCTGTGTCATCATTGGTATGTTTTTGTGGTGTGTCTTGTGTCGCAGACCTTCCTCTGGTCTCGATATCCTTGTTTCTCTTTGCACTCACAAAGCTCATCATGTGCCTCCGTGCCATACCTGGGGTCTGGAATGCATGTACTCATTGGCACAGTGCCAATTCAGATCTTCTCTTCTTGCCTTACAAGCGTAAAGCGTGGATCAGTCTTGCATCTCTCTTTGGCAGCGGTGTTCCAGGCTGTGCCAGCAGCTCTTCTCTCTTCCGGTCCGTTTTTATGGACTGTGGGACTTCTTCCCTGCATCCTTATGCTCTTAGGTCTTGAAGCCGGGCTTCTTGCACATCCATCGTCTCCATTTTGACCGTAACTTCTTGTAACGGACCATTGTGTTCTAATCCGGTTTTCTGGGGCTGCCGTGGAGCCTCCTTGCTCTGGGCCAATGCGGCCCTGTCGATCTCCTTGTCCAACAGCATCTCCCGTCAGAGTCATTCTTCTTGTCGAGGAGAGTTTTCTCTCTTCTTGAATCCCATTGTTTGTGGTGTTGTGTGTAATGTTGGTCTGTGCCTGTGTGTGCTTGCCTTGGGACTGCTCTGCTCAGGGAAACCAGGGAATCCATAAATGGCTGCTCACCCACTCTGCCCCTGCCAAGTAAAGGAGCAGGAGATTGGAATTGATGCAGGCAAGCTTTGTTTTTGGGCAGTATCTCAGCATGCGCTCTTTGCTTTGATTTTATTGCAGGTGCCGCACATATCCTCAGAGGGGCAAAGCAGCATGCTGACAAGAGGTCTGAGAAGGTGAGGTAGTTGTGTGCCGGGTTAGTGTGTGAGAGCAAATTACTGTGCAGCAACTCAGTGAGGGCTGTCTCTCTTGGTTTTGCAGGGGCTGTGCCGGCTACCTTTGGCATTGAACAACTGTTTGAGGTGAGCTGGGGTGGCAGCGAGGAGGAGCATCGAGCGCGTGATTTCTCACGGGCATAATAGTAATTTTGTGTCTCTTGGTATCTGATGCAGCAGAAGTGATGATGGCACAGCATCTGACTCTGGAGTGAGCAGGTGAGCAGAGCACCCGGGTGCTTCTGAGGAGGGGGTTGTTGTGGAAGAGGTTGGTCTTGGCCAGTGTGATGCTTCCTGTCAGCACTGTTTCTGGCTCTTTTCCTTTTCAGATGACAAAGCAGAACCAGGCGAGTGCAGGAGCTTCCAATTAGCCAATGTGCTTTTTGTTGAGGATGGATTCAGACCGCTGACCCTCCAAAAGCTAGGTTGAGGGACTGGGGCTGGAAGAATCTGGAGGGAGGGGAACACAGTTGGGCAATGCTGGCAGGGCTTATAAAGTTAGTGTAGGGGAGAGCTGTGCAGGAGCAGGCCTCTCTAGGCATGTAAAGCGAATGGATTTCCCTTTATCCTTGGACTAGTATGGACAGGGCAGTTCCAGCCTGCGTCTGTGGTGCTATGTTGTTTTTGTGGTGTCTTCTGTGTCGTAGACCTTCCTCTGTTCTTGATGTCCTTGTTTCTGTTTGCACTCAAGAAGCTCATCAGGTGCCTTGGATGCCATTTCTAGGGCCCCAAATGCCTGTACTCATTGGATAGTACCAACTGGGAGGTTCTCTTCTTGGCTTACAAATGTAAAGCATGGATCAGTCTTGTGTTTCGAAAGCTTCTGGTCTGTTTTCTTTGGCGGAGTGGTTCCAGGCTGTGTCAACAACTCTTCTCTCTACTGGTCCATTGTCATGGACTGTGGGAGTTTTTCCTGGAATCCTTATGCTCTTAGGTCTTGAAGACAGGTTTCTTACACATCCATCATCTCCATTTTGACCGCGATTTCTTGTAAGGGACCATTTGGCTCGACTGTTTCTCTGGGGCTGCCATGGAGGCTCCTCGCTCTCGGCTGTTGTGGCCATGTCGGTCTCCTTGTCCGACAGCTTCTCTCATCCAGCAGTCATTCTTCTTGCAGAGAGTTTTCTCTCTTCTTTGAATCCAATTGTTTGTGGTGTTGTGTGTAATGTTGGTCTGTGCCTGTGTGTGTTTGGCTTGGAGCTGCCCTGCCCAGTGGCATAGAGTCAGGGGTAGGTGTCATAGCGATAAGAGGCTGTGGTTAATAGGTTGACAGGCCTAGACTGTTTAGGCAGAGGCTGGGAAGTGAGCTCGGATGGAGCGGCCGTCGGCAGACAGTGTGGACTGTCATTTCAACAGTGTTTTACAGAGGTGATGGGAGTCATGTGGGAGGGGCTGATCATCAGCAGCAAAGCAGATTGAATGTTGACGGTGGTAAGGCTTATGCATGGGGGGGCTTTAAGTTTGGCCCTTTATTCCTTTATGTAATGGCAGGCTGTATTTTGGACTCTAGGTGCTATTCCAAAATCAAATCAATACATCTGGAATTGTTAATGTCTTAAGCAGCATATGGGTGACTTGTTCAATACTTATTTCAGGTGCCAGGGAACAAGATGGGCACCAAAGACCAATGGAGGCGCTGAGCAGAGCGTCATTAGGAGGTGGGTTGGCGCATGGTGTTGAAGGGAAGACATGATTAGTGGCTATACGGCTGCCTTACAGTTGGTGGTTTGTTTTTTTTCCAATATTGTAGGTGCAAAGCGACGAGTGAAGCATGATATCGGCACCAGGGGTGACTCGGGCAAGGTGAGCAATGAGTAGTAGGCTGAAGTAGCAGTTATTTTTCTGGAGTGCTGTTGTTGGTGAAATTACCATCCCTGTTTGTGTTTCCCAGGTGGTACCTGAGCCTCAGCATGGCAACACGTAAGTGTCAGGGGCAACACGGGTGAGCAGCCAAGGTAAAGGAGCAGGAGCTGGGAACCGGTGTGGCGGGTGGCAGTTTTGGGCGGTATCTCAGCATGTGTCTTCTGTTTTCTTTTTGTAGGTGCCACACATAGTCCTGAAAGGGCAAAGCAGCATGCTGACAAGAGGTCCGAGATGGTGAGGCGGTTGTGGACCGGGTCAGTGTGTAAGAGCAAAGCACTGTGCAGCAACTCAGTGAGATGTCTCTGTCTTGGTTTTGCAGGGGCCGTGCGGGCCGCCGTTGGCATTGGACAAGCTCTTGAGGTGAGTCAGGGTGGCAGCGAGGAGCGTAGGGCAGGTGACTTCTCACGGGTGCAATGATCGTTTTGCGTGTCTTGGCATCTTAGGTTGCAGAGGCGATTATGGCTGCAGTGTCCGACTCCGGAAAGAACAAGTGAGCAGCGGAGCATCCTGGTGCTTCTGAGGAGGGGATTGTTGTGGAAGAGGTTGGTCTTGGCCAGTGTGATGCTTACTGTCAGCACCATGTGTGGTCTGTGATGTCCTCATCTTTTTTTTTTCTTTTTCAGATGACAAACAGACCTGTTGACTGCAGGAGCATCCCAGTTAGCCAACATGCTTGTTGTCGAGGATGGATTCAGACTCCTGGCCCTCCAAAGGCTAAGTCGAGGGACTGGGGCTGGGAAGGGTTTGGAGGGAGGGGACCACAGTTGGGCATTGCGGGCAGGGCTTGTAACGTTAGTGCAGGGGAGAGGGCTGTGCAGGAGCGGGCCCCTCTGGGCACAGAAAGGGACCGAGTTTCCCTGCATCCTAGGACTAGCATGGGCAGGGCAGTTCCAGCCTGTGTCATCAGTGCTATGTTGTTGTTGTGGTGTGTCTTGTGTCGCAGACCTTCCTCTGGTCTCGATATCCTTGTTTCTCTTTGCACTCACAAAGCTCATCGTATGCCTCTGTGCCATACCTGGGGTCTGGAATGCATGTACTCATTGGCACAGTGCCAATTCAGATCTTCTCTTCTTGCCTTACAAGCGTAAAGCGTGGATCAGTCTTGCATCTTTCTGTTGCGGCATCGTTCCAGGCTGTGTCAGCAGCAGCTCTTCTCTCTTCCGGTCCCTTTTTATGGACTGTGGGACTTCTTCCCTGCATCCTTATGCTCTTAGGTCTTGAAGCCGGGCTTCTTGCACATCCATCGTCTCCATTTTGACCGTAACTTCTTGTAACGGACCATTGTGTTCTAATCCGGTTTTCTGGGGCTGCCGTGGAGCCTCCTTGCTCTGGGCCATTGCGGCCCTGTCGGTCTCCTTGTCCAACAGCATCTCCCGTCAGAGTCGTCATTCTTGTGGAGGAGCGTTTTGTCTCTTGAATCCCATTGTTTTTGGTGTTGTGTGTAATGTTGGTCTGTGCCTGTGTGTGCTTGCCTTGGAACTGCTCTGCTCAGGGAAACCAGGGAATGCGTAAATGGCAGGGCCAGGGTGGGTGAGCAGCCAAATAAAGGAGCAGGAGAATGGAATTGATGCAGGCAAGCTTTGTTTTTGGGCAGTATCTCAGCATGCGCTGTTTTCTTTGATTTTATTGCAGGTGCCGCACATATCCTCAGAGGGGCAAAGCAGCATCCTGACAAGAGGTCTGAGAAGGTGAGGTAGTTGTGTGCTGGGTCAGTGTGTGAGAGCAAAGTACTGTGCAGCAGCTCAGTGAGGGGTGTCTCTCTTGGTTTTGCAGGGGCCGTGCAGGCCACCGTTGGCATTGGACAAGCTCTTGAGGTGAGTCAGGGTGGCAGCGAGGAGCATAGGGCAGGTGACTTCTCACGGGTGCAATGATCGTTTTGCGTGTCTTGGCATCTTAGGTTGCAGAGGCGATTATGGCTGCAGTGTCCGACTCCGGAAAGAACAAGTGAGCAGCGGAGCATCCTGGTGCTTCTGAGGAGGGGATTGTTGTGGAAGAGGTTGGTCTTGGCCAGTGTGATGCTTACTGTCAGCACCATGTGTGGTCTGTGATGTCCTCATCTTTTTTTTTTCTTTTTCAGATGACAAACAGACCTGTTGACTGCAGGAGCATCCCAGTTAGCCAACATGCTTGTTGTCGAGGATGGATTCAGACTCCTGGCCCTCCAAAGGCTAAGTCGAGGGACTGGGGCTGGGAAGGGTTTGGAGGGAGGGGACCACAGTTGGGCATTGCGGGCAGGGCTTGTAACGTTAGTGCAGGGGAGAGGGCTGTGCAGGAGCGGGCCCCTCTGGGCACAGAAAGGGACCGAGTTTCCCTGCATCCTAGGACTAGCATGGGCAGGGCAGTTCCAGCCTGTGTCATCAGTGCTATGTTGTTGTTGTGGTGTGTCTTGTGTCGCAGACCTTCCTCTGGTCTCGATATCTTTGTTTCTCTTTGCACTCACAAAGCTCATCGTATGCCTCTGTGCCATACCTGGGGTCTGGAATGCATGTACTCATTGGCACAGTGCCAATTCAGATCTTCTCTTCTTGCCTTACAAGCGTAAAGCGTGGATCAGTCTTGCATCTTTCTGTTGCGGCATCGTTCCAGGCTGTGTCAGCAGCAGCTCTTCTCTCTTCCGGTCCCTTTTTATGGACTGTGGGACTTCTTCCCTGCATCCTTATGCTCTTAGGTCTTGAAGCCGGGCTTCTTGCACATCCATCGTCTCCATTTTGACCGTAACTTCTTGTAACGGACCATTGTGTTCTAATCCGGTTTTCTGGGGCTGCCGTGGAGCCTCCTTGCTCTGGGCCATTGCGGCCCTGTCGGTCTCCTTGTCCAACAGCATCTCCCGTCAGAGTCGTCATTCTTGTGGAGGAGCGTTTTGTCTCTTGAATCCCATTGTTTTTGGTGTTGTGTGTAATGTTGGTCTGTGCCTGTGTGTGCTTGCCTTGGAACTGCTCTGCTCAGGGAAACCAGGGAATGCGTAAATGGCAGGGCCAGGGTGGGTGAGCAGCCAAATAAAGGAGCAGGAGAGTGGAATTGATGCAGGCAAGCTTTGTTTTTGGGCAGTATCTCAGCATGCGCTGTTTTCTTTGATTTTATTGCAGGTGCCGCACATATCCTCAGAGGGGCAAAGCAGCATGCTGACAAGAGGTCTGAGAAGGTGAGGTAGTTGTGTGCTGGGTCAGTGTGTGAGAGCAAAGTATTGTGCAGCAGCTCAGTGAGGGGTGTCTCTCTTGGTTTTGCAGGGGCTGTGCTGGCTGCCTTTGGCATTGGACAACTGTTTGAGGTGAGCTGGTATGGCAGCGAGGAGGAGCGTCGAGCGCGTGACTTCTCACGGGCATAATAGTAATCTTGTGTCTCTTGGTATCTGTTGCAGCAGAAGTGATGATGGCAAAGCGTCTGACTCTGGAGTGAGCAGGTGAGCAGAGCACCCGGGTGCTTCTGAGGAGGGGGTTGGTGTTGGCCAGTGTGATGCTTTCTGTCAGCACTATTTCTGGCTCTTTTCCTTTTCAGATGACAAAGCAGAACCAGGCGAGTGCAGGAGCTTCCCAATTAGCCAATGTGCCTTTTGAGGATGGATTCAGACCCCTGACCCTCCAAAAGCTAGGTTGAGGGACTGGGGCTGGAAGAATCTGGAGGGAGAGGAACACGGTTGGGCATTGTGGGCAGGGCTTATAAAGTTAGTGTAGGGGAGAGCTGTGCAGGAGCGGGCCTCTCTAGGCATGTGAAGCGAAGGGGGTTCCCTTCATCCTTGGACTAGTATGGGCAGGGCAGTTCCAGCCTGTGTCTGTGGTGCTATGTTGTTTTTGTGGTGTCTTCTGTGTCGTAGACCTTCCTCTGTTCTTGATGTCCTTGTTTCTGTTTGCACTCAATAAACTCATCAGGTGCCTTGGATGCCATTTCTAGGCCCTCAAATGCCTGTACCTATTGGATAGTGCCAACTGGGAGGTTCTCTTCTTGGCTTACAAATGTAAAGCATGGATCAGTCTTGTGTCTTGAAAACTTCTGGTCAGTTCTCTTTGGCGGTGTCGTTCCAGGCTGTGTCAGCAGCTCTTCTCTCTACCGGTCCATTGTCATGGACTGTGGGAGTTTTTCCTGGAATCCTTATGCTCTTAGGTCTTGAAGACAGGTTTCTTACACATCCATCATCTCCATTTTGACCGCAAGTTCTTGTAAGGGACCATTTGGTTCGACTGTTTCTCTGGGGCTGCCATGGAGGCTCCTCATTCTTGGCTGTTGCGGCCATGTCGGTCTCCTTGTCCGACAGCTTCTCTCGTCCGGCAGTCATTGTTCTTGCAGAGAGTTTTCTCTCTTCTTTGAATCCAATTGTTCGTGGTGTTGTGTGTAATGTTGGTCTGTGCCTGTGTGTGTGTTTTGGCTTGGAGCTGCCCTGCCCAGGGGTATAGTCAGGGGTAGGTGTCATAGCGATAAGAGGCTGTGGTTAATAGGTTGCCAGGCCTAGACTGTTTAGGCAGAGGCTGGGAAGTGAGCTCGGATGGAGCGGCCGTCGGCAGACAGTGTGGACTGTCATTTCAACAGTGTTTTACAGAGGTGATGGGAGTCATGTGGGAGGGGCTGATCATCAGCAGCAAAGCAGATTGAATGTTGACGGTGGTAAGGCTTATGCATGGGGGGGCTTTAAGTTTGGCCCTTTATTCCTTTATGTAATGGCAGGCTGTATTTTGGACTCTAGGTGCTATTCCAAAATCAAATCAATACATCTGGAATTGTTAATGTCTTAAGCAGCATATGGGTGACTTGTTCAATACTTATTTCAGGTGCCAGGGAACAAGATGGGCACCAAAGACCAATGGAGGCGCTGAGCAGAGCGTCATTAGGAGGTGGGTTGGCGCGTGGTGTTGAAGGGAAGACATGATTAGTAGCTATACGACTGCCTTACAGTTGGTGGTTTGTTTTTTTTTTCAATATTGTAGGTTCAAAGCAACGAGTGAAGCATGATATCGGCACCAGGGGTGACTCGGGCAAGGTGAGCAATGAGTAGTAGGTTGAAGTAGCAGTTATTTTTCTGGAGTGCTGTTGTTGGTGAAATTACCATCCCTGTTTGTGTTTACCAGGTGGTACCTGAGCCTCAGCATGGCAACACGTAAGTGTCAGGGGCAATACAGGTGAGCAGCCAAGGTAAAGAAGCAGGAGCTGGGAACCGGTGTGGCGGGTGGCAGTTTTGGGCGGTATCTCAGCATGTGTCTTCTGTTTTCTTTTTGTAGGTGCCACACATAGTCCTGAAGGGGCAAAGCAGCATCCTGACAAGAGGTCCGAGAAGGTGAGGCGGTTGTGGACCGGGTCAGTGTGTAAGAGCAAAGCACTGTGCAGCAACTCAGTGAGATGTCTCTGTCTTGGTTTTGCAGGGGCCGTGCGGGCTGCCGTTGGCATTGGACAAGCTCTTGAGGTGAGTCAGGGTGGCAGCGAGGAGCGTAGGGCAGGTGACTTCTCACGGGTGCAATGATCGTTTTGCGTGTCTTGGCATCTTAGGTTGCAGAGGCGATTATGGCTGCAGTGTCCGACTCCGGAAAGAACAAGTGAGCAGCGGAGCATCCTGGTGCTTCTGAGGAGGGGATTGTTGTGGAAGAGGTTGGTCTTGGCCAGTGTGATGCTTACTGTCAGCACCATGTGTGGTCTGTGATGTCCTCATCTTTTTTTCTTTTTCAGATGACGCAGCGGACCCGTTGACTGCAGGAGCATCCCAGTTAGCCAACATGCTTGTTGTCGAGGATGGATTCAGACTCCTGGCCCTCCAAAGGCTAAGTCGAGGGACTGGGGCTGGGAAGGGTTTGGAGGGAGGGGACCACAGTTGGGCATTGCGGGCAGGGCTTGTAACGTTAGTGCAGGGGAGAGGGCTGTGCAGGAGCGGGCCCCTCTGGGCACAGAAAGGGACCGAGTTTCCCTGCATCCTAGGACTAGCATGGGCAGGGCAGTTCCAGCCTGTGTCATCAGTGCTATGTTGTTGTTGTGGTGTGTCTTGTGTCGCAGACCTTCCTCTGGTCTCGATATCCTTGTTTCTCTTTGCACTCACAAAGCTCATCGTATGCCTCCGTGCCATACCTGGGGTCTGGAATGCATGTACTCATTGGCACAGTGCCAATTCAGATCTTCTCTTCTTGCCTTACAAGCGTAAAGCATGGATCAGTCTTGCATCTTTCTGTTGCGGCATCGTTCCAGGCTGTGTCAGCAGCAGCTCTTCTCTCTTCCGGTCCCTTTTTATGGACTGTGGGACTTCTTCCCTGCATCCTTATGCTCTTAGGTCTTGAAGCCGGGCTTCTTGCACATCCATCGTCTCCATTTTGACCGTAACTTCTTGTAACGGACCATTGTGTTCTAATCCGGTTTTCTGGGGCTGCCGTGGAGCCTCCTCGCTCTGGGCCATTGCGGCCCTGTCGGTCTCCTTGTCCAACAGCATCTCCCGTCAGGGAGTCATTGTTCTTGCGGAGAGTTTTCTCTCTTCTTGAATCCCATTGTTTTTGGTGTTGTGTGTAATGTTGGTCTGTGCCTGTGTGTGCTTGCCTTGGAACTGCTCTGCTCAGGGAAACCAGGGAATGCGTAAATGGCAGGGCCAGGGTGGGTGAGCAGCCAAATAAAGGAGCAGGAGAGTGGAATTGATGCAGGCAAGCTTTGTTTTTGGGCAGTATCTCAGCATGCGCCGTTTGCTTTGATTTTATTGCAGGTGCCGCACATATCCTCGGAGGAGGAAAGCAGCATGCTGACATGAAGTCCGAGAAGGTGAGGCAGTTGTGGGCCCGGTGAGCGTGTGAGAGCAAAGTATTGTGCAGCAACTAAGTGAGGGGTGTCTCTCTTGGTTTTGCAGGGGCTGAGCGGGCCGCCTTTGGCCTTGGACAACTGTTCGAGGTGAGCTGGGGCGGTAGCAAGGAGGAGTGTGGGTCGGGTGACTTCTCACGGGTGCAATGATCATTTTGTGTCTCTTGGTATCTCAGGTATCGCAAGCAACGACGGCTGCAGCGTCCGACTCTGGAATGAGCAGGTGAGCAGAGCACCCCAGTTCTTCTGAGGAGGGGGTTTTTGTGGAAGAGGTTGGTCTTGGCCAGTGTGATGCTTACTGTCAGCAGTGTTTCTGGGTTTTCTCTTTTTCAGTGATGAAGTGCAACCTGGTGACTGCAGGAGCATCCCAGATACCTAATGCATTTTTGGTCGAGGTTGGATTTAGAGCCCACGTCCCTCTGAAAGCTAAGTTCAGGGGCTTGGAAGGGTCTGGAGAGAGGGGACTACAGTTGGGCAGTTCAGGGAGAGCTTGTGAAGCTAGCGTAGGGGAGAGGGCTGTCCAGGAACAGGCCGCTTTGGGCGGATCAAGGGAAGGGGTTTCTCTGTAGCCCAAGGGGGCAGGGTAGTTCCAGAACTGTGTCTGTGGTGGCGTCATCTGTGTGGTCTGTGTTTTTTGTCTTGGATTTTACTTGTGTCTCAACATCGTCATTGCTCTCTGCGCTCAATGAGCACATTATGCATATCAGGTGCCATTCCTAGGGTCTGGAATGCCTGTACTCTTTGGCATAGTGTCCATTGGGCGCTTGTCATCTTACGTTTTGCACATAAAGCGTGGAGCGGTGTCACATCTTGGAAGTTTCCCATCAGTTCTCTTTTGCGGTGTCATCTCAGGCTGTGTCAGCAGCTCTTCTCTCTTCCGGTCCATTTTCATGGACTGTGGGACTTCTTCCCTGCGATCTTGTGTTCTTAGGTCTTGAAGCCAGCTTCTTGCAGATCCATCGTCTCTGTTTAGAGCGTAACTTCTTGTAACGGACCATTCTGTTCAACTCTGCTCTTCTGGGGCTGCCGTAGAGCCTCCTTGTTCTGGGCCACTGTGGCCCTGCTGGTCATCTTGCTGGACAGCATCTCCCGTTGGGGAGTCATTCTTGTCGCCGAGAGTTTTCTCTGTTCTTTGAATCCCATTGTTGGTGGCGGTGTGTGTAATGTTGGTCTGTGTCTCCGTGTGTGTTTTGTTTCGTGCTTCTCTGCCCAGGGGTGTAGAGTGAGGGTTACGTGGCATAGCGATAGGAGATCATGCTTAATCTATTGATAGGCCTCGACTGTTCAGGCAGCGGTTGGGTAGTGAGCTTGCATGGAGTTGCTCCTTGGCAGGCTGTGCAGTCTATCATTTCAATGGTGTTTTGAACTGATGATGGGAGCTATGTGGGAGGGGACGATCAGCAGCGGCAAAGAAGACTGAATGTTGACAGTGTTCAGGCTTGTAGGTGTGGGGCCTCAAGTTTGGGTTTTTTGGGGGGTTTGTTTTTAATTGCAAGCTTTTGTTGGACTTTAGACGGTATTCCAAAATGCTACCAATATTGCTGGCCTTCCTAAGTTACATATTGGCAACTGGGTATCTTGTGGAAGGGAGCGGTCTTTGCTAATGTGATGCTTCCAGTCAGTAATGTTAGTGAGGCGTGTGTGTTTATATATGTTATGCAGATACTGATGTAGAACACGTGGAATGCAGGAGCATCTGATTTTATGATGTGCTCAATGAGGATGGATTCTGCATCCTTCCCTCAAAGGTAAGTCCAGGGCCAAAGCTGTGGGTGGGGTGAGGCCGGCAGGAGGTGTAACACCAGGGTTGCGGAGGGAGCTATTTAGAGTCTGTTAAGTTTGGGGCGGACAGAGGTCCTGGCATCTGTCCTTTAGGGTGTGACTGTTCTGGCCTGTGTGTCTTTCCCAGTGTCATTTGTGTTGTGTGATTAGTCTTGTATGTGATGCTTTGTACAGGTATCTACCTTCCGCACTCTTGTGCAGTTTGGTCGGTGTGCACTGGGTGTCTCAAGCTTCGCTGCTTTGGCCTAGAGCCTTGGTCAAGCGTTCCTCATCTTGCGACTGGAGCTTAAGGTGTGGTTTTCATCAGAGGTCTTTCTGGAGAGTCCCCTTTGCGGAGGTGATCTAGGCCACCGTGAAAGCTCTGCTCATGGCAGTTCTGCTACCATAGAGTTCCCATGCAGCATTTCATCTCTGCCTCGTTACGGGCTCAGGTCTTACATCCTGGCTTCTCAAAACTCCGTATTGGTTTTGACCACCATGTGCGACTGCATCGTTTCGCAGCGCTTTGTGTTCTTTTCAACTGTATTATTATGCCTCGTATCGCCTGCCACGTGAGTGTCTCGCACCGAATAGTCCTTTATTGTGTGTTGTATTGCAGTGCTCTATTTCTATTGAATTGTACGGCCCTGTATTTCTTTCTTGTAGCACTGTATTTTTATTTGTATTGCCTCGTATTGCTCTGTGTTGTTGTTGTGTTGTAGTGCTCTATATTTGAATTTTTATTTCAATGTTTGGGCGTGTTGCACTGCAGCACTCGCTACTTGCATGGACCGCTATCGGAGACTGTATTGCCTTGTATGAACTTGTATTGCGTTTTGTAATGTGGAGCTCTGTATTTGAATATGTATAGGCTTGTATAGCCGCGTATTGTTTTTTTCTTGCGGATCTCTGTATTTGATCTAGCATTGCATTGTTTGTGTCTGTACCGGTCTTGGATTGCAGCGCTCTGTACTTGTAGCGAGCGATACCTGGGACCATCTTGCATTGCACGGCTCTACTGTGTTTTGTATTGCATTGCATCCATCTGTACTTGTATCGAATGTTACCTGAGAGCGTCCCGCTTTTTATGATGCTGTATTGCTTTTTTTTACTGCAGCACTCTGTACTTGATGTTGCATTGCAGCGCTTGTGTGCGTAGCGATGTGGCATTGCAGCGCTCTGTATTTGTATTCTCTGTTCTTGGAGACCGTCTTGCCTTGTATTGAGGGCCGTGTTGCGTTTTGTAACGTGGAGCTCTGTATTTACTGGATTTTGCATTGCATTGTGTATATCTGTGTCAGTCTTGCATTGCAGCGCTCTTTATGGACGCTCTCTGAGACGGTTAAGCATTGTATGGGCCCGTGTTGCGGTTTGTCTTGTCGGTTACGTAAGAGTGCGTTGCATCGTATGGCATTAATGTTGCCAGCGTTCTCCGGTTCTGCGTTTAAGTCCATACGGTATGGCATTGCAGTGTCAGGGTAGAGGCCGGGAGCGACTCGGAGGTCTTTACGCATGTGAGATGGAGTCAAGCCGATCGCAATTGGATCGAGAGCTAGCATGAGGTAAATTTGTAACTCGGCAATGTCTTGCCTATTGGCTTTGCAGGCACTTTGCAGCAAGCCTCCAGAAACCGTCGAGACGAGGTCTGAGGTGCAGCGTGACGGGCCTCAGCAGTCGGTTGCTTTGGTGCTCATCAGTTATTAGGATGCTCTGGAATTCTTAATTGTCACAGAGGACTCTGACTGTTAATCTTGGTTTTGGAGCGGAGCTGCAGAGGGCCATCTTATATTCTGGGTGCGGTGTCTGTTAAGGAGGCTCGTGTTCTGTTTTCGCATGTGACAGAGCAGCACAAGGCGCTTGTAGAGCGTCAGGCGTATTGTCATCGTACTGCAATTGCAGCAGCTGACAGCAGTGTCTATGCAAGTTTGAGTTATTGACATGGCGCCAGTTGAGCACATCTTGTTTCACGGAATGATGTGCCAGGGCAGCGCCACTAGACGGATCTAGCATCATTTGTGCACTAGGCTAGTCTGCTGTGCAGCTTGGGCTTTACCAGCAGGTGTTTCCTCGCTGAGTGTTCTTGACAGCTATCCCAGGGGTTTATTTCCTGCGGCATCCTAGTTCCTTTGTTTGTGTGGCATTTAGTCTCCATCGATTACTGTGACTCAATCCCCTGCCTTTTAGCCAAAACTGAGGTGCTCTCGAGGCAGGGCACACCAGAGGGTCCCTGCCACCTAGCCTCAGCATTGTTCTGTTTATTGTCAGGCTGCGTATCTCGGTGTAGCAGTAAGAGTCCCCTGTGTGGTAGTCTGGTGTCCCAAGGTCACGTCCGTAGAGAGCGTGTGCGTTTGAGGTAGAGAGGCTTTGTGTGTTTGTGTAGCAATTCTAGTAGGGATGGAACAGTCCCAGCACGGGATGGTCCCGTGTTGATTCGCACGGCCCTTTTGGGTGGAGGTCGTATGGGTTTTTTGGGGCCGGTAGCTGCGCGCCAGCAGGCCGTGGACTCCTTTCCATCGGGGTTTGCAGGTGCCACTGAGTACTTTGTACCCCTGAGCAAATACTTGATTGAATTTAGCTGGAGTATACAATGATAAGTGAAGACAGAGCAGAAGTGGAAGTAGCTCAGCATATTGCTCAGCATCTGGTTACGAAGGCTAACAGTTTGGGATGATGTGGAGCGGCGATGTAGTTTTGAGATGCCCGGTGAGGCAGTTCTAGGGATGGCTCTCGATGTGCCGTGACCTGCTTTTGTGGCAGGCACGTGGCAAAGGGGCTACGTTCTGAGTGAGGAGTGTAATGAACGGCTGTGGAATCAGCGGTAGGTTTTGAATGCGTCTGATACTGTATGATGCTGTCAGGGTTAAATATGTTTCTCCTTTCAGACTGTGCGGGTGGCTGAGTCTAATTTTGTTTTGAGATATATAGGAATTAGGAAAATAGTGTTGAAAAAAACCAGGTGGTGGAATTTTTTTGCCTTCCCCCAGCTGGGTGTTTTTCCCTGGTCCCGGCCGCTCGGCGAGGTGATGTTTATTGCCAGCGTTTGGACCGCAGGCAGGCCTCAGTTGGGGTTTTTTCAGGCAGGGTGAATTTTGAGGCTCCCGGGAACAGCGTTCCCGAGGAGCTCTGCAGACACTGGGTGACGGCTGGCTGGCAGGCAGGCAGGCAGCCGAACGGATGGGGAGAGCGTGTGGGGTGATTAGCGTGGTAGTTGACCGCTAGTGTTGTTGAGCGGTGTATGGTTGATGATTGTGTTTCTGTAGTGGGTTGTATGTGGGCTTGAGATGTATACTTTTCCAGAGATGTAGGAGTAGCTGAAAGAAAACCCAAATGACGTTAGAATAAAAAAACCCCAGCTGGGGGATTTTTTTTTCCTTCCCCCAGCTGGGTTTTTTTTTCCTCGGTCCCGGCCGCTCTGCGAGGCGATGTTCATCGCCAATGTTTGGGCCGCGGGCAGGCTCGGGCCGGGGTTTTGGCAGGCAGGGTGAATTTTGCGGCTCCCGGGAACAGCGTTCCCGAGGAGCCCCGCAGACACAGGGTGATGGCAGGCAGGGGGCCGAATGGATGGGGTGAGCATGTGGAGCGATTAGTGTGTAGGTGACTGCAAATTGTGTCTGACAGCGTGTGGTGGTTGATTTGTGTTTCTGTAGCGGGTTGTATGTGGCCTTGAGATGCATTCTTTTCCAGAGATGTAGAAATAGCCCAAAAAACCTCACACCATGTTAGAATAAAAAAAACCCAGCTGGGGGATTTTTTTTCCTTCCCCCAGCTGGGTTTTTATTTCCCCGGTCCCGGCCGCTCTGCGAGGCGATGTTCATCGCCAAAGTTTGGGCCGCGGGCAGGCTCGGGCCGGGGTTTTGGCAGGCAGGGTGAATTTTGCGGCTCCCGGGAACAGCGTTCCCGAGGAGCCCCGCAGACACAGGGTGATGGCAGGCAGGGGGCCGAATGGATGGGGTGAGCATGTGGAGCGAGTAGTGCGGTAGGTGACTTCAAATTGTGTCTGACTGCGTGTGGTGGTTGATTTGTGTTTCTGTAGCGGGTTGTATGTGGCCTTGCGATGCATTCTTTTCCAGAGATGTAGAAATAGCCAACAAAACCTCAAACCATGTTAGAATAAAAAAAACCCCAGCTGGGGGATTTTTTTTTCCTTCCCCCAGCTGGGTTTTTTTTTTCCCCGGTCCCGGCCGCTCTGCGAGGCGATGTTCATCGCCAAAGTTTGGGCCGCGGGCAGGCTCGGGCCGGGGTTTTGGCAGGCAGGGTGAATTTTGCGGCTCCCGGGAACAGCGTTCCCGAGGAGCCCCGCAGACACAGGGTGATGGCAGGCAGGGGGCCGAATGGATGGGGTGAGCATGTGGAGCGATTAGTGCGGTAGGTGACTGCAAATTGTGTCTGACTGCGTGTGGTGGTTGATTTGTGTTTCTGTAGCGGGTTGTATGTGGCCTTGCGATGCATTCTTTTCCAGAGATGTAGAAATAGCCAACAAAACCTCAAACCATGTTAGAATAAAAAAAACCCCAGCTGGGGGATTTTTTTTTTCCTTCCCCTAGCTGGGTTTTTATTTTCCCCCGGTCCCGGCCGCTCTGCGAGGCGATGTTCATCGCCAATGTTTGCGCCGTGGGCAGGCTCGGGCCGGGGTTTTGGCAGGCAGGGTGAATTTTGAGGCTCCCAGGAATGCTGTTTCTGGGGAGCCGTCCCCTGGAATGTTGGTATGCTGTATCACTGCAGGGATGCCTCTGTAGCGGATAGTCATAGGAAGACGATTGAGGTTCGTGTAGCAGAAGGGTGTGGGGAGTTGGACTAGATGGAAGTGTGGTCAAGGACCGGCATGTGTAGCAAGTTGGCCTAACTGTATTGTAGAGCGTTAGGGTTGTAAATTGTTGCGGTCATTGTAGTTTGTGACAGAATGGTCTGTTGAATGTTTATATGAGCATATAGGCGGGGAAGAGGAGAGAGAGTTCATTGGGCGGAGCAGAGCTCGGTCATTGGCTGCCTGGGCGTGCAAGTAGCAGAGATGATGTCGCTTTGCAGAGGAACAATTGTTTGTGTGTAGCAGTGGCCTCTGTGGTGAGTGGAAGGGAGCAACACAGAAAGGATTGTAGCTATGATGTTTGCATTTACAGGTGCAATGTGGAACAGTAATGGAGAGTGTGTAGAGTTTGAATTAGGGATCACCTGGACTGAGTTAAAATGGACTACAGTAATAGCAGCTGTTGAGATCAACAAGGCAGTAAGTCCTATTGTACTATAGTAGTAAATGGTGGAAATGGAATGTGGGTAATGATAATAGGTAACGTTCTCGGTGTCAGTAATGAGGCAAACGTATCTGGAAACATGAGGGAAACTGAAGCGTAGGACAGCGCAGGCAGGTTACCTTGCCAGCGCTCAACGGACCAGGAAATGACTGTACTAATGTAAGGGCGGCCCTCACTGTCCATAGGTAAATATATGGTCTGGGGAGAAAAAGTGCAGCAGATATTGACAGGTGTGGCCGGGGAGCCTAAGGGCAATGAAATCGGGTGTTGTAAATGACCAATTAAGGTGAACCACGCACGTGAGGGCCAGTTGTACATCCCTTTAGTGTAATGTAGCTCTCGGCGGTTTAAAAGAAATCACGTGTCTTAGTACTTGGAGCATAGATTAATAGCGATAGCATAACTGCCGATCTAAGAGGGAGGAGTAGTTTGAAGGTCTTGTAGAGCAATCGGTGGATGTAACACATGTACAAACCGGACCGTGATGTTCACGGGGCAATGGAGGCAATGAAGGAACTGGGAGTCGTGCTGCGGAGAGAGCAACCGAGGCACCACTAAAGGGAATGATAATGTGGACTTTGGAAGTATCCATCAGAAGTACTCGAGGTATCTGAGGTTGTTGAGGCATAGCGCTCTGCAAATATGTAGCATGCAAAATAAAAATTGATATTTTATTGAAGTGTAATAAAGTTGAATAAAGATTATGTACTTTTCTATGTCCAGTTCCTGTTATGGAGCAGTTTATTCCTCTGTGTGTACATTCCCTCGGTACCATTAGACTTTCTCCTCGTCTTGAAAATGTTTTGTGTTTATGTGTCTCAGCGTTGTGTGTTTTTCCTCTTTGTTTGTGTTTGATAGGCAAGTCTGTTTGAGCATTAGCATTTGCCGAACAAGCAGAAATCGGAAAAAATGGCTTTATTTTTGGCACGGTGCGTGTTTCTCTTTGTCTTAGTTTTTGCTGCGCTTGTCTCAGTCACCTTTAGTGCTGTTATTCTCAGTCTTCACCAAACAAAATCTGGCTCTCAGATGAGTTGTCATTGCTCTTTGTGTGAAGTTTGTTGTCCCCTAGCGTGGCAGTTGCGTTGTAATCCTATGTCTCAGACCTATGTTTGTTTTCTGGTTAGCCAACAGGCTCTCTGTTTCCTCTTTGTCTCTGTCTCAGCCCTGAAACAGAGTTTTTGGGCCCTTCTTAGTATTACTTAGTTTCAGCCCAAAAACTCTGTTTCAGCATTTGACTGATTGTTTGTTTGTCCTCTGTTACTGTGGTTCAATGATTGTATTTGAAATTATAGAAAAAAATAATTTGAGAGCACTGTAACTTTGCACCCACCCTGGCAGTAATTTAAACAATTGTTTACAAAAAGGAGAAAAATTACTCCCAGGGTGGGTGCAAATTTCTACTGCTGCACCAGACTTATTATTTTTAATTTTTATATACAATACCAAACCAAAATACCACACCACACAACCAAAATACCACACCACACAACGACCACCACGGCATCTCTATGGTTCCGGCACAGGACTCTATGATCCGGAAGTCCTCCGGGGCCCCGGAACTGCGTCTCTATGGTTCCGGCACAGGACTCTATGATCCGGAAGTCCTCCGGGGCCCCGGAACTGCGTCTCTATGGTTCCGGCACAGGACTCTATGATCCGGAAGTCCTCCGGGGCCCCGGAACTGCGTCTCTATGGTTCCGGCACAGGACTCTATGATCCGGAAGTCCTCCGGGGCCCCGGAACTGCGTCTCTATGGTTCCGGCACAGGACTCTATGATCCGGAAGTCCTCCGAGGCCCCGGAACTGCGTCTCTATGGTTCCGGCACAGGACTCTATGATCCGGAAGTCCTCCGGGGCCCCGGAACTGCGTCTCTATGGTTCCGGCACAGGACTCTATGATCCGGAAGTCCTCCGGGGCCCCGGAACTGCGTCTCTATGGTTCCGGCACAGGACTCTATGATCCGGAAGTCCTCCGGGGCCCCGGAACTGCGTCTCTATGGTTCCGGCACAGGACTCTATGATCCGGAAGTCCTCCCGGGCCCCGGAACTGCGTCTCTATGGTTCCGGCACAGGACTCTATGATCCGGAAGTCCTCCGGGGCCCCGGAACTGCGTCTCTATGGTTCCGGCACAGGACTCTATGATCCGGAAGTCCTCCGGGGCACCGGAACAGCGTCTCTATGGTTCCGGCAGGGGACTCTATGATCCGGAAGTCCTCCCGAGCCCCGGAACTGCGTCTCTATGGTTCCGGCACACGACTCTATGATCCGGAAGTCCTCCGGGGCCCCGCAACTGCGTCTCTATGGTTCCGGCACAGGACTCTATGATCCGGAAGTCCTCCGGGGCACCGGAACTGCGTCTCTATGGTTCCAGCACAGGACTCTATGATCCGGAAGTCCTCCCGCGCCCCGGAACACCGTCTCTATGGTTCCGGCGCAGAACTCTATGATCCGGAAGTCCTCCCAAGCCCCGGAACTGCGTCTCTATGGTTCCGGCAGGGGACTCTATGATCCGGAAGTCCTCCGGGGCCCCGGAACTGCGTCTCTATGGTTCCGGCGCAGAACTCTATGATCCGGAAGTCCTCCCGAGCCCCGGAACTGCGTCTCTATGGTTCCGGCACAGGACTCTATGATCCGGAAGTCCTCCGGGGCCCCGGAACTGCGTCTCTATGGTTCCGGCACAGGACTCTATGATCCGGAAGTCCTCCGGGGCCCCGGAACTGCGTCTCTATGGTTCCGGCAGGGGACTCTATGATCCGGAAGTCCTCCCGAGCCCCGGAACACCGTCTCTATGGTTCCGGCGCAGAACTCTATGATCCGGAAGTCCTCCCAAGCCCCGGAACAGCGTCTCTATGGTTCCGGCAGGGGACTCTATGATCCGGAAGTCCTCCGGGGCCCCGGAACTGCGTCTCTATGGTTCCGGCGCAGAACTCTATGATCCGGAAGTCCTCCCAAGCCCCGGAACAGCGTCTCTATGGTTCCGGCAGGAGACTCTATGATCCGGAAGTCCTCCAGAAAATAACAGTAACTCCTCAATACTTTAGGGTTACGGTTACGGTTAGGGTTAGGGTTAGGGTTAGGGTTAGGGTATTAGGGTTAGGGGTTAGGGTGTTAGGGTTAGGGGTTAGGGTGTTAGGGTTAGGGTTAGGGGTTAGGGTTAGGGTTAGGGGTTAGGGGTTAGGGTTAGGGTTAGGGTTAGGGTTAGGGTTAGGGTTAGGGTTAGGGTTAGGGTTAGGGTTAGGGTTAGGGTTAGGGTTAGGGTTAGGGTTAGGGTTAGGGTTAGGGTTAGGGTTAGGGTTAGGGTTAGGGTTAGGGTTAGGGTTAGGGTTAGGGTTAGGGTTAGGGTTAGGGTTAGGGTTAGGGTTAGGGTTAGGGTTAGGGTTAGGGTTAGGGTTAGGGTTAGGGTTAGGGTTAGGGTTAGGGTTAGGGTTAGGGTTAGGGTTAGGGTTAGGGTTAGGGTTAGGGTTAGGGTTAGGGTTAGGGTTAGGGTTAGGGTTAGGGTTAGGGTTAGGGTTAGGGTTAGGGTTAGGGTTAGGGTTAGGGTTAGGGTTAGGGTTAGGGTTAGGGTTAGGGTTAGGGTTAGGGTTAGGGTTAGGGTTAGGGTTAGGGTTAGGGTTAGGGTTAGGGTTAGGGTTAGGGTTAGGGTTAGGGTTAGGGTTAGGGTTAGGGTTAGGGTTAGGGTTAGGGTTAGGGTTAGGGTTAGGGTTAGGGTTAGGGTTAGGGTTAGGGTTAGGGTTAGGGTTAGGGTTAGGGTTAGGGTTAGGGTTAGGGTTAGGGTTAGGGTTAGGGTTAGGGTTAGGGTTAGGGTTAGGGTTAGGGTTAGGGTTAGGGTTAGGGTTAGGGTTAGGGTTAGGGTTAGGGTTAGGGTTAGGGTTAGGGTTAGGGTTAGGGTTAGGGTTAGGGTTAGGGTTAGGGTTAGGGTTAGGGTTAGGGTTAGGGTTAGGGTTAGGGTTAGGGTTAGGGTTAGGGTTAGGGTTAGGGTTAGGGTTAGGGTTAGGGTTAGGGTTAGGGTTAGGGTTAGGGTTAGGGTTAGGGTTAGGGTTAGGGTTAGGGTTAGGGTTAGGGTTAGGGTTAGGGTTAGGGTTAGGGTTAGGGTTAGGGTTAGGGTTAGGGTTAGGGTTAGGGTTAGGGTTAGGGTTAGGGTTAGGGTTAGGGTTAGGGTTAGGGTTAGGGTTAGGGTTAGGGTTAGGGTTAGGGTTAGGGTTAGGGTTAGGGTTAGGGTTAGGGTTAGGGTTAGGGTTAGGGTTAGGGTTAGGGTTAGGGTTAGGGTTAGGGTTAGGGTTAGGGTTAGGGTTAGGG